>NW_027184078.1:0-369766 GCF_041296385.1 Aphelocoma coerulescens | reverse complement strand
ACTCTTCAGGTGGATACTCAAATTTGGGGGAAAGATTGAATATTGCGAGATGACATTCAGATGTTTCCTTTTCAAAGGTGCTGTTTGTCCATGTGCATTGCCGCCGGTCTCTGTCACCTGGATACAACTCGCTTTATTGCTGCTGTTGCTTTTGCTCACATTGGCTGCTGGTGCTATTCTCGTAATACGAGGTAAGGGCTCTTGGTTCTCAGGACCTCATGTTTTCAGAAGCCTGGCCACGGGAGTTCAATCCCTGTGAGAAGGTTCTATGCAGAACCTGCTCAGGCAGAAGCTGTTCCTCATGCTTGGTAGAGGAAGGCTCTGAACCTGGGTCAAGTGAAGTGGCTGAGAGTTTTACACATCACATCACTTTTGGAGTTTGAAAGAAGCAGACATTTCTCAGCTCCTTGTGAGACTGGTCTGACAAGTAGGATGAAATAGCAAGTGGACTCTCTTGCTCTACTTGACAGAAGCATTAGAGAATCTTCATGCTAAGCTCTTGTCAGGTAGAAGCTTTCCACGTGCTTGTCTGTCATCCAGAAGCAAAAGGGAGATACCTCCACATGCAGCTGAGAGCTTGGGTGGACCCTGGTATTTACAGGCAAGACAAGGAAGAAAAATGGGATTGGTGACTTTTCCTGGGGTGAATTAGAAGGGTCCCTTCCTCTGCCTCCACTGGTCTCATCCTCCCCCAAGCCTCCACTGGAGCTCGTTCATCAGAGCTGGACCTGTTTCCCTGAACTGCCAGTGGTGCCTCCCACCTTGGCAAGGGCCTCTCCAGAGATCTCTGCCTCTGCAGCCATGGCTGGGGACAGGTCCCCTTTCCCCAGTCCAGTGCCAGCTGTTCCAGCTCTGTGGTGTCTGAGGGCACAGCCATGCTCAGCACTTACTGGGGGCATTTGTGGATGTGGTTTTCCTTCCTGGCTGGGAGCTGGAGCAGGGCCCTGCCAAGCCTGGAGAACCTGTGGCAGAGTGTCATGGCCAAGGGCCCAAAGCAGCCCCAGGAAACCATTGCTCATGGCAAGGCAGGACTGAGCCTCCCCTAACAGCTCTCCTGAGCTCACACCACTCACAGCTTCTGAGATCTATGCATGGAGCTTCAAATGGATCTAGAGAGGTCCCCAAGGGCTGACAAATGCCCAGGAAGGGACCACCATGGGAACACAAGGGAAGGAAGAAGTGCAGCTGATGAAGCCGTGGAAGATGGGGCTGTGGCAGACACCTGGGGGCACATGTGGACACGTGGGCACAGAGCCCACCTGACCAGGCCATGTTGGTGACCTTGGCAGAGGCTCCTGGTGGCATTTGGACTGTTCTTATACGACGTTCACACTGGAGTATCTCTCACCTGGCTGTGGGGTTCCTCTCTGCAGCACCACTGGGAGATACAAACCTGACCTCTCTGGTGTCAGGAGTGTTCAGCACCCGTTTGGCTGAAGCCCTGAGCCTTCAGCTTGGTCTGCAGAGCAGACCCTGGTCTCAGCAGGAGACCCCACTACATACCTCCTGTGCTCCTTCCCACCCTGAGCAGCTCTGCCATGCGCTGACAGAGGCAAAACCAAAGTCCTAAGCAAATTGGAAGAACAGAATTGGCCTGTTAAGCAATCTCCTGGGCATGAAGGAGAGCTGTCAGGGGAGGTTCTGGGAGGAGAAGGGCAGGAGCAGAACAATCCCAGTGTGGGGTGTCAGGAGGGGAAGGGGCCGAGTGAGGCCCGAGCAACCTCCCTGTGAAAGCCCATGTGGTGCTGCAGAGCCCTGGGGTGTGATTGTCACTGCAGAGAAAAGCGAGGCCAGTCGAGGTCTGTGCCCAGAGCACGTTACCTGCAGAACCCCTTCCAGTGCATAGAGATTTTGAAGCTCCTTTTCTTTTCTTTGATGTCTAATGGAGGAGTCTCATCCTCACGTCAGGATATCACAGATGAGCAGGGGGAGAGTCTGTCGGAGCTTCTCTCACTTCCAGTAGGAAGCAGTAGAAATGTTCACTCTAAACTCTCTTGCAGGCAGACAACACCACATTCCATGGATTTCCTCTAGGAGTAAAGAAAAGACACCTTCCTGTGCAGGTGAGTGCCAGGTCTTGCACTACGTGGAAACAAAACCCTACCTAGAAAGAAGATCCAGAGGGCTTTTGTGCATGAGGGCCCAGCACAGTGAGATCAAACAATCTCACCCCTTCAGACATTTCCACTTCCAAGGGCTTCCAGAAAGTCCTTTGTTATACTTCCCACCCCAAGAAGATGCCCAGGAGCCCAGGCTCCCAGGGTGCAGGGCAGCCCTGGCAGTGGGCTTTTCCCAGCACAGACAGGACAGCCTGGACTCTGCTGGGTCCCATTCCCCCATGGGTTCTAAGGCCAGCTGTTGTCCTGCACAGGATCTTTCCAGCTAGGATGCTGGCAGGGGAATGTTCTTTCCTTAAGGAACACTTGGAAATTACCATAGCCTGGGCTCTCCCCCATGGCCAGGCTGTTGGGCAGTGAGGAGGCCACGGGGTTCCTTTCAATATTCCTGACCAGCAGCACAGGAGCTCCAAGCCCATGTTTAGAAGGGCTCACAGTGGTGCTGAGACTCCTTTCAACAGGCAACACATGAAGGAGGAAAAAGTCTCCAAGTCATGAGGAAGACTAAAGCTCCAGGAGAGAGGTCATGGCTCCCAGAGAAAATGCCTAGTGGAGATGGACTTGTAATCCAGGGAAGAGATCAGTAATGGTCCTCATGAGTGCATCAGCATGTGAATTCTCTATCCCTGTTTTTAAGGGATGAGTGAGTTCTTTCCCATAGTCTCTGAATTAGAAGGATTCTTTGGGGAAAGAGATGTCTGAAGTTCAAAGATTTAGAAACAGGCACAACATGAGGGAACTGAGTCTGAGTTTCTTGTCTTAATTGATCCATAAAGAAAGCAGGTAAAAAAGAAAACATTCCCAGATTGCAACTCCAGTTGCAGGTTTAATTCCTCTGAGGTGAATATTGATCAGGCAGAGAGTGGAAGGAACAATAAGAGACCCTAAGAAGAGATCTTCAGTAAGAGAATTTGAAACAGAGTTTTTGAGCATCCCCAGGGCAAATGGGTGGTCTCATTTCCAAGGAGGCAATGTCAGTGTTCCAGGGATACCTGTCTTTCTTCACAGAAAGGACACTAGTGTCCAGTAACAATGGGGACCTGGAATCCATGTTGCATTGAGACCACCAGCAGCTCTCACAACAAATTCAGACTCTGCAGAGAGCTTTCCAGAACATGCAGAGCTTTACACAGCGTGACCTTCAGCTCCTCAGAACAGAGCTGGAGAACAAACTAGGTGAGCAGGGATATTATCCTTCAGGACTTAATCTCTCTGAAGGGAAAAGCTGCTCTAAAGAACAACTGTAGCTCATCCTCCAAAGCACCTCAGAGGGGATGGGGAACGACAGTCCTTACACGGGGAACAGCTTTAGCACACCGTGACACTGAAGGAGCTCCGTGCTGAAGTGTTCTCTGCAGGGGTAAAGGTCTCTCTTCTCTCCCTTGTCCTTGAAGAGAGTGGGAACTGTGAGTTCTCTCATTGCCTGCCTCCTTGAAGTCCGGTCCCTGTCTCTGTCCCTTTCCCCATTGCCCTTCTGCTACTTCCCCACTCCTGGTGCCACGTTGGGCGAGGCTGGGCTGTGCACACCGTGTGTCTGTGCCCATGACGAGCCCCGCCCTGTGCTCCCCTGCTCTTTTCAGGGCCATCTCTGTGGGCAGTGCATGAGGTGGGGGCAGGGAAGGGCACTGGCAGCACTCAGCATTCTCTGACCAATGTCCAGGGACCTTCCCCTGGCCAGGCACAGGGCCCGTGTCCATCTCAGGGGCCACTGACCAAGGCTGAGGCCCAGTGAACATTCCTGAGACTACAGTGTGGCTGGAGAGGCAGGTGGGGGATGCCCCAGCACACCTTCCTCCTGACAAAGACCGTTGCCTCCCAGGGCCTACTGATGCTTTCTGGAGCGATGGAGTGGAGTCATTCCTGCCCTCCGAGAGCCCATCAGGCCTTGGTCAGGCCTTCAGAGAGGCTCAGAGGGAGTGGGCAAGCCCCGAGAAGGGACACTCTGGCAGGGACTTTGAATCTGAGCTTTTGGGCATCATCATTGCAGATTGTTGTCTCCTCCTCAAGAGGACAGTGGCAGTGTCCCTGTGACATGGTTCTTTCTTCCCAGGAAGGACAGTGGAGTCAAATACAAGGACCATGGAATCCATGTGGAAGGAGGACCTCCAGGAAGTCTTCCAAAATATTCAAACTCTGCAGCAAGCTTTCCAGAAGATGCAGGACTCCACACAGCGTGACCTTGAGCTCCTCAGAAGAGACCTGGAGAATGAACGAGGTGAGCAGGGCCATTGCCCAGCAGAACTGCATCTCTCTGGAGGTAAAAGATGCTCTACAGGCCAACTGTCCTGGGAGCTTGTCCTTCACAGCTCCACTAAACGAATGGAGGACCATCCTTACATGGTTAAGAGATTTCTCATCCATGCCACTGAGACACCTCCAAGCTGAAATGTTCTCTGCAGGGGTCAAGGTGCCTCTTCTCTTTCTTGTACTTGGAGAGTGTGGGAACAGTGAGCTCTTTCATTCCTTGATAGTTGTTAAGTCTGCTCTACAGGCAAATCATCTAGTGAGCTCATCCTCCTCAGCTCGTCAAATTGATGGAGAGGGACAGATTTCCTGGATGAGTAGCACTTTTGTCCTGCCCCCTAAGACACCTGAATGCTGAGGTGGGGACTGCAGGTCATCAAGGTTCCTCTGCTCTCCCTTGTCTTTGAAGGGAGTGTGTACCATGGGCTCTCCATGACCTGAGATGTGCAAAAGGTGTCCACCTGCACATCCTCCTACACAGTCATCTTCTCACAACAGAGTGGTGTCTCCCACAGTCCACAGATGCTATGTGGAGAGATGGAAGGGGATCATCCCAATGCTTCATCCTGCCCAGGAGAGAGGTCATGGCTCCTTCCCAGAGAAAATGCCTGGTGGAAATGGACTTGTAATCCAGGGAAGAGATCAGTAATGGTCCTCATGAGTGCATCAGCATGTGAATTCTCTATCCCTGTTTTTAAGGGATGAGTGAGTTCTTTCCCATAGTCTCTGAATTAGAAGGATTCTTTGGGGAAAGAGATGTCTGAAGTTCAAAGATTTAGAAACAGGCACAACATGAGGGAACTGAGTCTGAGTTTCTTGTCTTAATCGATCCATAAAGAAAGCAGGTAAAAAAGAAAACATTCCCAGATTGCAACTCCAGTTGCAGGTTTAATTCCTCTGAGGTGAATATTGATCAGGCAGAGAGTGGAAGGAACAATAAGAGACCCTAAGAAGAGATCTTCAGTAAGAGAATTTGAAACAGAGTTTTTGAGCATCCCCAGGGCAAATGGGTGGTCTCATTTCCAAGGAGGCAATGTCAGTGTTCCAGGGATACCTGTCTTTCTTCACAGAAAGGACACTAGTGTCCAGTAACAATGGGGACCTGGAATCCATGTTGCATTGAGACCACCAGCAGCTCTCACAACAAATTCAGACTCTGCAGAGAGCTTTCCAGAACATGCAGAGCTTTACACAGCGTGACCTTTCAAACATTCTAGCAGACCTGAAGAACGAACGAGGTAAGCAGGCCCATTCCCCAGCAGGCCTTCATCTCTTTGAAAGCAGAATCTGCTCTGCAGGCAAATCATCCTTTAAGCTCGTCCTCCACAGCTCCTCAAAGGAGGTAGTGAAGGACAGTCCTTACCTGGGGAAGAGCTTTTGTGATATCTGACACTGAAACAGCTCTGTGCTGAAGTGTTCTCTGCAGGGGTCAAGGTTCCTGTTCTCTGTCCTTGAAGTGTGATCTGTGAGTTCTCTCATTTCCTGACACTTGTTAACGTTCCCCCTGAAGTCCGGTCCCTGTCTCCGTCCCTTTCCCCATTGCCCTTCTCCTTCTGCCCCACTCCTGATGCCATGTTGGGCAAAGCCAGGCTGTGCACACCATGTGTGTCTGTGCCCATGATGGCTCACCCCATGGGCTCCTCTGCTCAGCTTGGGGGCATCTCCATGGGCAGTGCATGAGGTGGGGGCAGTGAGGGCACTGGCAGCACCCAGCACTCTCTGCGCAGTGTCTGGGGAACTTCTCCTGGGCTGGTCACAAGGCCCTTATTGTGAACTCACTCTGCCTCTGATATGTCTGTGATGCCTTTTCCTGGTCTTAAAATCAAGAGTCATACACGGTTAGAAGGGGAAAAGGGATTTTACCTTGGTAAAGGGATTTTACCTTAGGTGTACACGTCCAGGTCATATGCATCGAGATGCACCCCACCGAGTCTATCTCCCCAACATCGGGTATAACATTATAGGTTTTACTAACTAGCATATCTATCAAAGATTCCCCAATGAGAGGCTCAAGTGAGCCCCCCTCCCCAAGGAACCTTCCCCTGGATGGTTCTATCTTGGTTTACAGAATGTGTTCTGGAGAGGACCTTGGGGTCTGGGGCACACTGATCCCTAGCTACGAAGCTTCTAAAATGTTTAATCTCTTAGCTTGACAAACAAGTCCAAGAATGTAGGCAATAAGCACTAGGAATACAGAAGTTGTAAAAAGGTATAACAGGGGTATAAAAGAAAAGGCAAAAATATTCATGGCATCATCAGAATGGTCCTCACTTTGAATTTCTTCTATATCTCTCCCTTTCCCCACTCACCTTCCTCGTGTATAAGGTAGTTGTGTCCCACAACCCACAGATGCTGTTTGGTGAGATGGACCGGGGTCATCTCAACCTTCCATCCTGCCCAGCAAGCCTTGGTCAAGTCCTCAGGAAGGCTCACAGGGCCTGTGCTCTTTCCCCAGCTCTTCATCAGTCACTCCATTCAAACCAGTTCAAAGAAACTGGTAAGGAGTAAGCCCAGGCCCAAGTCCTGGCTGGAAGCTGACCTGCTGGAGAGATGCTCTGCATGGAAGGACCTGGGGGTCTTGGTGAACAAAACATTGTCCAAGAGGGAGAAATGTGCCCCTGTAAATGAGAAGGGCAGTGGTATCCTGGGGTGCATTAGCATGGGCATTGCCAGCAGCTGGAGGGAGGAGCAGCCTTGATGAGGCCCATCTGGATTGCTGAGTCCAGTTCTGGCATTCTCAGCACTAGAGAAACATGGAGTGGGTCCAGCTGAGGGCTACAAAGATGTTCAGGGGACTGGAGCATCTCTCTTGTGAGGAGAGCCTGAGGGAGCTAGGCCTGTTTGGTCTGGAGAAGAGAAGACTGAGAGGGGATTCTCATCAACGTACAAAAGGGTCAAAAGAATGGGTGTCAGGAGGATGGAGCTGGCACTTTGCAGCAGTGCTGAAAAATAGGATGAGAGACAACAGTCAGAAACTGAAAAAAAGGAATTGCCACATGAATGTGACAAAGATCTTTACTGGAGGGTGAGTGAGCACTGGAACCGATTCCCCAGAGAGGTTGTGGAGTCTCCTTCTCTGGAGATATTCAAAAGCATTCTAGACACAATCCTGAGGAAGGGTTTCTAGGAGACCCTGCTTGAGCAAGGAGGTTGGACTAGATGACCTCCAGTGCTCCCTTTCAAATTTACCCATTCTGTATTTCTGTATGTCGCGGGTTGGGTTTGTAACCAGGCAGAAACACCAATTTAGTGTAGTGGTTTGGTCTAAAATACTCATTGCTGTTTATCTTCTGTGAGATAAGAATTAAGAGAAATGCAAAGCAGGCACCAAACTTGAAAGAATATAAAGAAGTTTATTAACAGACCTAAAAGAGGGAAAAAAAAAAAAATTATACCACCTTCAGAACTCTCCTCCTCCCCCCACCTTCCTCCCTTCTCCCACTGACAATGTAAAAAGACAACCCTTCAGATGTTCAGTCTGTTTACCACTTCCATAATAACCTTGTTCAGTCCATTTAGAAAGAGAAGTCTCTTCTTGCTCATGCTATGAAAACAGATTCACACCGAGACAGCCACCCACTTCCAAATATTGTTCAGTCCATTTAGGAAGAGGAGTCTCTCTGCTCACATGTGAGTCCTTTCCCCCAACTTGCAGCTTTTCCCACAACTGCTTTCGAGGGTCCACTCTTGAAGGTTTTTGGGGTACAATTTTAAGGTTGAGCCATTCAGAAACAAAAAAACAGAGGCCCTTCTCCTTCCCTGGGAGCAAAGGGTCTTCCTCATCTTCATCGTTAGGACTATCTCTGGGAGCATCTTTAGGAACTGAGGTTTTCTCCTTTCCCATTTGGAGCAAAAGTCCTCATCTGGTCCATCTCTCCCTGTCCAAACTTCTCATAAAATTACAGCTGTGTCAGCATCTGCCTATTGCTTACGAGTTGAACACTCCACCCCCCATATCTTCATGAAATTACAACGAGATACTCTGATATATCATAGCTTCACAACAGACTTTCAGCTTTAAGCATCTCCTTTTTTTTTCTTCCCTCACGTTTTCAGCTCTTCACAGCAATAAAAGGGTTAATCTCACCTCGGCCTTGCAGCTTTGCAGCTGGAATGTTGAATTTTTCTTATCGCGGTGGAGAGGGGGGAGAGCCAAGCCGCTCCGGCTGCCCATGGCAAGGCTGGGGGGCGTTCCATGGCTGGAACAGGTCCATTGACTCCAGGATGGCTGAGGCCTGGCCCGGCCTGGCCCAAGCAGGGGGCCTGGCTGGGCCTGCTGGCCCCCACACGGGGCCAGCAGCCACCTGTCCCAGCGCCGGAAACGAGAGAGAGCTTGGGGGGGAGTTTGTCTATTCTTAAGTGTGTATCACGGAGGTGATCACAACTTTAAGTGGCTTAAAGAATTGTCCATATTGAAACTGGCCAGCTGATAGGTTCTATCAGGTCCCAGAGGAAGCTGTAAGCACCCCTTAGCAAGGACATCCTTTCCGGGACTATGCTTGCTAACCTATGACACAGTAATTCTGTGAAAGTTTGAGGGGCTTTTTACTTTTCTTTCCAGAGCCCATGTGCCCATGAACTCTGGGAGATGGGCACTTGAGGGAGGGAAGGACCCAGAGAAAGAGTTAAAGAGAGGAATCTTTTGCTCAGGCCTTGGGCAAGACCTGTTCCACTGGCTCAAGAGTGCCCAATCACTCCTGGTGTGACTTCTGTCCTGTCTACACCAGCTTGCCATGAACACTGTCCCTTTCCTGGAAAAAACAGCTCTGGACCTGGATCATTCATACTGCCCTGTGTTCTGGGCTGGGTCCTCTTTGTCAGTGAAAGAAGATCAGAGACTCCTTGGTCTTTCCAAGAGGAAAGGCCCAGTGTCATTACTGGGAGAAGGTCTCACCTTAGGGAAGGCAAGGTCCTTGTCCCAGTGATGCTGGTCATTCCTCACGGGAAGGACAGTGGAGCCCGTCAAATATCTCTAGTGGGAACTGGTGGAGGAAATCTGCCTTCGGTTGCTGTCAGGTCCTTGTCTGTGAAAGCCCATCTTCTTTTTATTCCATGGTCTGGCCATTCCTCTGGCCTCACTTTCCCATCTGAAAAGGAAGGAGAGGTCAAGCTCATCTCACAGCAGTTCCTAGACCTCCACAGACTTCAGAGGGAGCAAGCTGGAGCCATGTGCCCCATGTCTGGGAAACAAAATTGTCACACACCCTACTTTACTGTTTTCACTTGACCAGGGAACAGAACTGGCTAACATAATTGTGTGTGAAGGGGGAAAGCAGGGGCATGTGAGCATGGCCTCAGTGTCATCTAGAACAGACAGTTGGCCAATTCTGTTTGGACCACCCATCTAGAATCTGGAAATGACTATAAAGAATGAGCAGATTTTAAGGCACTCTGGAAGTGCTTCCCTGGAGAACTGTCAGTTTCTATCAGGAGATACTCAGGCAGCAGCTGGGCTGTGGTAGGGAAGGTCCATCCCTACAGCAGATGGGACCAGTGAAGAGCCCTGCAGCTACAGCTCCTCCCATCCTATGGCCAAACCAGAGAGGTCTCTCCATGGAAATTCATCTCCCATGTTCCCTATCCCTTCTCCCCTACCACCAGCATGGCCTCTTTTTCCTTCTCATTAAGAACTCCTGCCTGGATTTCAGGGCTGGTTGGAGTTCTTGCTGCTAAAGGACTGAGCACCCCAGTGCCTCCGGCTTTGCTGCCTTTGGAGAATGGCCCGGGGCTGCTAGAGGTGTTCCCCAACTGAGACAACAAGTGTGTTACTGCAGGTGAACCTTGTCCTTTTGGCCAACAGCTTGGGTTGTGTCTGAACACTTGGGGGCCCAGCAAACCTTGACAAATCTGCTCATTGTCTGCTTTTCTCTTTTCCCACAGAATTTTTCAAAGTACTGCACTACGAAGGTAAGCATAGGGCAGGTGAGGAGGTGAGTCCTCAGAGCCTGAGTGCAGCTCTGGAAACACATCCCACCCTCTCAGAGAGCTGTTTGGAGAAGAACACACTCAGGGAAAGTGTGTTCTTTCACGACTTCTATCATGGCTGTGTGCCACCCAAGGCCCTGCTTTTCTTGTCAGGAGCCCTCTCAGCTGTGGGGAGCAGGCACAGCCAGCTTACACTTTTGAGAAGAAACTGCTTAAAGCTTGAAAATCCCCTTCAGACTTTGCCAAAGAGTTAATCCTGACACCCAAACCTCATTCCAGCTGCTGCCAACTCCTGCTCCTTGTCCTCAGACCACCCCCCAGCAATGCAGAGATGGAGGGAGAGGGGGTTCAGCCCCACAGCTGCCTCCTTGGAGCTGCCTGCTGCAGTCCCAGCAGCGCTGGAGCAGTGCCTGGCATTTGGTGCCTGCAGGCTGCCACTCTCTCTGGCAGCAGCCCAAGGAAGGGACATGGTGGGAGGGGAGGGAGAAGCTGGAGGTGCCCTGAGGCAAGAGGCTGCTGAGTGCACCTGAGTGTGGAGGGGGGAAGGACAAATGGGAGGGGACTGAGGGCACAGAAGGGAAAGGCTCAGAAAATCAGAGCTTGTGTTTTCTGCTCCTCATGGCCTGACTTGACCATTGCAGGGGATGTCACCCTGGATGCTGACACGGCTCATCCCAGGTTGGAAATCTCTGCAGATGGGAAGAGTGTGAAAGATACTGGTGTCATCAGACATGTGCCCAGCAATGAGAAGAGATTTGATTCCCATCTGTTTGTGCTGGCAAAGGAAGGATACACATCTGGGAAACACTGCTGGGAGGTGTCTGTTGGGAGAAGAAGGAGCTGGGCCTTGGGTATTGCCCGGGAATCTGTGACTCGCAAAGGGCCATTGACTCTGTGCCCTCAGAATGGCTTCTTGGCCATAGGGCTGGCAGATGGACGAGACTATTGGGCCTACACAGATCGTTTGACCCGTCTGAGTGTGAGTGGGCACTTGCACAAGATTGGGATCTTCCTGAACATCTCAGCCAAGAAGCTGAGATTTTACAATGCCCATAAGGGAGCAACTCTCTACACTTTTAGCATTGGGGATGGCAACAGTCAGGAAGGGAAATTCATTCCCTTCCTCTCCACAGGCCCTGCTACTGCAAAGCTTGACCCTGAGCCTCTGCTAATAGTGCAGGAATTTGATGATGATGACTAGGTTGCTCTGCATTTCAAAGGTCACTAATGTAAAGTCAGTGATCAAATCCCATTGTAATCGGGCTACTGCTTAATTTGTGTCTAGCAAACAAAGGTAACGTCCTGGGGTGATGTTATGAGGTTGGTTTTTTTTATTCCATAAGCATCTGCTTAATGCCCAAAGGCGCTGTGTCTTTAAGATGGACCCGGGGGGCGGGGCCATGGGACCCATGTGCAGGGCAGTTGAACGGTTCGACCCAACAACTCTGGGGCTTCAGGGTCTCAGTGGGGCTTGAGAGGGAGTGTGCCGGGAGCGCTGTGCTGCTTTTTTTGTTGTTTTTTTTTTTTTTTATTCCAGCTAGGTGGAAAAAGGTTGTGTTTGGGGTTTTTTTGTCCTTTTTCCCTTCCCTCCCCCTTGCCTCCCTGCCTCACTTCCCTTCTCTCCAATCTGGGGAGCCTGTGGGGTGGTCCTGGTGGGCCCGCAGGGTGGCCCTGGCTGGTCCGAGCCCATGTGTCTGTTCCCTCTCCAGGCATTTGTTGTATTTTGAGGGGTTTGTTCTGTTCTACCCTGGTTTTTTGATGTTAATAAACAGTTTGGTTTTTTTCCCACTTTTGCTCATTGTTACCAATTTGTCCCATTGGTGGAGGAAAAGGGAAGGCCCTTTTTCCTTTGGAGGAGGCACTCATTCCAGAGCGCTTCCTCCTAAAATTTTGTCTCCAAAAACCAGGACAGTTAATGAAGGAAAATAATGATCTGTTACAGTGTCAGCTCTGAATTTTTTGACATTATGTATCAGAATGAAAATTTTTTTCAGAGAATGTAGGAACCCAGAGTTCCAAGAATATTTCTCTGCCTCTTTTTAAGGGTTCTTACCCCCCTGAACAACACTGTTTTAACCTCCAAGCTTGGAAAAAATTACCAATGATCAGACAAGAACTAGAAAATACAGTGGTGTGAATTAGGTGATAGACTACTATGTAAAATTGTTACAAGGTGAAAAATTTAGAGGTTTTAGGCTTCTTTTTGTAGTAAGTAGATAAGAGTAAAAAATATCAAAATGGAGGATTGTTGTTGTTCTCCAAACCTTCTTCTTCTTCTTCTACTACTCCATGCTCTGCAGTAAAAGTAGTTTGGATTGATTGGATAGAAAATTCCAAAGTTCCTAGTCGTGTTACTGAATAATTGGCAGGAAAGTGAAAATAATGTACATTTTTAGTAACTATTGGTTAAAATATCTTTAAAAGGCTGTGTAAATCTTGATAATTGCTCTCACTCCTACTTTTCTTCCTTCTATGCTGTACCTGGGTCACGCTAGTGGGTCTGTTCCTCTGATAAGACTTAATAAACAACTATCTGGAAGCATTGAAACCAAAGGAGACGTCTCGGTTTATCTCTCAAACTCCTTGCAAGGACTTTCAGCAAATTCTCTCCCATCAGGAGAGACTTGATTTATGGCACAGTAAAGTGTCAAATGGTGCCCCGTGTGAGGATCGAACTCATGGCCTTCAGATTATGAGACTCTTCAGTCCCCTACACATTTGAGCTCATGGACTGAACGCTGCACCCTGGTTTCAGTTTAAGAGTTGATGCAGGTTTGAGTGGAACAGGGTGAGTTTCCCTAAGTAGCACGGTCCCCCATGTGGGCTGGTGGGAACCCCATTCCATATGCGGTCCCCGCATATTAAGAACGTACCACTGTAGAGGCGTTTCGGGGCTTGACCTGTGAGATTGATTCGGTAGTAAATTGCTTCGGACTTGTAGTTTCTCAGAAACCAGTCTGCAAGAGGGTTCAAAGGTGCCTATTAACATAGGACCAGTAGTGGGCAGCTTGAATGTCATGTAACCATCCCCAGTCTGGTTTGTGGAACCCAGTAGATCTAACTCTTTGGGTGTCCCCATGGTGACATTGATGCTTTTCAAGAATGCAGTTTGCCAGCAGGCTTGAGTCCGATCAGCCCTGAACAATTGCCATTGACTGTGGCGTTCCCTATCAGTGAGCTGTTGTCTAGCATCCCTCAGAAGTCTTGTGGGTTAAAATATGGGACCCCAGTTAAGCAGGTGCAGAATGGGTCCCCCGGCGTGGCCAGGCTCAGACACATGGAGTCTTGCCCCATTAAATTAGCTAGGGTGACCCACATGTTTTGTCACTTTTGGATTGGTGTCAACATTGCGTGCGACCTGGTTAGGATGCTTACAAGAAGCAAACCTCTCAGAATATTTGCGGGCCCAGTGCTGCTTTGTCGCTTCCCAGCGCTTGGGGGCCACCACATGCTGCCGTGGGACATGAACCTGTGTGCTACACTCTCGCCCTAACACTGCCACCCTCCATACTGCCTTCACTCAGTCTAAATGAGCGGACAGCCGATCAAAGATGTCCGCCAATACCCTTGTCTCAAGACAGTCAAAAACAATTCCCCACTCTACCTCTGTGTCTGGTGCTATACCCAAGAAGTTACACAGTTCCCCTTCTTAGTTCTGCCTTTGATCACGATCCACACAAGGCGGGCTCATATACCACCATACCACCTGCTTTCTAACGTTAGCTTGTGTGCCCAGAGGGTCCGCCAACAACCACCGCAAGTCACTAGCAACCACCCAGGGCAGCCGCTACATTCACCACAGGGTCTCGCTATTTCCCCCACTACAGAGAGTGGTGGACCTGGCAAGTTCTCAGCCCCCTCACTCAGCCACGTCTGCAGCCTCTCCCAAGGCTTCTTGGGACAGGGGTCCCAGAGTTCCAGCTGTTGTAGTAGTGGCGTTACTTTCCTCAGGAGCCGATGCTGACTGTGCCTTCTTGCTTCGGGGTCCTGCATGCGTAGCACGGCACCACTTGCTGGGCACCCACAGCAGTCCCTCTGGGGAGGAAACACACATATATCCTTGGCCATTAAATAGCACTGGGCTGGGACCTTCCCACAAACCTGTTTGAGGGTTACGATACAAAACACTTATTCCTGGAAGAGACTGCTCGATGCTACAAACCATCTGATGATGGATTGCCACTGGAGGCTCCTCCCTATCCCCGGCCAGAGAGAGGAAGTTCAATGTAAACAGCAGTTTGCTTAGCCATTTACTTGGTTCCATCTCTTCCCCTTTCTGTTGGGCAAGATATTCTTTTAGTGTATGATGGGCTCTCTCTACCAGTGCCTGACCGGTGGGCAAGTGTGGGATCCCCGTGATATGTTCTACCCTCCACTGCTGCATAAATCTGGCTAGGCGACCGCTGGTGTATGCTGGCCCATTGTCCGTTTTGATCTTTTTGGGTACCCCCATTACTGCGAAGCAAGAGAGCAGATGCCGCTCCACATGCAATGCCTTCTCTCCATTCTGAGCAGTAGCCCACAGGAAATGTGAAAAGGTGTCAATTGTTACATGCACATAGCGCTGTCAGCCGAACTCAGGGATGTGAGTGACATCCATTTGCCAGAGCTTGAGGGCTTTCAAACCCTTGGGGTTAACCCCCACACTTAACCCAGGGCTGTGATGGCTACAGCGGGGACAAGCCCGCACTATGCTGCTGACTTCGGTGGGGGAAGACATGCAATCAATGTGATTGATAAAGCAAGCTTTGTTTATTGGCAATACAGAGGCACTTATATAGTATTGAGTGTACATGCTTATCAGTTCTTTAATTGGTTTAAACTTACGAAAGTGCATTCTTGTTTGTACATAATTGGGTTAGATAAAAGACTACATTTGGCAAGCTTCTATTATTTATGTTTTAACTTGAGAAATCAAAGTTCTTCCTCCCTTCTCATGGTCAGTACATCTTATCAGCACAGCACTGTACCTCCTTAAAACTCCCTTTTGGTTCTCAGGCCTGTTTCTCACGCAGGCATTTTCTCATGCAGGCCTTTGGTCATGCAGGCCTTTGCTTGTACAGCTCTTTTATTGATCTGTACCTTTCGGCTTTATCAATGATCCATGTCCATGATCCTCTAACCATTCTTCAACACTATGCCTTTTGCTTCTAACAGCGGGATCCTAAACTGTCTCTGCAGGTGTTTTGCATTTTGGTGGAACAAATCATGGCTACATCTGGCTTGCTCAAAAATGCTCGCAGGTGGGAGATTCACTATGGGGGCACAGGTCACCACCTTGTCTGCATGGGCATTGCCCTCTCCCCGCCCAATGTTCCACTGGTGGCTCCGAATGTGTAGGATACAGTAGGGGTGTGTCCGTTGTTGCAGGGTATGCTGCAACGTGATAAGCAGTCTGCCGAAATGTTCATTGTTAGTACGCCAGATTTCTTCATCATGGATCTGTTGGGCTACTCCAACAACATATAGGGAGTCGCTGACTACATTCACCAGTTCATTTGACCACTGTCGTAATGCCCATATCATGGCGTGCAGTTTGAGTGTTTGCAAGCTGTTGGCCGGTTCTCCCACTATGACATGAGTCTTCCAGTGGTCATTCTCTTTCCATGCACAGGTGGCCTGCTTTGTCTTCCTCCCCAAATCCGTGAACACTGTGCGCCCAAGTACCGGCCGATCTACATTCAGCGGGCGGTCCAGCCACTCATAGCACCCCAGCAGCTGCGCCAGCCTTCCCTGTGGGCGCTTGTTATGGACCATGCCAGTGAATCTGAGCAGAGCTTCTTGCAGTGCCTCTGCATGGCGTAGCATCCACTCCAAGTCCCCTGTCCGGACCGGTATACTGATGTCCTCTGCCTCTCTGCCATCCAACTCCACCACTTGGTTGCGACTCTTTCGGATTAAAAGCGCCACCATCTCCACCCTGGACTGTAGTCTGAAGCGTGGCTGAGTCAGCGGGAAGATCCATTTGAGAATCCAGATATCCTCCCCCTTTTTCTTTTGCCATTGGTGGATGATGGCATGTGAACCCTCTGCACCGGTCAGGGTGATGAGGATGGTAAGTGGGATTCCTTCTTCTCTGCGTGACACCCATGTGTGCCGCAGCTTATCTGTGACCTTGGTGAGAGCTGCTGCTTGGTCCAGGGAGCATTCTCGAGGTTCAGCAGCGTTCGCCCCATGCAGCCATGGCAGGAAGGGGGTAAGGTCAGTGTTCATGATTCCCGCGACTCCGTGGACCCATTGCAGATCTCCTAGCAGCCGTTGCGCATCATGGAGCGTGGAGATTTCTGTGTTTAGCTTGATCTTTTGGGGCCTAATTAGCAATTCTGATACGAGCCAGCCCAAGTACTTCCATGGTGCAGTCCGCTGGATCTTCTTGGGGGTGATCTCTAATCCAGTCTCATGCAGTTGCTCTCTGGCCCATTGCATCTCTTTATCTGGGAACTCTTTAGCAGTAGATATCAGGATGTCATCCATATAATGGTAGATGAGTGCTTCTGCGTAGCGTTGTCGAATTGGACGTAGCGCCCAGTCAACATATAGCTGACCCAGCATGGGGGAATTTTTCATCCCCTGGGGCAGGACAACCCACTCGTAGCGCTTAGTAGGCTCACTGCGATTCTTTGTGGGCACTGTCAAGGCAAAACATTCTGTGTCCTTTGGATGCAGTGGGATTGTGAAAAAGCAGTCCTGTAAGTCAATTACAGTGATTTGCCATCCCGCTGGGATCATTGTAGGAGCCAGTAGCCCAGGTTGCAGCGCCTCCATAGTTTGCATGCACGCATTCACTTGTCGAAGGTCGTGAAGGAGGCGCCACCTTCCCGACTTCTTTGGGATCACAAAGATGGGGGTGTTCCATGGACTGACCAAAGGCTTTATGTGTCCTGCTGCTAGCTGTTCTGCAACAAGCTGTTCTACTATCTTCAGCCTTTCATCTGTTACTGGCCACTGCTCGACCCAGACAGGATCATCTGTTACCCAGGTGAGAGCCCGTATGGGCGGCTGATCGGCATTGGCCGTCAGCATAAATGCTGGTCCGTGGTGAGCACAAGGCCTAGCTGCGCAAGGATGTCACGTCTGATCAGGCCTTGCAGGGTCTGAGGCAGCTTCATAACATAGGGCCGACACACAATGGTTTGATTGTCCTCAAACTCTAGGGCAATTGGGGTTGCACTTACTTGGGGGATTTGTGTTCCCCCCATCCCTACCAGCTGGGCTGCTGGTTTTTCCAGTCTCCAACCAGGTAGCGATACCACCTGGTTAATTATGGTGACGTCAGCCCCAGTGTTGAAAAGCAGCCGTATTTTGATGGCTTCTGCCCCCCTTCACAGGATCACTTGCCACTGAGGTCGTTGGGCCAGGTTCAACGTCCAAAACATGTCGAACCCAGAGGACCCAAAAGTGTGGTCTCTGTGGACACTGCTGTTGCTGATTTCCCCATTGGTCATTAGGGGAATGGGGATGATTTGGGCAATGGACTGCCCTGTGGGATAGTCACAGGTGACTGCAGCATGTAGGCCATGATCTTAATTTTGCCGGTGTAGTTGGCGTTGATGACTTCAGGCAGCACCACTACTCCCTGCCAGCTGGTTTATGACCACCCCACAAGTAGACCACCCAGATGAGGGCCGTCTGATGACGGGGGCCCTTGGCTGTGGTCAGGATCAGGGTGACCTGGTGGTTCGTCAGTGTGACTTCTATTGAGGTTGCCACATCCACTCCAAGGCTCCCTTGGGTGGCTGGCTGGTTCTGTTGAAGGAAACCACCGGGGTTGCACTCAACTCGTGGCTCTTTGGGGCAATCGTGTCCTGGCACGCGGCCCCACTGTGCTGTGCTGGCCATTTCCCGCATGGCGGTATGCTATGGTGGTGTGGGTGTCGGAATTGCAGTTGTGGCACCACACCATTTTTCCGGCAAGTGTGCCTCATCTGCCCCTCTTCACTGCACCAGAAACAGGCTACTCCGCCTGTCTGGGGACCAGGAAGTGGGCCAGCAGCCCTCACCCCCTTTTTACTTTGCGCCCCTCCCATCAGCGCTGAGGTGATGACTTGTCCCTGTTCTTGCAGGACATTCTGCAGCATTGCGGTAAAGGCAGCTGTTTGAGATGACGCCTCCGCACGGCTAGCACGCACGAGCATCTCATCTACTCCTGCTCCCTGGGGCAGCGTGGCAAGAATCATCTTAGTTTGCCTATTAGCATTTTCAAAGGCAAGGGTCCGGAACATTTGCTCTTGGAGCTCTTTGGAGAGCTCAGTTGCGTCCTTCAAGGCTGCTGACCGACGGTCAATGAACTGACCATATGGCTCTGACAGCCCCTGTTGGACTGCCGCATATGGAGGAGACTTCTTCTTTTCGGATACTGACAACAAGGCTTTGTGGGCAAGAGTCCGTGACAACTGATGAATGATTGTGGGCATGGTCAGCTGCGTCACCGTCGCTCCATAAGCTCCATTCCCAGTTAGCATGTTGGCTTGGATCACATACAGTGGGTCTTGCGTATCACCTTGGTGTTTGCTAGCTTCTTCTTGTGCTAGCCGCTTCCATGTTTGCTCCCAGAGCAGGAACTGTGAAGGGGTCAACAACAACTGTGCGATGCTGATGCGATCATTAGGACACAGGACATCTGCTGTAAAGATAAACTGCAGGATGCTCCGTGTAGCTTTGGACCAGAGGCCGTGCGTGGTGACCGTTTGCTTCGCTTGCTGCAAGATCTTCCAGTCATGGGGTTCCCACTTTGTGGTGTCCCCCTGTATCAGTACAGGGCAGGCTAGGGCATCTACGGCTTGCCAATCTCCTTCAATGATTGTGTTACGGACAACTCCATTCCATCTCCTTTGCAATGGATCAGTCTTTGCTGTCAGGGCTGACAGAGGCAATGGCTGCACCTCCTCTTGCTGGGAGGGAAGGGCTGTAGGCCCTGTGCCCAGTTGTCCCAATGGGAATGGAGGAATTCTGGTGGCCATCTTGACTGGTGGGTCCATGGGATGCCATGATGCTGATGGTGTGGCTTCGCGAGCCTTAGACTCCAGCGCGTCCTGATGCGTAGACAATTCAGCAAGCTTCTTCATTACTTCATGCATCATCTGTCGGTGCTTCTCCTCCTCTTGGGGCTGACCCCCGGCAGCCCTGGCTGGCTCTGCCTCTGCAGGTGACAAAGTCGTAGAGGCTGCTTTGCAGTCGGACGATGATCTGCTGTCTGGCAGAGGGGGGTGGCACGCTGCCTTTTTCGGCTGGCAGCTAGGACCGCTCGTTTCTCCTCTGCTCACCTGCGCCCCACCTCCAGAGTCAGGAGGCTCTGCTTCTGCCTTCGCTTCCAGTTCTCCCTCAGGCTTCTGCAGGGTAACTTCCTTCCCTGCTGGGTCCAGCAGCTCCTGCAGCGAGCGTACAGGTGCTGCTGTTCCCTTCATCGGTTGACCTGAAGAATGGCACAACTCTGGACTCCACCCTTGCCTCCGGCCACCTCTCCGTGAGACCCCCCTCTCTTTCTTTTCTGGGGCCACCACCCCCCAGTGCCTCCATAGCTGCCACAGCCACCTTCCTCTCTGCTTTCATTTCTGCGAGGGTATTAGTCACAGCTCTCCGTGTTAATCCGAGAGCTTTAGCTTCTTTACCTTCCTTTCCACCCTCAATTGTGGACTTCCATAGTCTGTTTCCAACTTCCCACCACTCTGCGGTCGAAAGCAAAAGCAAAGTGCATTTCAAAAACCCTTGTTCCTGGGCCCACATTATTAGGGCATAGAGATCCCGATCTTTTACAGTCTCACCTCTCTTAGAGTGGATACTGGCTAGGAGATGAGTTGCAGCCTCGTATTCCATAGCTGTTTTACCTGTGAGGACTCACTCGGCCGTGCAAGCTCCAGTCTCTAGCACCACTCAGCTTTTTGCCGGGGCACTCCCACTCCAGCTCTCCAGGCTCCTCACTACCAGTGCTTCCTCCAGCTCCCATGCACCTCTGAGTAAAAGGGGCAATTTCCAAACCCTCTCAGGGGATTCAGGTCATAGTGTGAAACTTGGCAGGTGCTTTAGGGAGCTAGACGCATCCACCTGGAACTACAAACCCAACTGAAATGGGCTTGAGGAGCTGCCAAGCCAGGAAGACAAAGGAGATGCAGGATGGAGCTGCATGCGTGGGAAGGTGCTGGCCCAGCCAAGAATCAGCAGTGGGAACATGGACAGGGGCACGGGGCTGAGCTGGGCTGCTGCCTGTCTGACCAAACCCCTCTGTGCCCCATGGTGCAGGTGCCGGTGTGATGGCCCAGGACATCTGCAGCTCCCCAGGGCATGGTGAGTACAGGGATAGGTCCTGTAAGGGGAGTTGTGTGGGGCTGGAGATGGGAAGGGAGAAGGGCTTTTTTCCCACATGTGTGAACCCCTGGAGAGGAAATTCTTCCCCTCCCAGATTCTGCACTTGCATCAGCAACACTCTCTCAGGCCATCCCTGTGTTCTCATCTCCAGGTGACCTCCCAGCTCCTGCCTTCCAAATGAACCCTGCTGCTGCACAGGAAGGGGAACAGGTTTTGGTTTAGTGCATAACTGGCTGGAAGTCTGCTGATACCCAAATCATCTTCTGCAAGGACAGGGTGCAGGTGCAAAGCCTGAAAGCCCAACAGGGGCAGGGGAGGTACTACATGCACTTCAACATGAAAGGGGAGAGTGCAGGGACATTCATATGTGGGTACCAGCACAAGGACAACAGCAACCGAGTGAGGAACTCTGCCCTCAGTGCTTCCCAGAATCTGCGTCTCACAGGTGAGTCGTGGCACTGGGGCACACATAGGAAACACTCCAGCGCTCCTGAGACCCCAGCTGAGGGAGGGGATCCTGCCCTGCCCCATGGCATGTCCCTGGGCAGTTGGGATGCTGGGGGTCAGGGTGCACTTCAGCACAGCCTTGGGCACCAGGGACACTCCTGCCAGTCCCAGCAGAGCATCCTGCTCCTCTCCTGCCCCAGCATCACAGAAAGGGCAGAGTGGTGGTGCCAGATCTAATGCAGAGCCACAGGTGTGCAGGGCATTCATTTATTGATCCCCACAGTTGATAGAGGATGGATTGGGGGTCCTCACAGTGGCTCAGTACCTGGAGGAGCTGCAGATTCTCTCCCTGTCCCTTTCTCCTCTCAGGCAGCGGATTAATCTCTCAGTCAGGGACATCCACTGCTGGTGAGTGATTCCCTCCCTCACACCCAATGTCCCTCAGCATTGGGCCAAGGCTGCTCAGCTTCTAGCACTAGGGCACTGGGAGGATCATCAGCCAAGATCTGGCCTGTCTCTAAGGGCATACTGTGCTCAAAGCTTCCACTCCCCATAACACCCTCCTCTTTCCAAACAGCTTCTGTGCACACAGATACCAATCCCATGTGCCTGGAGACATTTTACAAAGACATCATGATAAGGTTGGTGGTCATGTCTCTCCTCCTCCTGGCTACAGCCACCTACTTTTTTTGTGAGATATGGCAAGAAATTTCTGGATTTTCAGTCTGGAGTTGCATCCTGACACAGGGCTGCTGCTGTCTGACCTCTGCTGGTTTAGGATGGTCAGCTCTTTACCCCATATCAAAGAAAGCTGAGCTTCTCAGCCTTTTCCTTTGTCACTGACAGATGTAAAGCTGCTGAGACGACAAAACCTTTACCAAAGGGATGACTGTCCTTGAATGCCAAAATGTGTAGAGAGAAACCAAATGCATCCCTGCCCCAGGCACACACTGGCTCCCATCCTCTGGGAACAAGGATTGAGGCTCTGAGCTGCCCTGAGTGCAGCCAGCACGGCTCCTCCACACTCTGGCTGAGCACAGCTGCTGAGAGCCTCGGAGAAGCCAGGCTGGGAAAGGGGAGTCAGGGTTGTGAAGGCTGGGACAGAAAAATCCCTCTGCCAGTGAGATGTGCAGGTTCAGCCCATCATCTTCACTGCAGAGCCCAGAGCAGGGAAAGCCAGAGCTGTGCAGGAACTCTGCCTCCCACCTCTGCCTTTCTTTTCCTTGCAGGGGCCTGCAGAGAGAGATGCCAAAGGTGAGCAGCAATCCCTGGGGGCTGCGGGGCTGGGGCTGATGGAGACGGGGGCATCCCAGCCCCCTGGGGTGGTCCTTGTCCAGGGGCAGCATGGTCTGTGCCCATGGGGGGATTCCCCCACGGTGCAGGCAGGGAGGAGCAGGGCTTGCCCTGGTGTCTTGGGGTGACCTTATGATGTGTATCCCATATCGCTGCCTATGCCCAGAAATTAATTTTTGTGCCTTTCTATGCCTCTAAACTGAGCCTGAGAGGGGGAAGGAAAACTGAGCAAAACTTTTTCAAAGCAGTTTGCAGCTTGTTCAAGGTCATACACAGATAGCAATTTGTTTTCCCAGCTGTGGCAGGGGAGGGAGGAAGCACCCGGCTTGCTGTGCCCAGGACAGTTTTTTGGCCAGTGGTTCAGCTGCTTTTTCTCCAGAGAGAAACTGAGAGTTGAATTTTTCCTTCCCTAGAATTTCAGATTTTCTCCCTTTTCTGCTGGACTGCTTGATTGCTTTAACATCAGAGCACATCAGGAGGACTTTCCACTGGGCACAGAGGGCCTGGCCCTGGGCCAAGGCCCAGCTCTGAGGAGACCAAAGGGAGGACTCTAACACTTTCCCAGGTTTTTCCTCCATGGCGAAAGATTTTATTATTTAGCATTATTTTCCTTTTCCCGTGTGTTTGTTAAATAAATAGCTTTTATCTCTTTCACTTTCCTTTGAGGAAAATTTTTTTTTTCCTGAACCTGGTGGGGGGAGGGGTGGTTGTGCCTTCTCTCAGAGGATATATTTCTAAATTTGGCCAATCCGGAACACCTGGCCTTGACTCCAGCCATGGACCTGATGCAAGACAGAATCACCCACGGCAATGGCTCCAATGGGCTCATCACAGTCTGGGCACAGACCCCAGATCCCTTTCCCCCAACTCTCTCCAAGCAGCAGCAAGTTCATTGTATGTCCTGTCCCCTGTCCAGCTGCAGAGGGGAGTGAGAGAGAGGCTTTGGTGGGTGCCTGGAGTCAGGCCAACATCAACCCACTACAGGGCCCCACAATGTCACATTGATTTCATGAGCCCCCATAGTGTCACAATGCCAACCTGGTTCCTTCGGCCCTGCAGTGTCACACTGGCCCCTTGGTTCCACAGTGTCCCAATGACCTCCTTGGATCCTCTGTGGCACATGGGCCCCTCGGTTCCATGAGGCCCTGCAGTGTCACAATGCTCTTCTTCATTGAACAAGAGCACAATAAGCACTAGCTTCTATGAGATTCTGCAGTGTCACAATGCTCCCTCGTTTCCATGAGATTCTGCATTGTCACCAAGGCTCCTTGGTTCCATGGGGCCTCACTGTGTCACATTGGTGGAATCCTTGATTCCATGAGGCCCCAGAGTGTCACAAATGCCCCTTAGGTCCTGTCTTGGAATGATATATTATCATTATTCATAATGATAATATATCCCATAATCATCTGTGCCCCAAAAATTCTTACTGCATCTTTAAGACACTGCTGCTGGGGATCCTGTGTGTGTTGGGGGACAAAATTTGCTTTTGCACAGGCAGTTTTTGAAAGCTTCTCACCCAGGTTCTTATTTCACATCTCTGCACAGCATGGTATTTGCTTTGCTGGCTTGGTTTTCTGCTCAGGAAAAAGTTGTTTTGGTTTTTTTTTTTGTTTGGTTTTTGGGGGGTTTTTTTGGTGGTTGTTTTGTTGTTGGTTTTTTTGTGGATTTTTTGTTGTCTTTTTTTTGTTTTGATTTGGGTTCTTTGTTTGTTATTTTTGTTTTTGGTTGATTTCTTTTTTTGCTTTTTTTTTGTTTTCCTTGGCTGTGAGAAGCTGCGGGAGTAATCTGTGGGTTGCCTTGAGACAAATTCCACAAGCTGGTTGTCTGAAGCCAGAGTTATCATGCCAACAGAAAGTGGAAGTGTAGCAGCTGCAGAAAAGCTTGAAAAAGCTCAGGTCCTCTCTGGAGCACAGCAGAGCTGACTGGGAGACACCAAAACAGCTGGCAAAGGCCCCAGGGGGCTGTGGAGTAGAGCATGGCCCTTCACAAGCCTTGGGAAAAGACCACTGCCCAGTGGCGTGTCCTGGCCTTCACTGGGCTTTGCTGAGGCTTGAAGGAGGCCTGCTGCCCTCCAAAACCTCCAGGGCTTTTGGTGCCTCTGGCTCATCAAGGAACTACTGCGCTACAGAGAGGGGCAGAACAGTCAGTAAGGGCTGGTGTGAGACCACAAAGTTAATAATTCATATTAAAGTTAATAATTCATAGAATTCCCATTCAAAGTCCATTGGTCATTCCCTTTCAATATCTCTTGGTCTCTGGTCAACAAAGGAATCACCCAGTTCAGCCCAGGAGAGAAAATGATGAGGAGTTGTTTCTCTCAAGGTACGTTACTGGATTTTTTTTGCACATATTCCTTGTTAATATTTAAGAGCCCTTCACTCTATTGGTCTGTTTTCAGGGGAGAAAACCCTCCAGATATTGAGTGTTTTATTCTACTTACATTCTTACCCTCCTTTCTGATTAAAGCAAAAAAGCAAAAGTGAGTTTAAAGAAGAGGTTCAATCCTGGGAAAGCATCCCTGGCATTTTCTGTACAGCGCCTTGGGTTCGACCCATGGGATAGCCATGGGCCCAGGGGCTGTGACTTCTGATGGGTCCCTGACGGGATTTCTGAATTTATATTCCTTATTAGAGCTTTCTTGTTTACCTGAGTCTAGTTTCCCCTTGAACACCAGGAAAACTTTCCTGATGGGCAGCACCCTTGGGTAAGGAGCTCCTTAATTCCTGGCCAATTTGTCCAAGTCCTTCTGCTTCTTTGGAATCTGGCCCCTGGCAGAGAAAACAAAAAGTCACAAAAAGCAGAGAGCAGAGGGAAACAGAGTGGAAGAAAGAGAGGGAGAGAGGGAGAGCAGAGCACAGCAATGAGCCCTGAGCAGACTTTCCTGGGGAACAAGCAGGTCAGTCCCTGTCTCTGCCTCCTGCCTTCAGCTGGTCATGACTGCTCTCATGGATCTGGTCCAAAGGGAATGGCTGCTCTGTGGGATGGGCTGCTGAGGCAATGTCTTGTGCAGCCAGCCTTGTGGAAGAGGAGGAGGGGAGGGGGACAGTGAGGTACTTTTACTTCTGTCTTTGTTTCTCCCCTTGCTGCTCTGTTGTGATTTGCCAAGAAGATAAAATAAGCTTCTGCAAGTCGAGTCTGGTTTGCCCTGATGGCAACAGGTGAGGGATCCCCAGACTTCATATCAACCAATGAGCTCTTCATTCATATTTTCTCCCCCTTCCCAGTTCAGGAGGGGAGAGAGAGAGGAACAGCCAGCCAAGGTCAAGTTGTTTCTCTACAGCTTGGCCAGGATAACCTCTAGGAGTGGAGTTAGTCTGTAGGAATGTGCACATGGACTATGGTCCATTTCCTCTGACTCTGGAAAACAACAACTGGGGATAAACGTCTTGTTCTGCACTCTGCAGAGGCAGAAGGTATTAATTTAGTTACACTGCACCCAAGATGGGATTGGGACCAGCTGAGAGTTCTTCAGAACCTTGTTCTGACTCTGCCTTCTGTTCCCTAGCCTGGGTTGCCCACAGAGCTTTTGGACACTTTTTTCTATGCATTGTGGACTGAACTCTGAGAAAGAGACATAGGAGAGCAGAAAAAACCAGAAGATGTCTGGAGAAGGACGTTGAGATGCTCGAACACATCCAGAGGGGGGCAACAAGGCTGGTGAAGGCTCTGGAACACAAGCCCTGGGTAGAGGGATTCCTTGTGGAACAAGGGCATATGATACCCCTGGAAAGATTGGACAACCCAGGGTTGCTGAGGAAAAGCCCCTGAACTGGCCCCTGGCTGCAGGCAGGCCTGGAAAGCACCTGGCTGCAGGCAGTCCTGAAAGTCCTTGGCAAAGTTATACACTGGTCATCTCCCCCGCTGATTAGAGGCTGTCTAGAGGGACTGGGCATGAATCTTTGCAAAAAGTAGATATAAGCTTGCATAGTTAAACAAAAAAGGGAGAATGATGCTTAATCGTATCGGTGTACGTGTCGTTACTTTGGCCAGCTCTTCAGTCTCAGTTCCTAAAACCTGGCGCCCAAACAGGGACTCGAGTGACTTTCGCTTAGATGCGGTTTGTTTTCGCTTAAATGCGTTTCGCTTAAATGTGCAAGACTCCAAATCATCCCACCGACGGTGAGGAGCCTGGAGAGCTGGAGTGGGATTGTCCCAGCAAAAAGGTTGAGTGGAGCCAGAGACTGGAGCTCACGCGACTGAGTGGGCCCTGCAGGTAAGAATCTATGGAATACGAGGCTGCAACTCATCTCCTAGCCAGTATCCTCTCTAAGAGAGGTGAGACTGTAAAAGATCGAGATCTCTATGCCCTAATAACGTGGGCCCGGGAACAAGGGTTTTTGAAATGCACTTCACTTTTGTTTTTGACCGAAGAGTGGTCAGAAATTGGAAACAGACTGTGGCTGTCCACAACTGAGGGTGGAAAGAAAGGTAAAGAAGCAAAAGCTCTGGGATTATCATGGAAAGCTGTGACTAATACTCTCGCAGAAATGAAAGCAGAGAGGAAGGCGACTCCGCAGCCATGTAGGCACTGGGGGGTGGCGGCCCCAGAAAAGAAAGAGAGGGGGGTCTCACAGAGCAGCGGCCAGAGGCCAGGGCAGAGTCCAGGGTTGCGCGATTCTTCAGGCTGACTGCAGGTTGACCGATGAAGGGAACATCAGCACCTGTACACTCACTGAAGGAGCTGCTGGACTCGATGGGGAAGGAAGTTACCCCACAGACACCTGAGGGAGAAATTGTTACAAAGGCGGAAGCAGAGCCTCCCGACTCTGGGGGTGGGGCGCAAATGAGCAGAAGAGAAGCGAGTGGTCCTAGCTTCTGGCCAAAAATGGCAGGGCACCACCCCCCCCGCGGCAGACAGCAGATCACTGCCCGACTGCAAAGCAGCCTCCACAACTTTGTTGCCTGCAGAGGCAGAGCCAGCCAGGGCTGCCGGGGGTCAGCCCCAAGAGGAGGAGAAGCACTGAGAAATGATGCATGAAGTAATGAAGAAGCTTGCTGAATTGTCTACGTGTCAGGACGCGCTGGAGTCTAAGGCTTGCGAAACCACACCATCAGCACCGTGGTGTCCTGTGGACCCGCCGGTCAAGACGGCCACCAGAATTCCTCCGTTCCTGTTGGGAGAACGGGGCACAGGGCCTACGGCCCCTCCCTTCCAGCAAGAGGAGGTGCAGCCCTTGCCACCGTCAACCCCGATCGCGAGGACTGATCCATTGCGAAGGAGATGGAATGGAGTTGTCCGTAACACAATCATTGAAGGAAATTGGCAAGCTGTTGATGCCCTAGCCTGCCCTGTACTGATACAGGGGGACACCACAAGGTGGGAGCCCCATGACTGGACGATCTTGCAGCAAGCGAAGCAAACGGTCACCACGCACAGCCTCCAGTCCGAAGCTACATGGAGCATCCTGCAGTTTATCTTTACAGCAGATGTTCTGTCTCCTAATGATTGCATCAGCATCACACAGTTGTTGTTGACCCCTTCACAGTTCCTGCTCTGGGAGCAAACGTGGAAGCGGCTAGCACAAGAAGAAGCTAGCAAACACCAAGGTGATACGCAAGACCCACTGTACGTGATCCAAGCCAACATGCTAACTGGGAATGGAGCTTATGGAGCGACGGTGACGCAGCTGACCATGCCCACAATCATTCATCAGTTGTCACAGACTCTTGCCCACAAAGCCTTGTTGTCAGTATCCGAAAAGAAGAAGTCTCCTCCATATGCTGCAGTCCAACAGGGGCTGTCAGAGCCATATGGTCAGTTCATTGACCGTCAGTCAGCAGCCTTGAAGGACACAACTGAGCTCTCCGAAGAGCTCCAAGAGCAAATGTTCCGGACCCTTGCCTTTGAAAATGCTAATAGGCAAACTAAGATGATCCTTGCCACGCTGCCCCAGGGAGCAGGTGTAGACGAGATGCTCGTGCGTGCTAGCCGTATGGAGCAGTCGTCTCAAACAGCTGCCTTTACCGCAATGCTGCAGAATGTCCTGCAAGAACGGGGACAAGTCATCGCCGCAGTGCTGATGGGAGGGCCGCAAAGTAAAAAGGCGGCGAGGGCCACTGGCCCACCTCCTGGTCCCCGGACGGGCGGAGTAGCCTGTTCCTGGTGCGGTGAAGAGAGGCCTGCGTAACCTTCAGGAGACAGGCGACCCTATTGGAGATTGGCTTAAGGGTCTGGGTATCACTGGATGGCTGCGTACCTTTGTAGTAGAAGGCTGTCGATTGCTATTTTCAGTTATATTAGGCTTAACAGTATTTGGGTGCAATTTTTCTTGCATTAAAGCGGGGCTGCGAAAGATTATCAACCTGGCCTGGGTTGCCCAAAAAGAAAATGGGGGATGTGTAGAGGGATTGTGGAACAGGGGCATATGATACCCCTGGAAAGATTGGACAACCCAGGGTTGCTGAGGAAAAGCCCCTGAACTGGCCCCTGGCTGCAGGCAGGCCTGGAAAGCACCTGGCTGCAGGCAGCCCTGAAAGTCCTTGGCAAAGTTATACACTGGTCATCTCCCCCGCTGATTAGAGGCTGTCTAGAGGGACTGGGCATGAATCTTTGCAAAAAGTAGATAAAAGCAAAAAAGGGAGAACGATTATCAAATCGTATCAGTGTACATGTCATTACTTTGGCCAGCTCTTCAGCCTCAGTCCCTAAAAGCCCTGTGAGAAATGGCTGAAGGAGCTGGGGTTGTTTAGCCTGGAGAAAAGGAGGCTCAGGGAAGACCTTATCACTCTCTACAACTCCCTGAAAAGAGCCAGGTGGGGGTGGGTCTCTTCTCCCAGGCAACCACTGAAAGAACAAGCGGACACAGTCTTAAGCTGCACCAGGGGAAGTTTAGGTTAGACATATGGAAAAAAAATACTTCACTGAAAGAGTGATTAGGCACTGGAATTGTCTGCCTAGGCAGGTGGTGGAGTCACCATCCCTGGACATGTTTAAAAAAAGACTGGATGTGGCACTCAGTGCCACGGTTTTGTTGATGAGGAGGTGTTAGGTCATAGGTTGGACTTGATGATCTCAAAGGTCTTTTCCAGCCTAGTTCATTCTGTGATTCTGTGAACCTGGTAAGAGCTGTTTGTCTTCCTTTTGAAAATGATGGAGGCAAAGGGAGTAATTTAAAACTCCTTCAACCCAGGGACCTTCAAGTAAAATAAGAAGGAATGTGTTCCACCAAAAAAGGTGTTCAGTGCATTGTTGCAGCTCCTTGTGGAAAGGTCTTAGTTAAGTTTCCTCTTTTCCTGGTTTTGTTTCTTCTCTATGAACCTGATGCCCAGAACGTGAGCCCGAGAAGCCGATTGTCCCAGAAGGGCTAAAGAGAGTTGGCAATCCAGGTGAGTATGGTGGATCCAACTGCTCTTGCCTCTGATCATCCTTGGGAACTTCTGGGATGTGATGTGTCACTGCAGAGAGAAGCGATGCCAGTCGAGGTCTATCCCCTGAGCACGTTACCCGCAGAACCCCTGCCAGCGCTCTGAAGTGGATGTGACCTGTGGGAAGTGATTAATGTGGTGAGAGGGATGTACCTGTTAGATGAGAGATGTGTCCTGCTTTTGCAAACGGTGTTCCTCGGGCTTGTTAGAGAAGGCTCTTGACAGAGCCTTCAGGTCAGGTGAAGTGGCTGAAGGTTTAACACATCATTTCTGGGCTTTGCTTTCACTCTTTGACTGGAAGGAAGCATTTCTCAGCCTCTTGTGAGACTGGCCTGACAAGTAGGATGAAACACCAAGTCGAGTCTGGGCCATGGAAGCAGTAGACCTTCTTCACTCTATACTCTCCTGCAGGTAAAGGCTCTTCATCTCCTCAGCTGTCATCCAGAGACAGAAGGGAGATGTCTCCACATGCAGGTGAGAGCTTGGGTGGACCATGGTATCTACAAGCAAGAGGAGGAAGGAGGATGGGACTGGGGGACTTTTCCTGGGGGGAATTAGAAGGGTCCCTTCCTGTGCCCCCATTGGTCTCATTCTTCCCCAAGCCTCCAGGGGAACTTGTTCATAAGAGCTGGACCTTTATTCCCACAAGTGTCAGTGGTGCCTCCCCCATTGGCAAGGGCCTCTCCAGCGACCTCTGCTTCTGCAGCCAGGGCGGGGGATAGGTCCCATCTGGATGATACAGTGCCAGGTGTTCCACACAAAATTCAAAATACCAAACTGAGCCTGAAGAAAGGAACCAACTTCTCTGGAAATCTCCAGGGCCTGAAGGAGAGCTACACTGGGAGGTTGTGGGAGGAGATGGGATGGAGGACTGTAATCACTGTGTGGACTGGCAGGAGGGGAAAGGGCAGTGAGGCCCATGCAACAGTCCTGGGGAAAGATCACGTATTACTTGACTGCTCTTTTGGCAAACACAGCTTCATGGCCCTGGAGAGCACCAGTGGGTGCCACAAACAAAAATACCACAACACTGAGCTCAGGTTCCTGGTTCTCAGGGTTCTTGGTCTGCTTGTGTGCTCTGTTCATTCCCAGAACCTGTTCCATGTGTTCTTGCAGTTCCTTAGGGAATGATCCTAGTGACATGTCCTCTTTTGCTGTTTTGTTTCCCTTTCCATATGAACCTGATGCCCAGTACCTGAGATCAAGAAGGGAACTGTCAAGGAACAGACAGAGTTCTTTGAGAATCAGGGTAAGTGTGCTGGATCCCACTGCTCTTGCCTCCGATTCATCTCTGGGAACTTCTGGGATGTGATGTGTCACTACAGAGAAAAGTGATGCATCTGGAGCTCTTTCCATCTGAAGTAGTTACCTGCCAGAAGGCCTGGATGTCAGGTGGGATTTATTTGGTCAGAGAGAAAAAATCCTTGACAAGACACATGTCCAGCTCTGGTGGAGGGTGTTCCTTGGGCTTGGTAGAGACAGGCTCTGAACAGATTGGTCAGGTGAAGTGGCTGAGGGCTTTAAGCACTATCACTAGCCCGAGCTCTGCGGCTTCTGTTCCGGAGTGTGAGGTGCTGCGATCTTCCAAGAGCGTCTCATTAGCGAAGCCTCTCAGCAGGAGCAGCCACATACACACACGTGCATGCTTCAGTCATAGGGGTCAACAGCAAAGAGGCAGGAAGGATCTTTGCATAGAGTTCCACGGATGGAGGGTTACTGTATCCGCACCGAGAAGGAGACCAGAAGCAAAAGACAAGAAACAATGGAGGGTCTAGGTTTAAGTACAGGAGCAGAGGGAGCATCAAAGACCAATGATCTGAAGGCATGGGGGCAGTACAAAGGCGGGACTGGGGAATGGGAGCCAATGGGGAAGCTCTGGGGGAGTGGTGAGGGGCAAAAGCCAATGGGGGGAACTTGGAGTGGCAAACTTTCTAGGCCATGAAACATATAAAGTAGCAAGGGGGTGGAGCAGCCAACAGCCAACCAGGGAAGCAGAACTGGGGGTAGATTACCATAACAGAACAAAGCATTCTGGAAGAGGCTTCTTTTCTCACCATGACCTAGGCATAGCTCTCTGGTATTAGGGACTGTCTTACCAGAGAACTCTTTGTCCCTTCTACCAGAGCCTGACCAGCCACTACAAAACACCACTTCTGGGGTTTGTGTTCATCTTTTGATTTCATCAGGGAATTTCTCAATGTCTTGTGAGATTGGTTTGACAAGTACGATGAAATACCAAGTGGACTCTGGCTCTGGCCTGTGGTATTAACAAACTTTATTCACTCTATGCTCTCCTGCAGGTAAAGGCTCTTCATCTCCTCAGCTGTTGGCCAGAGATGGAAGGGAGATACCTCCACATGCAGGTGAGAGCTTGGGTGGACCATGGTATCTACAGGCAAGAGGACACAGGAGGCTGGGATTGGGGGACTTTTCCTGGTGTGAATTAGAAGAATTCCTCTGTCTCCATTGGTCCCTCAAGCCGGGGAAAGATCATGTGTTCCTAGTCTGCGCTGTTGGCAAACACAGCTTCATGGCCCTGGAGAGCACCAGTGGGTGCCACAAACAAAAATACCACAACACTGAGATCAGGCTCCTGGTTCACAGGATCTTGTGGTTCTTGGTCTGCTTGTTTGCTGCGTTCATCCCCAGAACCTGTTCCATGTGTTCTTGTAGATCCTTAGAAAATGATCCTAGTGACGTGTCCTCTTTTGCTGTTTTGTTTTCCTTTCCATATGAACCTGATGCCCAGTACCTGAGATCAAGAAGGGAACTGTCAAGGAACAGACAGAGTTCTTTGAGAATCAGGGTAAGTGTGCTGGATCCCACATCTTGCCTCTGGCCATCCTTGAGAACTTCTGGGATGTGATGTGTCACTGCAGTGAAAAGTAGCACATCTGGAGGTCTGTTCCTAGTAGGAAGTTATGTGCACACTCCCTTCCTACAAGAAGGCCCGGCTGTCAGGTGGGATTTATTTGGTCAGAGAGAAGAAATCCTTGACACGACACATGTCCTGCTCTGGCAGAGGGTGTTCCTTGGGCTTGGTAGAGACAGGCTCTGAACAGATTGGTCAGGTGAAGTGGCTGAGGGCTTCAAAAATTACTTCTGGGGTTTGTGTTCATCTTTTGATTGAATTAGGGAATTACTCAATGCCTTGAGACTGGTCTGACAACTCAGATGAAATACCAAGTGGACTCTGGCTCTGCCTACTGGAATTAACAGACTTTATTCACTCTATGCTCTGCTGCAGGGAGGAGATCTCCATCTGCTAAGGTGTCATCCAGAAGCAGAAAGGAGATACCTCCACATGCAGGTGCGAGCTTGGGTAGACCATGGTATCTACAGGCAAGAGGAGGCAGGTGGATGGGATTAGGGGACTTTTCCTGGGGGGGATTAGAAACTTCCTTTCCTCTGCCTCCATTGGTTTCTTTCTCCCCCAAACCTCCAGGGGAGCTTGTTCATCAGAGCCTGGACCTTTATTCCCACAAGTATCAGTGTTGTCCTATAGGAATTTTTTAATTGGCTCAATTCTACTCTTAGAGTTCTGTGTCTCCTCACAGTAGAAGCTGTAACTGGAACCAAGATCTACCACGTCCATCAGACACACAAACATACAGACACACAGATACAAAATACCCACTCTAACTGTTGAAATTCTCATTTTTGTTCCATCAGCAAAGGTTTCTCCTGGCTGTGAGTTTCCTCTCTGCAGCTCCACTGGGAGAGATAAACCTGACCTCTCTGGTGTCCAGAGTGTTCAGTAGTCATTTGGATGGAACCCTGAGCCCTCAGCTTAGTCCTTAGGGCAAACCCTGCTCTCAGCAGGAGACCCCACTACACACCTCCTGTGCTCCTTCCCACCCTGAGAAGCTCTGCCATGTGCTGACAGAGGCAAAACCAAAGTCCCAAGCCAAGCCTCAAGAACCCAACTGACTTGTTAAGGAATTTCCAGGCATGAAGGAGAGCTCTCAGGGGAGATTCTATGAGGAGAAGGGCAGGAGCAGAACAATCCCAGTGTGGGGTGTCAGGAGGGGAAGGGGCAGAGTGAGGCCCAAGCAACCTCCCTGTGAAAGCCTATGTGGTGCTGCACTTGAATTCTGTGGCAGCCAAGGCACCTTTCAAGGCCCAGCAGAGCATCAGAGCAGTGAGATACATTGATCAACAACCTCCAGCACTGGTGTGAGGCTCTTGGTTCACATGGTCTCATGTTTCTTGGGCTGACTGAGCAATGTGTTCTCCCCCAAAGCCTGTTCATTAACATCCCCAGGCTCCCAGGGTGCAGAGCTGCCCTGGCAGTGGGCTTTTCCCAGCATAGACCAGGACAAATACACCAGACCAGGATCTTCTGTGGCATCCCATACCCTCATGGGTTCTAAAGCCAGCTGTTCTCCTGGCCCAGCTCTTTCCAGCTGGGATGCTGGCAGGGGAATGTTCTTTCCTTAAGGAACACTTGGCAATTTGCATGGCCTGGGCTCTCCCCCATGGCCAGGCTGTTGGGCAGTGAGGAGGCCACGGGGTTCCTTTCAATATACCTGACCAGCAGCACAGGAGCTCCAAGCCCATGTTTAGAAGGGCTCACAGTGGTGCTGAGACTCCTTTCAACAGGCAACACATGAAGGAGGAAGAAGTCTCCAAGTCAAGGAGGAAGACTGGAGCTCCAGGAGCAAGGCCAAGGCTCCTTCCCAGAGCAAACTCCTGGTGGAAATGGATTTCAGAGCCAAGGAAGAGAAAAGTAATGGTGCCTCTTTCAAAGAACAATTTTGTTAGGCTGACTGCATGTAGCGGTTTGGGCTAAAATACTCATTACTGTTTATCTTCTGTGAGATAAGAATTAGGAGAAATGCAAAGCAGGCACCAACTTGAATGAATATAAAGAAGTTTATTAACAGACCTAAAAGAAGAAAAGAAAAAAATTATACCACCTTCAGAACTCTCTTCCTCCCCCCAACTTCCTCCCTTCTCCCACTGACAATGTAAAGACAACCCTTAAGATGTTCAGTCTGTTTACCACTTCCATAATAACCTTGTTCAGTCCATTTAGAAAGAGAAGTCTCTTTTTGCTCGTGCTATGAAAACAGTATCACACCGAGACAGCCACCCACTTCCAAATATTGTTCAGTCCATTTAGGAAGAGGAGTCTCTCTGCTTGCGATGTGAGTCCCTTCCCCCGACTTGCAGCTTTTCCCGCAACTGCTTTCGAGGGTCCACTCTTGAAAGTTTTCTGGGGTACAATTTTAAGGTTGAGCTGTTCAGAAACAAAAAAACAGAGGCCCTTCTCCTTCCCTGGGAGAAAAGGGTCTTTCTTCATCTTCAAGACTATCTCTGGGAGCATCTCTAGGAATTGAGGTTTTTCTCCTTTCCTCTTTGGAGCAAAAGTCCTCATCTGGTTCATCTGGTTCATCTCTCTCTGTCCAAACTTCTCATGAAATTACAGCTGTGTCAGCATCTGCCTATTGCTTACGAGTTGAACACTCCACCCCCCATATCTTCATGAAATTACAACGGGATACTCTGATATATCATAGCTTCACAACAGACTTTCAGCTTTAAGCATCTCCTCTCTCTCTTCCCTCAGGTTTTCAGCTCTTCACAGCACTAAAAGGGTTAATCTCACCTCGGCCTTGCAGCTGGAATGTGGCTTATCGCTGTTGGTCACTGACCTCTGCCGGACAGAGGTGCCGCTTTGCTGAATCTCGGCCGCAGTGGAGGGGGGGTTCCGAGCTGCTCTGGCCGCCCACGGCAAGGCAGTGGGGGGGGGGTTCCATGGCTGGAACAGGCCCATGGCTCCAGGCTGGCCGTGGCCCGGCCCGGCCTGGCCCAAGCAGGGCCTGGCCGGGCCTGCTGGCCCCTGCACGGGGCCGGCAGCCACCTGTCCCAGCGCCGGAAACGAGAGAGAGCTTAACCCTTTTATTGCTGTGTGTAGTGGTTTGGTCTAAAATACCCATTACCGTATATCTTCTGTGAGATAAGAATTAGGAGAAATGCAAAGCAGGCACCAACTTGAATGAATATAAAGAAGTTTATTAACAGACCTAAAAGAAGAAAAGAAAAAAATTATACCACCTTCAGAACTCTCCTCCTCCCCCCACCTTCCTCCCGTCTCCCACTGACAATGTAAAGACAACCCTTAAGATGTTCAGTCTGTTTACCACTTCCATAATAACCTGGTTCAGTCCATTTAGAAAGAGAAGTCTCTTTTTGCTCGTGCTATGAAAACAGTATCACACCGAGACAGCCACCCACTTCCAAATATTGTTCAGTCCATTTAGGAAGAGGAGTCTCTCTGCTTGCGATGTGAGTCCCTTCCCCCGACTTGCAGCTTTTCCCGCAACTGCTTTCGAGGGTCCACTCTTGAAAGTTTTCTGGGGTTCAGTTTTAAGGTTGAGCTGTTCAGAAACAAAAAACAGAGGCCCTTCTCCTTCCCTGGGAGCAAAGGGTCTTTCTTCATCTTTAAGACTATCTCTGGAAGCATCTCTAGGAATTGAGGTTTCTCTCCTTTCCTCTTTGGAGCAAAAGTCCTCATCTGGTTCATCTGGTTCATCTCTCTCTCTCTGTCCAAACTTCTCATGAAGTTACAGCTGCGGCAGCATCTGCCTATTGCTTACGAGTTGAACACTCCACCCCCCATATCTTCATGAAATTACAATAGGCTACTCTGATATATCATAGCTTCACAACAGACTTTCAGCTTTATGCATCTCCTCTCTCTCTTCCCTCAGGTTTTCAGCTCTTCACAGCAATAAAAGGGTTAATCTCACCTCGGCCTTGCAGCTGGGATGTGGCTTATCGCAGTTGGTCACCTGACCTCTGCCGGACAGAGGTGCCGCTTTGCTGAATCTCGGCCGCAGTGGGGGGGGGGTTCCGAGCCTCTCTGGCCGCCCACGGCAAGGCAGTGGGGGGGGTTCCATGGCTGGAACAGGCCCATGGCTCCAGGCTGGCCGTGGCCCGGCCCGGCCTGGCCCAAGCAGGGCCTGGCCGGGCCTGCTAGCCCCTGCACGGGGCCTGCAGCCACCTGTCCCAGCGCCGGAAACGAGAGAGAGCTTGGGGGGGGAGTTTTCTGTTCTTAAGTGTGGATCACAGAGGCGGTCACAACTTTAAGTGGCTTAAAGAATTGTCCATATTCAAACTGGCCAGCTGATAGGTTCTATCAGGTCCCAGAGGAAGCTGTAAGCACCCCTTAGCAAGGATATCCCTTCCGGGACTATGCTTGCTAACCTATGACACTGTGAAGAGCTGAAAACCTGAGGGGAGAGAGAGAGGAGAGGCTTAAAGCTGAAAGTCTGTTGTGAAGCTATGATATATCAGAGTATCCCATTGTAATTTCATGAAGATATGGGGGGTGGAGTGTTCAACTCGTAAGCAATAGGCAGATGCTGACACAGCTGTAATTTCATGAGAAGTTTGGACAGAGAGAGATGAACCAGATGAACCAGATGAGGACTTTTGCTCCAAAGAGGAAAGGAGAAAAACCTCAATTCCTAGAGATGCTCCCAGAGATAGTCTTGAAGATAAGAAAGACCCTTTTCTCCCAGGGAAGGAGAAGGGCCTCTGTTTTTTTGTTTCTGAACAGCTCAACCTTAAAATTGTACCCCAGAAAACTTTCAAGAGTGGACCCTCGAAAGCAGTTGCGGGAAAAGCTGCAAGTCGGGGGAAGGGACTCACATCGCAAGCAGAGAGACTCCTCTTCCTAAATGGACTGAACAATATTTGGAAGTGGGTGGCTGTCTCGGTGTGATACTGTTTTCATAGCACGAGCAAAAAGAGACTTCTCTTTCTAAATGGATTGAACAAGGTTATTATGGAAGTGGTAAACAGACTGAACATCTGAAGGGTTGTCTTTACGTTGTCAGTGGGAGAAGGGAGGAAGGTGGGGGGTGGAGGAGAGTTCTGAAGGTGGTATAATTTTTTTCTTTTCTTCTTTTAGGTCTGTTAATAAACTTCTTTATATTCATTCAAGTTGGTGCCTGCTTTGCGTTTCTCCTAATTCTTATCTCACAGAAGATAAACAGTAATGAGTATTTTAGCCCAAACCGCTACACTAAATTGGTGTTTCCGCCCGGTTACAAACCCAACCCACGACACTGCATGATGTGTTACTCCTGCAAACATGTTCAGTCTGTTCTTGTGATTACTTTGGTAAAACTACCCTTTAACTGTATTTAGCATCCCCGTGCAGATACCCAGGACCCCAGGCACCCAGAACGCAGAATTGCCCCAGCAGTGGGGTTTTCCCAGCACAGACCAGAACAGCCTGGACTCTGCTGGATCCCATCCCACCTGGGTTCTAAGGGCAGCTGTACTCCTGTCCCTCCTCTTCCCAGTGGATAGTTTCCCGGGGAAGATTCTTTGTTATTGGAACACCAGTGTTTTTTCAGACGAAGGACAATGATGGCTGAGAATTCCATATGGAGAAAGGACCATGAGAATATTTTGGAACAAATTCAAACTCTGCAGCAAATAGTCATTGCAGAGAGCTGGTCTTCCCCTCAAGGAGAAAATGGCAGTGACACAGTTCTTTCTTTATTGTGGTGGTTTATTTTCCTGCCTTGGTTTAGCAAGCCACAACCTTCCCAGAGAGCGCAGTGAGGCTGCTTCAGGGAGAGCGGTTGTTTTGCTCACCCATAGTCCTTCTGGATGGCCCCATGCTCCTGCTCTGGCTAGCTGGGCTTTGCAACACGGTGACGATAAAGGAGGCAGAAGGGTCCCTGCATAGCAACCTCAGAAGAACCTTTATTTCCATGATGACAAACCAGTTCCCAGAGGCAGAGAGAGCGCATGGTCAGGAAGCTTGGGATTTTCTCAGGGTGCATGGGCGGTACATGGGCGGAGTTGGGGTACTGGAACCAATAGGGAGAACCCGAGGGTGTGGCCAGGACTAGGGGCAGGGAAGGGGGGACAATGTGGAAAAGGCAGACAATTTAATAAGAAAAGGAGTGGGGAAATACAGCGCTACATTTCTTCACAGGAAGAACAGTGGAGGCAAAAAAAATGGCCATGGCATTGTTACGAATGGAGATGAGAGCTTTTAGACGAGTCCTGCCTTAGGCTCAGACTTCTGGCAGTAGCTCTATTTGAGGTGGCCTGTACTCCAAATTGATCTTGCTGACAAGTTCTCAAAAATGGCTGATTAGATCTATTATAAAATGAATTATTTGTTGAATAGACACAAGATTAACAGACAGAAGACTTTAAACAGAGTTACTTAGTACACAGGATAAACAAAGAACTACTAGTAGATACAAAGTCAGTCCACAATAAAAGCTACCTATATTACAGCTAGCCAAGAAATAGTACAGACTAGGAGTCAATGTAACTTACCACCAAATTGATGATGGAGTACACAAAGAGCCCTTTCACTCAGCTTCAGGAAGAGTAACCACGGAGTTTGCATCCAAACTTTGGGGAGAAGCCCTAAGTGTTAGTGTGCAGAAGCCTTCTACTTTTTGTGAAAGTTTGTGTAGATTTATAGTTTGTAAAGTGAAATGTCTGTCAGGCAGAAATTCCAGCTTATCTCTCTACATCTTGCTCTCAGGGCGAGATGTTTATTGTCAGCTGGGGATTCCACCTCCCTGGCGCCAGAGATAATTCTCCACTGGACAGAGGTCCAGCCTGGGTTGTCTCACCAATTCATGTGAGAGGGAAAATGCCATGAGTTATGCACCAGCTAAGAGGCAGAACAGATAAGCTCTCTGTGGCAGAGGGGAAAGTCCTGCTACAGACATCCGTATAAAAGGAGAAACATCACAAAGTCTACCAAAATTTTGAAATCTGCAGGAAGATTTCCTGAAAGGGCACGACACCAAATAGACTGACCTTAAGCTCCTCACAAAAGACCTGGAAGACAAACAAGGAGAGCAGGGTCAGAGCCCAGCAGAACTTCATCTCTCAGAAGGGATGAGCTGTTCCTGCTCATGTGAGTCATGAGAATCTGTCGTGTGAGCTCATCCTCAAAAGCTCCGCAAAGAGGATGGGGATTGACAGTCAACAAATGCTTTACAGATGTCTCTTCCATGCCACTGAAAGACCTCCATGCTGGAGGGTTCCCTGAAGGGGTCAAGGGCTCTCTTCTCTGCTTTATCCCTGAAGGCAGTGTGAATTTTGAGTTCTCTCATTGCTTAATATTTATTAAGGTTCCCCCCTTGAACTCCTTCCCTGTTGCTGTCCCTTTCTCCACAGCCCTTCTCCTAATCCCTCAATCCTGGTGCCATGTTGGGCATAGCCAGGCTGTGCACACCCTGCGTGTCTGTGCCCATGATGAGCTTCCCCCATGTGCTCCCCTGCTCAGCTCAGGGTCATCTTTGTGGGCAGTGCATGAGGTGGGGGCAGGGGAGGGCACTGGCAGCACCCAGCACTCTCTGCCCAGTGTCCTGGGATCTTCCCCTTGCCAGGCACAGGGCCCATGTCCAAATCCATGGCCACTGACCAAGGCTGAGGCCCAGTGAACATTCCTGAGACCACAGTGTGGCTGGAGGGGCAGGTAGGGGATGCCGCCACACCTTCTCCATGGAAAAAAGCATTGTCTCCCAGGGTGCACAGATGCTGTCTGGAGAGATGGAGTGGGGTCATTCCTGCCCTCAGTGCTGCCCAGCAGGCCTTGGTCAGGCCTCTCAGGAAGGCTCTGAGGGACTGAGAGGCCCCAAGAAGGGACACCCTTGCAGTGACTTTCAAATTGAGCTTTTGGGCATTGTCATTGCAGAGCGCTGGTCTCCCCCTCAAGAAGACAGTGGCAGTGTCCCACTGACACAGTTCTTTCTTCACAGGAAGGAGAGTGGAGGAAAATAAAAGGGCCATGGAAGACATGTTGAAGCAGAACCTGCATGAAATCCCCCAACAAATGCAAGCTCTTCAGGAAGCTTTCCGGCGCATGCAGGACTCCACAAGGTGTGATCTTGAGCACCTCAAAACTCACCTGCATAATGAACAAGGTGAGCATGTCCATTGCCCAGCAGATCTCTCTGAAGGGAAAAGCTGCTCTAGAAAGAAAATGTGCAACAGTACCTTCTAGAGCTAGCACTTTGTCCTGGTACCGTGCAAACTGCTGCCTGCTCCGAGCAGGACAGATGGAGTCCGATTGCGGCGTGCAGGGAAACTTGTGAAGCACCTGCTTGAGTTCGCCTGGTTCCCCAATGGCTGAGCGTGAGAAGGAGGTAGGATAAAGCAGAGGGCCTCTCGTGGGGGAAAAGAGTTTATTCCAGGGTGAAGAACCCATGAGGAGCAACACAAGCCACATGCCTGACTGGATAGTTTTGTACCCCAACAAGCAGGTGTGGAAAACACACAGTAATACATCAGACAGGGGGTGTTACCAGGGAGGGGAGAAGAGATTACAACCAATGGGAGAAGGGGTAGGCGGGGAGGATTAACAAGGAACAATTAGCTGCCAAATAACCTAGAGCTGGCTCTGGGTCAGTCTGGGTAAGCGGCTGGATGTGGGGAAAGGAGGTATGCAACTAAAAGGTAAGGCATGGATTTATGTATTTTTCACAGCCTTATGAATGCTCAGGGCTTTTGGGGCTGGCCCTGGGGTTGGTCAGGGTTCGCTGCAATGAAACCATCCTGTGGGATCATCCTCCAGAGCTCCTCAAAGAGGATGGGGATGTGTTGGGGTCCCTCCCCCGCGCCCTGTAGCCCTGAGGGGAGGCACGGGGTTTCCCTGCCCCTGCTCAGCCTCGTTCCCCATTGGTTGGTTTGTGTTCCCCTGCGCGGGCAAAGCAGCTCGGGTCCGACTGTAACAGTCCCTCAGCAGAGCCCCGGCCATGAGGCTGGGGAAATAAACATCTCTGAAACATCTAGCAAGAATCCGTCCGTATATAGTTCCTTTCCACGGGACTCCTGGTTTGATATAGGCGTGTTGCAGTATCCCCACTGCAACAAAATGGTGGGGAATTGAGGCCAGAACGATCCCCGATCCCTAAGCGACTTTGTGTGAGTAAACCCTGGAAACTTTGGATTCCTCTTCTTGGTTTTGTTTTGCTATTCCATATCTAAACTATGGAGGAACCGTGGGAAGACTCTTGGCTTTCAGAGCCGCATATGGACATTTATCTTAAACTTAAAATGATTCTTGAACAACGATTTGTAAATTTTAGCTTGATTCAAGCTCAGAAAGAACTGAAACACTTCCTGTCATGGTTGTTTAAGAACTTTTTCTATGTTTCTTGGGATTTAATTCTTACCAAGAGCTTTTGGAAGACCGTTTGGACCCAGTTAATATTTGAGTCAAAATATATGCCGATGGAAGAATATTTTCGTGAATATTATTTAATAACCGAGACTGTTGAGCAATGTCAGCTGTGTTCTGGCGAAGGGAAGCCTGGCTCAGGGACCGTGCGACCCAGGCCACGTGCACCGAGTGCTCTGCGAGCAGCAGCGAGACGGTTCCCGTGCGCGGGCGGAGCCACGCGAGCCGCCGTGTCAGTGGCGGAGCGAGGCGCAGCAGGAGCGGCGGGACCCAGCGGTGCCCGCCCGGCCCCGCGCAGCGCATGGTGGAGCGAGCCCCGTGAGCGCCCGAACGAGAGGGGCGGCGCGCGGGCGGCGGCTGGCGGCAGAGTGGAGCTGTGCCCAGCCGAAACGCGCGCTGGAGCGGGGTGCGGGGGGGCCATCGCTTGGGGGCCTGGCCGAGATGCAGCGCCTGGCAGTGGCAACGCAGCTGAGAGCAGAGGAGGCGACACACGGAGAACGGAGCGGCGTGGCCCGGCCCGGCCCGCGCGGCCCCAAACGCGACCCTGGGAAAAGCGCGCCGATAATTCCAACACGGGAGCGACCGAAAGAGAGAGCAAAGACACAGCGAGACAGAAAACAGCAGCCACTCGGAAAAAGGAAAAGACCATGGTAGCTAAGATCTTAGGGATAGTGAAATGGTATAATGTTAAACAAAATTATGGTTTTATAACAAGATGTGATAACCAGCAAGACATATTCATGCATAGAACTGCTATTAAAAAGAATAACCCTGAAAAATGCATCCCAAGCTTGGGAGATGGAGAGGTGGTGGAATTCAAAATCATACAAGGTAGAAAAGGGTTACAAGCATCGCAGGTCACTGGGCCTGATGGTGTTCCTGTGAAAGGCAGTATATATGCAAGAAATCGTAGTCATGTTAGACAATATCTCCATTTTAAACCCCCCCTACAGTCCCCCCTTCCTAATCCCACCTTTCCCTTTTACCCTATGTCCTATTACCCCCAGTGTATTCCCAATCCGTTTTTTCATCCATGGTTTCCCTCACAAACCCCTGCCTTTGCCAATTGTTTCCCCAAAAATCCCTTTCCGATGCCGATGGGGGGATGAAAAGGGGGACGAAAGAAATTAAACCCTCTCCTGCCTCAGTTTCCCCACAGGCATGTCCAGAGAGTTCTGTCTCCCTTCTGTCAGCCCTGAGATGTTCCACAGAATCTGTTTGGACATTTAAAGACTCAGGAGGGTGGCTTGTTTTGTTTTGAAACAGTTCTTGTTATGTTTATCCAGTTGTCTTCATTCTCCTTTTATTAAAATAAAACGGGTGAGATGTTGGGGTCCCTCCCCCGCCATGTAGCCCTGAGGGGAGGCACGGGGTTTCCCTGCCCCTGCTCAGCCTCGTTCCCCATTGGTTGGTTTGTGTTCCCCTGCGCGGGCAAAGCAGCTCGGGTCCTGACTGTAACAGTCCCTCAGCAGAGCCCGGCCATGCGGCTGGGGAAATAAACATCTCTGAAACATCTAGCAAGAATCCGTCCGTATATAGTTCCTTTCCACGGGACTCCTGGTTTGATATAGGCGTGTTGCAGTATCCCCACTGCAACAGGGATGGACAGTCCTTCCATGCTTAATAGATGTCTCATCCATGCCACTGAAAGGCCTCCATGCTGGAGTGTTCTCTGCAGGGGTTCAGGGCCCTCTTCTCTGCTTTATCCCTGAAGGCAGTGTGAATTTTGAGTTCTCCCATTGCTTGATATTTATTAAGGTTCCCCCCTTGAATTCCTGTCCCTGCCTCTGCCCCTTTCTCCAAAGCCCTTCTCCTAATCCCTCAATCCTAGTCCCACGTTGGGTGAGGCGAGGCTGTTGCACACCCTGCGTGTCTGTGCCCATGATGAGCTCCCCCCATGGGCTCCCCTGCTCAGCTCAGGGTCATCTTTGTGGGCAGTGCATGAGGTGGGGGCAGGGGAGGGCACTGGCAGCACCCAGCACTCTCTGCCCAGTGTCCTGGGATCTTCCCCTTGCCAGGCACAGGGCCCATGTCCAAATCCATGGCCACTGACCAAGGCTGAGGCCCAGTGAACATTCCTGAGACCACAGTGTGTGGCTGGAGGGGCAGGTGGGGGATGCCGCCACACCTTCTCCATGGAAAAAAGCATTGTCTCCCAGGGTGCACAGGTGCTGTCTGGAGAGATGGAGTGGGTTCATTCCTGCCCTCAGTGCTGCCCAGCAGGCCTTGGTCAGGCCTCTCAGGAAGGCTCTGAGGGACTGAGAGGCCCCAAGAAGGGACACCCTTGCAGTGACTTTCAAATTGAGCTTTTGGGCATTGTCATTGCAGAGCGCTGGTCTCCCCCTCAAGAAGACAGTGGCAGTGTCCCACTGACACAGTTCTTTCTTCACAGGAAGGAGAGTGGAGGAAAATAAAAGGGCCATGGAAGACATGTTGAAGCAGAACCTGCATGAAATCCCCCAACAAATGCAAGCTCTTCAGGAAGCTTTCCGGCGCATGCAGGACTCCACAAGGTGTGATCTTGAGCACCTCAAAACTCACCTGCATAATGAACAAGGTGAGCATGTCCATTGCCCAGCAGATCTCTCTGAAGGGAAAAGCTGCTCTAGAAAGAAAATGTGCAACAGTACCTTCTAGAGCTAGCACTTTGTCCTGGTACCGTGCAAACTGCTGCCTGCTCCGAGCAGGACAGATGGAGTCCGATTGCGGCGTGCAGGGAAACTGGTGAAGCACCTGCTTGAGTTCGCCTGGTTCCCCAATGGCTGAGCGTGAGAAGGAGGTAGGATAAAGCAGAGGGCCTCTCGTGGGGGAAAAGAGTTTATTCCAGGGTGAAGAACCCATGAGGAGCAACACAAGCCACATGCCTGACTGGATAGTTTTGTACCCCAACAAGCAGGTGTGGAAAACACACAGTAATACATCAGACAGGGGGTGTTACCAGGGAGGGGAGAAGAGATTACAACCAATGGGAGAAGGGGTAGGCGGGGAGGATTAACAAGGAACAATTAGCTGCCAAATAACCTAGAGCTGGCTCTGGGTCAGTCTGGGTAAGCGGCTGGATGTGGGGAAAGGAGGTATGCAACTAAAAGGTAAGGCATGGATTTATGTATTTTTCACAGCCTTATGAATGCTCAGGGCTTTTGGGGCTGGCCCTGGGGTTGGTCAGGGTTCGCTGCAATGAAACCATCCTGTGGGATCATCCTCCAGAGCTCCTCAAAGAGGATGGGGATGGACAGTCCTTCCATGCTTAATAGATGTCTCATCCATGCCACTGAAAGGCCTCCATGCTGGAGTGTTCTCTGCAGGGGTTCAGGGCCCTCTTCTCTGCTTTATCCCTGAAGGCAGTGTGAATTTTGAGTTCTCCCATTGCCTGATATTTATTAAGGTTCCCCCCTTGAATTCCTGTCCCTGCCTCTGCCCCTTTCTCCAAAGCCCTTCTCCTAATCCCTCAATCCTAGTCCCACGTTGGGTGAGGCGAGGCTGTTGCACACCCTGCGTGTCTGTGCCCATGATGAGCTCCCCCCATGGGCTCCCCTGCTCAGCTCAGGGTCATCTTTGTGGGCAGTGCATGAGGTGGGGGCAGGGGAGGGCACTGGCAGCACCCAGCACTCTTCCCAGTGTCCTGGGATCTTCCCCTTGCCAGGCACAGGGCCCATGTCCAAATCCATGGCCACTGACCAAGGCTGAGGCCCAGTGAACATTCCTGAGACCACAGTGTGTGGCTGGAGGGGCAGGTGGGGGATGCCGCCACACCTTCTTCATGGAAAAAAGCATTGTCTCCTAGGGCGCACAGGTGCTGTCTGGAGAGATGGAGTGGGTTCATTCCTGCCCTCAGTGCTGCCCAGCAGGCCTTGGTCAGGCCTCTCAGGAAGGCTCTGAGGGACTGAGAGGCCCCAAGAAGGGACACCCTTGCAGTGACTTTCAAATTGAGATTTTGGGCATTGTCATTGCAGAGCGCTGGTCTCCCCCTCATGAAGTCAATGGCAGTGTCCCACTGACACAGTTCTTTCTTCACAGGAAGGAGAGTGGAGGAAAATAAAAGGGCCATGGAAGACATGTTGAAGCAGAACCTGCATGAAATCTCCCAACAAATGCAAACTCTTCAGGAAGCTTTCCGGCACATGCAGGACTCCACAAGGCGTGATCTTGAGCACTTCAAAACTCACCTGCATAATGAACAAGGTGAGCATGTCCATTGCCCAGCAGATCTCTCTGAAGGGAAAAGCTGCTCTAGAAAGAAAATGTTTTCAGCTCATGGTTCAGAGCTCCTCAAAAGGGATGGGGATGGACAGTCCTTCCATGCTTAATAGATGTCTCATCCATGCCACTGAAAGGCCTCCATGCTGGAGTGTTCTCTGCAGGAGTCCAGGGCCCTCTTCTCTGCTTTATCCCTGAAGGCAGTGTGAATTTTGAGTTCTCTCATTGCTTGATATTTATTAAGGTTCCCCTCTTGAACTCCTTCCCCATCTCTGTCCCTGTCCCTACAGCCCTTCTCCTAATCCCTCACTCCTAGTGCCACATTGGGTGAGGTGAGGCTGTGCACACCCTGCGTGTCTGTGCCCATGATGAGCTCCCCCCATGTGCTCCCCTGCTCAGCTCAGGGTCATCTTTGTGGGCAGTACATGAGGTGGGGGCAGGGGAGGGCACTGGCAGCACCCAGCACTCTGCCCAGTGTCCTGGGATCCTCCCCTTGCCAGGCACAGGGCCCATGTCCAAATCCATGGCCACTGACCAAGGCTGAGGCCCAGTGAACATTCCTGAGACCACAGTGTGGCTGGAGGGGCAGGTGGGGGATGCCGCCACACCTTCTCCATGGAAAAAAGCATTGTCTCCCAGGGTGCACAGATGCTGTCTGGAGAGATGGAGTGGGGTCATTCCTGCCCTCAGTGCTGCCCAGCAGGCTTTGGTCAGGCCTTCAGCAAGTCTCACAAGTTAGTTGGATTTTTCCTGTCATAGGAGTTTTGAGAATTGCCTTTGGGTCCCCAATTGAGTAGAGAAGTGAGTTCTCTCCAAGGGTCACTCAGTAGAAACGATTCCCTGGGGGAAGGGAATTTCTTTGTGCCGCAGCTCATTTAGTGTCCAGGCAGGACATTGAAGGGAACTGAAATAAGGATCTCCTCCAGAGGAGCAATCCCCCGAGAATGGAACTCCCCTGGGATATCCACCTTGTCTTCCTGTTGATGATGGATAAGGGCATGAAGTTCCATGAGCAGTGACTGGATGTGTCTCTGAGCTCTGGGGCCTGTGGAGAACAGTTGTCCCTGCAGGAGCTGGTGCTGGGAAGGAGAAGGAGTCAGCTGGGGCACGGACACCAATGTGGGCCTGCCTGGACCCAGATGGTGCCCCTGGGCCTTGCTCAGGCAGGACACAGTGTGTGTTGGGGAACCGCCTATTGCCCCCAGGGCTGGGAAAGCTGAGGGACAATTGGCCTTCCCTGACTATGGGTCCTGTTCTTGCTCCAGCTGAGTGAGAAAAGCCATGTCAAAGAGCATCCCAGAGCAGTCCAGTGAAACCCCTGGAATTCCTGATGGCTAGAAATGGCTAAGAGAACAGTATATGTGGGGAGGGGAAGAAGGGGAGTATGAGAGTGGCATCAGCGTCACTTACTGCAGAGAGGTGGGTGCCTGCTTTATTTCCTCAGCAAGACTTAACAAATCCAATAATTATCTGGTTTTCTTTTTTCTCACAGACCGTTCAGAACTACTGTCCTACAAAGGTAAGCATAGGGGAGATAATGTAGGTGAGTACTCAGAGCCTGAGTGCAGTTCATCCCACCCCCTCAGAGAGCTGCTGGGTGAAGAACATGCTCAGGGAAGGGAGGTTGGATGACTTTTTTCATTGCTGTGTGCTGCCCAAGGCCCTGCCTGGGCTTGTCAGGAGCCCTCTCAGCTGTGGGGAGCAGGCACAGCCGGCTTGCACTGGCCACTGCAGACTCAGCTCCCACTTCTGATTTGGCCTCTTGGGCCTCTCAGGAAAAGTGTCTGGAGCTGATCTTGCTCCACAGCAGGAGCAGCTCCTTCTCCTTTCAACCTGAGCTGAGCTAAAGGACCTCAGTTCATGCCATTGCACCTTGCTCAAGTCTTACCAGGGGTTCATCCCATCCTCCAATGAGCATGGAAAGCTGAGGCAAAAACCTTATCTTGACACTGCAGATCACTCTTCCACTCTAATCCATGTGCAAGCAATATCCTACACTGGTGCTGTCCCGTCATTAAAGAGAAACTGCTTAAAACTGGAAAATCCCCTTCAGACTTTGCCAAAGAGTTAATCCTGACACCCAAACCTCATTCCAGCTGCTGCCAACTCCTGCTCCTTGTCCTCAGGCCACCCCCCAGCAATGCAGAGATGGAGGGAGAGGGGTTCAGCCCCACAGCGGCCTCCTTGGAGCTGCCTGCTGCAGTCCCAGCAGCACTGGAGCAGTGCCTGGCATTTGGTGCCTGCAGGCTGCCACTCTCTCTGGCAGCAGCCCAAGGAAGGGACATGGCAGGAGGGGAGGGAGAAGGTGGAGGTGCCCTGAGGCAAGAGGCTGCTGAGTGCTCCTGAGTGTGGAGGGGGGAAGGACAAATGAGAGGGGACTGAGGGCACAGAAGGGAAAGGCTCAGAAAAGCTGAGCTTGTGTTTTCTGCTCCTCATGGCCTGACCTGACCATTGCAGGGGATGTCACCCTGGATGCTGACACGGCTCATCCCAGGTTGGAAATCTCTACAGATGGACAGAAAGTGAAAGATACTGGTGTCATCAGACAAGTTCCCAGCAATGAGAAGAGATTTGATTCCCATCTTTTTGTGTTGGCAAAGGAAGGATACACATCTGGGAAACACTACTGGGAAGTGTCTGTTGGGAGAAGAAGGAGCTGGGCCTTGGGTCTTGCCCGGGAATCTGTGACTCGCAAAGGGCCATTGACTCTGTGCCCTCAGAATGGCTTCTGGGCCATAGGGTTGGCAGATGGACGAGACTGTTGGGCCTACACGGATCGTTGGACCCGTCTGAATGGGAGTGGGCACTTGCACAAGATTGGGATCTTCCTGAACATCCCAGCCAAGCAGGTGACTTTTTACCATGCTGATAAGAGAGCAGCTCTGCACACTTTTAGCATTGGGGATGGCAGCAGCCAGGAAGGCAAATTCATTCCCTTCTTCTCTACAGGCCCTGTTACTGCAGAGCCTGACCCTGAGCCTCTGCTAATAGTGTAGTTTCTGGTGGTGATGAGTAGTTCACTCTGCATTTCAAAGGTCAGTAATGTACAGGCAGTGATCAAATCCCATTGCAATCAGGTTGCTGCCTAATTTGTGTCTCCTGAACAAAGGTAATAAATGAGAGGGCAGATCTGTAACCATGGTCAGTTCTGAATATTTTTACATTATGCATCAGAATGAAAAATCCTTTTTTCAGGGAAATTTTATATGCTCATGGAAAAAACAGATCTTTCATGGTTTTATGAAAATGCGATTCCTCTGGATAGCGAGTTATCCTGAAAAACTTACTATCCTTCTCCTGAGAGTCTGTGAGCTGTCATTGTTTTTAGGAGGGAGAGGAATAGAACATCTTGGTGGGCACCCAGTAACGAAAGAATGCAACCCACTACACATGTCCATGTGGCTTTTGTATATCTCCAAGAGATCTCCACAGACTTTCTGGGCATCTTGTACCTGGGCTTGGTCACCCTCACAGTAACAGTTTCCTGATGTTCAGTGGGAGCCTCCAGTGTTTTAGTTTTTCACATTCCTTCATGTCCTGTCACTGGCACCTCTGGGAAGAGCCTCCTTCAGGTGTTGAGACACATTGCTGAGATGTTCCCAAGCCTTCTCCTCTCCAAGTCAGCCTTTCCTCCTGGCAGAAATGCTCCAATCCCTTAATCATCTGTGTGGACCTTTCCTGGACTCTCTCCAGTAGTTCTGTGTCTCTTTTGTATTGGGGAGCCCAGAAGAGCAGCTGTGGCCTCTCCAGCGCTGAGGAGAGTGGAAGGTTCCTTCCCTTGACCTGCTGGCACCATTCCTCCTAATGCAGCCTTAGAGACTATGATCCCTCTTTGGGGCAAGGGCAAATTGCTCTCCCAGGTTTCACTTGGTGTCCACCAGGACTCTGATATCTCCCAGTGTCCAACTGCTCTGCTGAGGTCCCCCAGCCTGTGCTGCTGCCTGGGCTTGTCCGTCTCTCAGCACTTTGCAGTTCTCCTCACTGAACCCCAAGAGGTTCCTGTCAGTCCATTTCTCCAGCCTGTCTGGGTCCCTCTGGGTGGCAGCCGGACCATCCATGGCCAGGGTGGTTCAGCCACCCCTCCCAGTTGGGTGCCATCAGCAGACTTGCTGAGGGTGCCCTCTGCTCCATCACTGGGGTCAGGCAGGAAGAAGTTGACCAGGACTGGGGCAGGATTGACCCCTGGGCCTCGCTCCTGGTGAAACATAGATTTAGAGGAGACATCAAGATTTTAGTTATAGGCTAGCTGTGTTGAATTAGAGTAGGAAGGAATTCGGACCCAGCTAGAGTTAATTAAAATAGTTAACAGAGCTGGACCTGTAATGGGTTTTAAGATGTTATTAACTGATTACCAAATAACTGATGATCTGTCATTTGCATGTTTGCTTAGCTGTGCTTAGAACGAGGAACAGAAACATTGGTAAGTTGGTGTAGGGAACAAGGACAATTACCAATTTCCTCCCTTGGTGGGAGCCTGTTCAAAAGTCACGCAAGAGGAAACTTAGAGGTCGCTAAAGTAATTAGGATTGTTAAAGTTCAGAGAGGCGAAAAGGTCAAAATGAGGAAGATGAGCATACTTCTTCTTTTTAAGACCACTGACCCAATTCAAACCACTGACTCAATTCAGAAGACACACTACGCATGCTTAATGATATTTAAGCTCACTTCCATACAAAGCAGAGAATGGGAGGTGTTAATGTTATGAATATGCATTTGTATTTTGGATATTCATAATTTTTGTAGATAAAAAGCTTTGTGTTTGCTTGGATCGGGGACCTGTACCTTAGGGAACTATCCCATGCAGTGCCTGGTGCCAAATAAAACATTCACTTTCTAACTCTAAACTGTTAAGAGAGTTTTTGTCCGTCTCAGTTGGATATCGATATTAGATCGATATTCATATTTTGGTAAATCATTTTGGCAAATCATTTTGGCGAGCCAGGCAGGAGCCTGCTCTATCTGGCCATGGGGCAAGGGGTCTGAGGACCCCCCTTGGGTGCCCGCCCCACATTTTTTGGGAGAGGGGGCTTCTTGATCCTCTGACATCCAGAGAGAGACCAGGACCTGCCAGAACCATGGACAAAGAGGTATGTCTATAAAAATTAAAGGGGTACCTTAAAGAAGGCAGCTTGTAAGACACAGTGGGACGCCCTGTGCGAAGCGGAAGCCTTGGGAGAGTTTGGTTGTAAGTGTCCGTGGAAAGTGTAGTAGTTTTTTTAACTGAGCAGATAACGGCTCCAAAGGTTCATCTCCCGTAAGGGGCGTAGAGCTGCCTCTGTTTCCCAGGGAGGGGAATGAGGTACAGGGGCGCTGCCTTGGTCTCTCGTGGAGGAGAGTCGGGCACGCAGCGTGGGTGGCCATGTGGCGCATGTGGCTGCGGAGTTCAAGTGGCTGCAAGAACTCCAGCTTGGTTCATTCTCCTACAGGGGAGGGAGGACCGTGGGGTTGCACACCGGAGGAATATGGGCAGTAGCAGCGGGAGCGGCGTTGGCTCCGGTCCGGTTGGTGGCTTAAAAGCAGCATTGGCTTGTAGTTTTGGATATGAGTGATGAACAGAGAGAGAGACTAACTCTATTTTGAGTGCTGTGCGCATGCGTTAGAGATGCGCCAGAGGTCTACAGGGGCCTCTTTGGGTCAAAGAGTACGGACCCCTAGGCTGCGCAAGCACTGTAGGGGTTTGGTGGCTGGGTTATGCCAAAAGGGTTTGTTGGAACTGTGAATTAGCAGTGCGTTGTGTGCGTGTGTTTAGTTAGTTTGTATTGGATGTGTTTTGATTTGTGTGTATTTGGAGAGGATCAGCCATGTATTTGTGTGAAGAAGTTATAAAAGTTTGTGTTTAGTGGAGTTGGCAGAAGGATTTTTGTGCTTGAGAGAGCGGAGGAATATTCTTGTGTTTCGAGAGTGGGTCGTAAGAAAAGAATTAAGTAGTGTGCATGAGCTTTAAGTTGTGTGAATGGTGGTGGTGAAATTTGGTTAAGCTATTAGTGAAAAAGTGGTAAATGTGTGTTTAAAAGTTGTTAAATTTGTGTTTAAAGGAGCGAGCGGAGTTAGTTTGAAACTATGCCCAGCGTCACTTTGGCAACTGGCAGAGTGATTTGAGTTTGTAGCTTTGGATTTTTGTTTTGTAGGTTTTTGGTATATTTTGAAAAGTTTGATTGTAAGTGAGTTTAAATTTGGTTGGTTGGTTCAGGGTGACATCTAGACCAAGGGCTAATAATTTTAACCTTAGCAGCGAAGCAGAGCGGCGTAGCATGTAGCGCAGGTTCAAGACTAAACCCCCCTGCTCACTCAGCAGCAAAAGCGAAGTGGCAGGGGCTAAACCCCCTGCTCAGCAGAGTGAGGCAGCAGCACAAGCTGGAACTCGCTAGCTCGCCAGATTTTAGCGGAGCCTTGGGAAACCCCAGCAGAATATTTGCTCAGGGTTGCGAAAGGCTGGTGGTGGGATTTGTAAGTTTGAAATTGTTGGTATAAGTGCTTGTTTTAAGCATTTGAATGTGTGGTGTGAGTTTTGTGTGCTGTGTGATTTTTTTTTAGATTTGAATATAAAGGAGGGAGGTTTTTTTGAGTGGTGGAGTGTGTGTGTTGTGAATTTTTTATTATTAACAAGCTTTTCTGTGAACTTTAAAAATGGTGGCAAACAAAAGCAAAGACTATACTGTCGCGACGGAGGGAAAGCCCGGACGCTCAATATGAGTGGATCAGCAGGATTCCGTTTATTAATCATACTAAAGTTTCTTATATACTATCAATAATAGGCTTATGAATATTCGTAAAGGCGCATTTTAAGTGGTTCACGTAGTCTTAGCTGACTTCTTAACCCCTCCTAACTCCTCTTCTGTGGTCAGCAATTCTCTTTCTTCTTTGTCTTTTCTAACCCACAGTATTTGATTGTTTTACTGCCAAAACCTCAACCTTGCTAACTCTGCAATAAAACACTTAGCTTAGCAATAAGAACTCAATGGAAGCCCTGTTGTTGAGCAGGAGAACTTGTAGCTTTTGCAACTTCATTTGTTACACAAGATGCGTGCGATCAAACTTCAGCGGTTTGATGTGCCCTTTCTCACGTAGCCAATCTTCCACAATATTCCCTTTCCCACAATCTTCCTCAATATTTCCCCCAATACTATACTGCCATCACATGGTGGAAGGAAAAATCTTCTGGGCCCACATCATTCAACCTCTGCTGTTTCAGCCTCTGACTTGGTGGGATCCAGAGCAGCAATGGAACAGCATGGGTAGGAGGAACTTGGCTTCCTCCCCTAGATCAGGATATTGTCGATACATATAGTATTAACACTACTTTTGTTACTGATTTACCACCTATACGCTTAACATGAAATCAAACAAGTGCCTCTTTACCTTGTGCTAAATTTTCTATGCAATTGCATCTAATATATGTACACTCAGACAATGCAAAATTGACTGCTGTTACATTACCAGCCATTCTGTCTACCTCCAACAAATCTGTGCATGCCATCCCACCTCATTTCCTGAAATGTCGTTTTACACCCATGTCTGATATACGGCATTTGGAATGGACATTATGTATAGGACAAGGGCCACAACATTAATTCTTACCGTATGGGAGGGTAATTGATTGGGGACCACATGGTATCTTTAAAGAAAATGGGACCAATGCAACCATTCTCCCATCCCAGAAGGCAAACCACAGTATTGTCTGGCATGATGGTGGAATGGCTGGATCATTAATTCAATATTATTTAGGTAATAATCAGTCCCATGTGCACAAACAGTTGTGGAAAATGTTGTTATCTGCTTTTGGCAATAAGAAATACCAAGTAAAATATAAAAAGAATGCTACAATTGCTACTTTAACACTGCAAGAAGAACAATTACTAATGACTTGTACTTCACACCCGTATGTTTTTGCTTTAGCCAATAATTTTTCGATACATTATAGAAAAGGTTTGTATTTTTCATCCCCTGATTCTTTTGTTTTCAGATCATGTATAACCTATGGAGATATGCGTAACTATTCTGTCCTTCTTCCATTTAAAAGAAGATCTGAAATTTGGGTACCTGTAAATCTGACCCAGACTTGGGAAGGACAAGATGGTCTCTTGCAATTGGCTCAAATACTCCAAGAGGAAATCCAAACAAGTAAGAAACGAGTTCCCAGATTTCTGGGTTGGTTGATCTTTGCTATTGTTTATGCCATAATAATATAAACCACAGCCTCTGTGGCTGTCACTGCCTTAACTCATTCCATTCAAAGTGCCTATACCATGGGACAGGCTTTAACTAATGTCACAAAAGAATTACAAACACAAGAAAACATTGATAAGGAAATAATGGCTAGATTAATGCCTTAGAAAGTGCTCCTATATGGTAGGAGATAAAGTTGAGGCCCAAAAAACTCATCTATCCCTGCACTGTGGATGGGAACATATCCATAATTCCTTATGTGCCACTCCCTTTCCATGGAATAAAACAGAGTACGACTGGGAGACAGTTAAAAACCACCTCCAAGGGGCCTTTGACAAATCCTTACAACAGAATATACAGTCACTTAACGCTCAATTAACAGGTCAACTCACAACATTGCAAACTGTGCAGAAACAAAAGATGTTGATAGATCTGAAAAATGATCTTTCATGGCTGAATCCAAAGAATTGGTTTTCTGGGATAAATTTATGGGTTTGGGTTTTCATTGGTCTGAGTTATCTGGCAATAATATTGTTTTAAATCTTCTGTCTCGTCCTTTTTAACACAATCAGAACTGTTAAAAGCATGCAAAAACAAGTCATGGTTACATTAGCTTTATCTATGACCTCATTGGAAAAAAAAAAGAGGGAGATGTGAGAAAGCAAGAAGCCTCACACTGCAGAAAACTCCTGGGAAGCACGGAAGAAAGTTGATTACACACTATCTGAAAACAGGAAAGGCACGCTGTTTCTTCGAAGCCTGCAAACCTCAAGGAAACTAACAGTCAGGCCAACGGATTTATTACAGGCCTGCAACCGGCTTGCAAGCAAAGGACTGAACAGAGAATTCTCACACTAAGTGTGTAAGTACTCTCCTAACTCTGCAATAAACAGATTCATTTTGTGTTGCTGTTATTCCCCAGAGAACGGCGAATCACGACACAAGTCCAGGTTGCAAGGTATGGCCGAGGCGACCTTGTTTAATCACCCATAACCTTTATAGCATGGTTTGCAAAAGAGAAATTACATGATTGGCCTATTGGCCCACCACCTCCCGAGGTGATAGGTTGAGCAGTAAGACACCCATTTCCAAATATTATTCTCACAAGACTGAAAACAATTCTAGTGTTCTCACAACAACCTGAAGGTGCAGAAATGGTTTACATTTTTACAAACTGTTGTCCATCAAGTTCTCATGAGAATGAAAGCTTTCACAGAGAAGCTGTGAGAAACTGGATTTCTCTAACTGCTTTCTTATGAGGAAGTTTCACAGGAAAATTCCTCTGCTAGCCCTTGCTAGCATCCACAATTTTGCTCTCAGTTTATGAGTCTTGCATTCATACGCCAACAGGTATAGGGATTGGCTACAACAGGGTGGATATCCTGTACTATTTGATTGAGTGCTGTCCTGGGTTGCAGTGTATTCTATTACCATCCTCATGAGCAGTGGAAATCAGGTGGGGCAGTATTTCCTTGCCTCCTCCCCCCAGACTATCTTGCTGTTAATGGCCCATCATTGTCCTGCCCCATGACTCAGAGATAACTCCCTCCGGATTATCTTCTGTTAATGAGCCTAATCAACACTTGGCCTTGTGACTCATCACCCCATTGTGAGATGCTCCACCCAGAGGGAGGAACCAAGCATCCCATCGTGGATATAATCTGGGACTCTGAACACCAGAGAGAACCCTTCCCACTGGATTTCCAGAGGACAGGAGCTACACAGCCACCACTGGACCTTCTGAGGAAGAGCTTTTTTCTACAGGATCACTGCTTCAGAGGACTGCAGCCACCATTCTACTAGACTGCTACCACCACCCTGCCTAACAGGGTGCCAGATTGTATCCTGACTCTGTCCGTTTAACCCAGCATTATCCACCTTTCCCCCCGCCCCCCCCCCCCCCTTCTTTTATTTCCCTATTAAATTGTTATTCTGACTTGGTGTCTCCCACTAGTTTGTTTTCAAACTAGTACATTTATCCAAGCCGCACAGTCAGCCTTTTCCTCATTCAAGACTAAACCATATGGTTTGGATAGTGCTATCAGGGCTACTATTCTCTGCAGCATCTTCCAATACCAAACAAGCATCACCACGGATAAAATCCAACTTGCACTTACTAAAATGAGTAATACAATAAGAGGATGAATCAAGGTATTGAGTATACCAGTTGCTGTTGGTGGCCATCTGTAAGAGACAGTCCGAAGATACCTCATCTGCCTCATGATCATCACCAAGGACAGAGGCTGAACACAGGAGTCCTGGCCTGGCTGAGGTGGGATGTCTGCCAAGTGTTGCCTGCAGGTGTGCCTGCTGGGAACTGGTACGCATTCCTGAGGAAAATTAATGCAGGTCACAATGGACTGCACCGTTCTTGCTGCCCAGGCGGGAAGGACTGTGCTGAAGCAGAAAGGAATGACCTGTCCTGTACACCTGTCCTGTACCTGTTTTCCGAAAGCAACGGGCCCCATAGCAATGGCTGTAGATTTCCCCCACCTCTTGGCCAGTTGCCCCTCACTTCTGAAAAGGACTATAAAGGGACTTTCTGAAATAACTGAGCCCGAGATCTCCCCACGGAAAGAAGACAAATCTATTGGCAGAAGACCACGAGGACTTCGTCTCATCCATTGGTAGATATTACCCACCCCCTTTTTCTTCCTCTCTACTCTTTTACTTTGTTTTTCTTTATCTCCACTCTTTCTCTCCTCTATCGCATTATCATGTTGTGGGCACTTAATAAAGGTGCACTGTTTTGATAAAAACTGAAATCTCTTGTGTCCTTTTACACTCTGAGATCTACAAAACGAACCATCATGACCTCTGCTTGTATTAGCGGATCATGACACCATCCAAAAAGCACATCCCTCCAACTGTAGGTACAAAAATGCTATTAGCGAGGATTTTCTTGTTATTTTCTCAGTCCGTGAGAGACTTTTCTCTCTCACAGAAGAGGTAGCAGGGAATGTAAACCACCAAGCCACCTGCAACCTTGAAAAGTCTTGTTTATGGTATAGTAGGAAAATATTTTGACAATGGATGTTTTAGGATTTTAGTCAATCACCCCCAAGGGGTGGCTGGTCCTTTGTCCAATTAGACTATGAAGAAAAAAGTCTATAAAAGAGTTTGTAAAATAATTAAAGAAATCAATCTTGCTGCACAATTCCTGCCTGTTGGATCTTCTCTCCTCCTCCTCCCTATGTCTGCGGGACACGGTGATATAACGTAGGAACCAGGCCTGTGGTAATATCCAATGATGAGACAAATGTCCTTCAAATTGTTTAAAAACTGTTTTGATAGCTTCTGTATCATGATGCACCGCGATCAATCTTCGTTCCTGCGCCTTTGACTTCCTCTAAAATTTGTCTCAGCTCTTGATGTTTTAGCAGCTGAGCCACTAGGGTCAGATTCATTCCTATAGGCACAGGCAAGACTTCCTGAACAGTAATCATGTTTGCCTTTATATACTGATGTGATATTACAGGTGCCTGATAAGAAAAATCTCATCCTTCAATTTTCGTAAAATTGCAAATACACAAATTAAACTGGGTCTCACTCATTTAAAATTAAATTTTCTATTGTTATGGTGGGACATGCCATCCTGAGGCAGACGCAACCTTGTCCAGTATACACTAGCCATGTTGTTTGGTTAATTGAATGCACCTCAAAGTGGCAAATGCTTTGGTCTGTGTCCAAACAAATGTCTTTGTTCTCTTCTAAAATCCCTTCACATACGTACCCTAACTGTTCCCTCATAGAACAGGGCTCTAGGTTAATGGTTAGCCACTGCCCTTTAATTTCTCATGCCCACATCCTATGTTCAGAGTGGTATAATACAGTTCCCTCATGATTTAGTCCTAGAGTGGCTATTGGATGTATCATGCTGATGGAGGCATTGTGTGTGGTCAGGACAAAGGCTGTTACCACACTCATTACGGGGTCGTAAGAGAAAGTGACCAGAATCCACCAAGATTGAAGTGCTCTCTCTGTTTCAGAGGCATCATCCTAGACAATTTTTCGAATTTCGGCAGGGAATATTCCTTTTCCACCTTCCTTAATGACTGTGGCGGCCACTGAATGCATCCACAATTGTGCTTGGGTACATCCAAGAGCCAAAGAAACATTTTTACTGGCTGTACCTAGGGCATTAATCATCAATTCATGGTCTTGCTCTTCTGTATTCTCCCAATCTGGTAGATTTTGGACAGTTTCCAATGGTTATCACCGAGGGCCAGTAAGGAGGATTGCAATGGTTGCTGCAATTTTATTAAGTCACTCTCTACTGCAGTCAATTTGTTCCTTAGCACTTCTGAGTCTATTGTGTTTAAAACTCCCAATCCTGTTCCTAATAATCCGGTAAGATCTCTCTTTGTTTTAAAATTATGAAACATATGGTTTTGAAGCCAAGTCTTCAAATTCATAAAAGGTCTTTTGAGAAATGGGGCGCATTCTGGCCAGATGGTGGATACATTTACCTGCATCCCCATTTCTACTTGTTTCAAAGACCATTTTGGGCTAGTCAGTAGTCTTTGAACCCCTGTCCTTTTGATTGCATATGGTCCAATTTTGCTGATTTTGGGGGCCATGGACTGTTCTCCTTTTCCCTGAAACGTTGTTTTCACTTTCTTTGATACTGGTGAGGGTCACCTTATTTTGATCTTTATGATGTTCAGTACATACTTGGGTGATATTAAAATCAATGTCATATGCTTTTGTTGCACACCCCTCTATTTTGAGTCTAAACTCCAGACACTTGCTCAGTCATTTGTCACAGCATTCAGGGCCAAATCAGATAAGCTTCATGGGCGGATGGTAAGCCTCATGAAACCCATCTTGCACAAATGCATATTTACATCCCCAAACATCCCTTCCTTCCCACAGGCTTGCATTTGTGACTCTGAGCATTTTGTTCAAAGCCTTCCAAAAGTGAGGATCATCTTCCCTTGGCATCGGTATATTTCAGTTGCGTTAGAGTGGCGTGGTACTGCTTTAAATCTTGTTACAATTGTAAGAATAATTAGTAAAGTCTCAACTTTCCACATTATGTACATGGTAACTGAGTTCATCAAGCGCTTTTTTGGGTCAGCTTCAGTTCACTGTCGCCTCGCGTTACCTCCCAAATTCCCTCAGGGGCCTTCTTTACCCGGAAGTGATGAATCCAGGCCTTCTGCTCTTTGATCTTGATTGCAGTGAAGGTGGTGAGGAGCACCTGGAACGGTCCTTCCCACTACAGTTCCAAAGTCTTCTCTGGAAAAGACTTAACATACACATAATCCCCAGGTTGTACATCATCTACTGGCCCATCTAATTCCTTGCTTTGGGCTCCAGCCCCGTATTTTTCAATTTCTCTTGTTTATTCAAGGCCACCATATATCTGTGTAGGGTTTCTTCCCCCACCTGAATGGATGAAGTTCCCTCCTGAACCGCATATAAAATTTCAAATGGGCTTAATTTTTCCTTTGTTCTGTGTTCTGTTCAAATTCGCACTAATGCAAATGGGAGAGCCTGGGGCCACGGCAAATTTGCTTCTTGCCCCAATCTTATCATTTGTTGTTTAATCAAATGGTTCATCTTTTCCACCTGACCACTAGACTGAGGGTTATACGGGGTATGTAACTCCCAATCTATTCCCAGGTGGTGATTGATTTGTTGCACAGTTTTTGAAATAAAATGTGGCCCTCTATCTGAAGACATAGTGGCTGGAACTCCAAAGTAGGGTATTATTTCTTGCAACAGTGCTTTGGTCACCTCTCGTGCTTTAGTCGTCCTAGTGGGAAAGGCCTCTGGCCATCCTGAAAAGGTATCTGTTAGTACCAATAGGTATTGATACCCCCCTTTCCTGGCTAATTCTGTAAAATCAATTTGCCATTGTTGCCCAGGTCCACAGCCTTTCCCAGTGTGTCCAACTTTAGGTTTTTGAATATTCTTAGGATTAATTCGGAGGCAAAGACCACACTGGTGAGTGTCATGGGTTAGCAAGCATAGTTCCGGAAGTGATGTTCTTGCAAAGGGGTGCTTACAGCTCCTCTATGACCTGACAGAACCTATCAGCTGGCTCATTTGAATATGGACAATTTTTTAAGCCACTTAGAATTCTGACCGCCTCTGTGGTCCACATATAAGAATGGACAAACCCCGGGAAGCTCTCTCTCTTGCTTCTGGCCAGAGGACTGGTAACGGGGCTGGGCCCATGTGGGGCACAGTGGCCCTGCCCGGCCCTTCCAGGACCTGATCGGTCCTGCTGGGACCTGATCTGTTCGGGCCGGGCCGGACCACAGCCACCCTGGAGCCGTGCAGCCCTGTTCCACCCATGGCCCCTCCAGTCCTGCTATGTGCAGACAGTGCGGCCCCCTCTCCAGTGCGGCCAAAGATGAAGATTCAGCTGAAGCTGCCCACTGCCCGGCAAAGATTATGTGACCAACAGCAATAAGCAAAATTCCAGCTGCAAGGCCCGTGTGAGAGTAATCCTTTTAGTGCTGTGAAGAGCTGAAAAACCCGAGGGAGAAGAAAGAGGAGATCCTTAAAGCTGAAAATCTGTTGTATAGCTATGGTGGTGATAGACTATATCAGAGTACCCATTGTAATTTCATGACAGCATGGGGGGTGGAGCGTTGTCGCGGGTTGGGTTTGTAACCGGGCGGAAACACCAATTTAGTGTAGTGGTTTGGGCTAAAATACTCATTACTGTTTATCTTCTGTGAGATAAGAATTAGGAGAAATGCAAAGCAGGCACCAACTTGAATGAATATAAAGAAGTTTATTAACAGACCTAAAAGAAGAAAAGAAAAAAATTATACCACCTTCAGAACTCTCCTCCTCCCCCCACCTTCCTCCCTTCTCCCACTGACAATGTAAAGACAACCCTTAAGATGTTCAGTCTGTTTACCACTTTCATAATAACCTGGTTCAGTCCATTTAGAAAGAGAAGTCTCTTTTTGCTCATGCTATGAAAACAGTATCACAACGAGACAGCCGCCCACTTCCAAATATTGTTCAGTCCATTCAGGAAGAGGAGTCTCTCTGCTTGCGATGTGAGTCCCTTCCCCCGACTTGCAGCTTTTCCCGCAACTGCTTTCGAGGGTCCACTCTTGAAAGTTTTCTGGGGTGCAATTTTAAGGTTGAGCTGTTCAGAAACAAAAAAACAGAGGCCCTTCTCCTTCCCTGGGAGCAAAGGGTCTTTCTTCATCTTTAAGACTATCTCTGGAAGCATCTCTAGGAATTGAGGTTTTTCTCCTTTCCTCTTTGGAGCAAAAGTCCTCATCTGGTTCATCTGGTTCATCTCTCTCTCTCTGTCCAAACTTCTCAAGAAATTACAGCTGCGGCAGCATCTGCCTATTGCTTATGAGTTGAACACTCCACCCCCCATATCTTCATGAAATTACAACAGGATACTCTGATATATCATAGCTTCACAACAGACTTTCAGCTTTAAGCATCTCCTCTCTCTCTTCCCTCAGGTTTTCAGCTCTTCACGGCAATAAAAGGGTTAATCTCACCTCGGCCTTGCAGCTGGAATGTTGCTTATCGCTGTTGGTCACTGACCTCTGTCGGACAGAGGTGCCGCTTTGCTGAATCTCGGCCGCAGTGGGGAGGGGGGGTTCCGAGCCGCTCCGGCTGCCCACGGCAAGGCAGTGGGGGGGGGGGGTTCCATGGCTGGAACAGGCCCATGGCTCCAGGCTGGCTGTGGCCTGGCCTGGCCTGGCCCAAGCAGGGCCTGGCCGGGCCTGCTGGCCCCTGCACGGGGCCTGCAGCCACCTGTCCCAGCACCGGAAACGAGAGAGAGAGCTTGGGGGGGAGTTTGTCTATTCTTAAGTGTGTATCACAGAGGCGGTCACAACTTTAAGTGGCTTAAAGAATTGTCCATATTCAAACTGGCCAGCTGATAGGTTCTATCAGGTCCCAGAGGAAACTATAAGCACCCCTTAGCAAGGATATCCCTTCCGGGACTATGCTTGCTAACCTATGACAAGCGTTCAAACTGTACTTGTGAGCAAAAGCACCTGTGCTGGAATAAGCAAATGCTGGAGCAGCTGTAATTTGATGAGAAGTTTGAACAGGGAGAGATGTGTTGGGGAAGATGATACAGGAAAGCCTTATAAATATGATTGCCTGACAAAAGATTTTGGGAATATGAAAACTATAAGCAACATCGAAATGAAAGCCACCTTTGAGATATAAAGTCTTAGTTACGGAACAACTGAAAAACAATGGTGTGGCCGGCTGAAGGTAATCCCCTCTTGATTGAATAATACAGTCTGCTTGCAGACAGGTCCGAGGGTCAGAGCAGACCCTACTAGCTCAGCAGAAGGGGTCCAAGGAGTAGTTTTTAGAAGTTAAAATGTAACACTCTATGGTAATGTAAGAACTCTTATAGGCTGTATGTAAATGCTATAGGATTTGTACCTTGTATTAGATTGGCTAGTGAGAATTAGAATATTCACTACAGAAGATGATTTATTGTATTGTAACAAGGACCTCACTCTCTTAGCTCTCTTAGCTCTCTTAGCTCTTAGCTCTTAGCTCTTAGCGCTCTTAGCTCTTAGCTCTCAGCTCTCTTGCTCTCACTCTCTCTCTCTCTCTTACACCTTGGGCCTGCTTGGAGCTGCAGCTGGCAGCTCTAAGCAGTGCCCTTGTACCCACGCCCTTTGCAATAAACAGCGTGCTCCAAGATCTGCTTATAAAGATCTCTCGTCTCCATACCGTCCATGCTCCCCCTGCAGAGTTTCTACAAGATGGAAGTGATGAGGACTCTTACTCCAAATTGGAAGGAGAAGACCTCAGTTCAGAGAGATGCTCCCAGAGATAGTCCTAGAGATGAAGATGATGAGGAGCCTTTTTCTCCCAGGGAAGGGAGAGGGCCTCTATTCTTAGAGAAGAAATGCTCCCAGAGATGAGTGAAGAGAACTTTTGTTTCTGAACGGCTCAACCTTAAAATTGTACCCCATTAGCTCAAGATTGGACCCTCGAAAGCAGTTGTGGGAAAAGCTGCAAGTCGTGGGAGGGGACTCTCACATGATGTGAGCAGAGAACCAACCCGGGCAGCTGTCTCGTTGTGATAATGTCTCCATAGCATGAGCAAGAGAGACTCCTCTTCCTAAATGAACTGAACAAGGTTATTATGGAAGTGGTAAATAGACTGAACATCTCAAGGGCTGTCTTTTTACATGGTCAGTGGGAGAAGGGAGAAAGGTGGGGGGAAGAGAAGTGTTCTGAAGGTGTGGTATGATTTTATTTTTTTCCCCTTCTTTTAGGTCTCTTAATAAACTTCTTTATATTCTTTCAAGTTTTGTGCCTGCTTTGCTTTTCTCCTAATTCTTATCTCACAGAAGGTAAAGAGTAATGAGTATTTTGGACCAAACCACTACAGTGAGTTACTTGTATCACTGCACTTTGCAGTCTCCTAGCCATAATCCTGTCTTTCAAATAATTGTACAAAGCATCCATTCCCCAGTGTGTTTTCTCGTGTTCTTTCTGCACCAGTGACCACAACAAATAAGAAGGTATTATAAACTTGTTATCTTTAGTTAAAGTCCATCCCTCCTGATTATAACTTGCATTTTCCTTCTTAATAAGTTTCTTATCTTTCTTGTTGTATTCTGGCCTACTTTCAAGGCAAATCTTTCCATCCAGTATTAATGTTGCCTCAGCCTTTTCATTGGGTATTTCACCTTTGGCTGTGTCTTTTGTCTCTCTGTCAACCAGCAAATTTCCCTCTTCTAATTCAGAAGTCACTTTTTGGTGTGCTTTAATGTGCATGATTACTGCATTAATGTACCTTCTCAGGTAACTGAACCACATCCAGTAACTTCAGTATTTCTGGTTCATGTTTGACACTCTTCCCTTGTGAGTTTAACAGTCCTCTCTCTTTCCAAATGGTTCCATGTGCATGAACCACCCCAAATGCATACCTTGAGTCTGTATAAATATTAATCTTCTTTCCTTTTGCCAATTCTAAGGCTCAGGTTAGAGCAATTATTTCAGCCTTTTGTGCAGAGGCGTTCGTTGGCAATGGTCCAGACTCTATTACCTCTCAGCTGGTGGTAACTGCATACCCAGCATGTCTCTTTCCACTGATAACCTAACTGCTTCCATCAGTGAACCAGGTCTCAGCACCCTCGAGAGGAGTGTCCTTCAGATCTGGGCGACTGGAGTAAGTGGCCTTGATGGTCTCCAGGCAGTCATGGGTCACTGGTTCTCCCAGGTTCCCACTGAGGAATGAAGCTGGGTTCACAATGTTAGTTGTTGGGGAAGATGAAACAGGAAAGCCTTATAAATATGATTGCCTAACAAAAGATTTTGGGAATATGAAAACTGTGAGCGACATCGAAATGAAGGCCATCTTTGAGATATAGAGTCTTAGTTACTGAACAACTAGAAAACAATGGTATAGCCGGCTGAAGGTAATCCCCTCTTGATTAGACAATACGCTCTGCTTGCAGACAGGTCCAAGGGTCAGAGCAGACCCTACTAGCTCAGCAGAAGGGGTCCAAGGAGTAGTTTTTAGAAGTTAAAATGTAACACTCTATGGTAATGTAAGAACTCTTATAGGCTGTATGTAAATGCTATAGGATTTGTACCTTGTATTAGATTGGCTAGTGAGAATTAGAATATTCACTACAGAAGATGATTTATTGTATTGTAACAAGCTCCTCGCTCTCTTAATTCAGCTCTCCTCTTAGTTTGTCTCTCTTGCTCTTTACTCTCTTAGCTCTCAGCCTCTTGCTCTAGTGCTCTTGATTCATCTCTCTCTCTCCTACACCTTGGGCCTGCTTGGAGCTGCAGCTGGCAGCTCTAAGCAGTGCCCCTGTACCCACGCCCTCTGCAATAAACTGCATGCTCCAAAGACCTGCTTATAGAGATCTCTCCATCCGTCCATCTCCGGCCGGGCCCGACCGAACCCTCACCCTCATCACGATCAGTTTCGACATTAGTCACCACAATTTCAACATTATCTTGTTCTACCAGTATGGCCTGGTACTTCAGGAATCTCTGAGGGGAGAGCCAATGTTCCCCTTTGAGTTCCAGGACTGCAGATACTGTGTGAGATACTAGCACAGTAATTTTCTGGCCCAGGGTAAACTTGCATGCCTCTTGGATGTTTATTGCCACTGCTGCAATGGCTCTAAGGCACCCTGACCATCCCTTGGCTGCTGCATCCAGCTGTTTGGAAAGGTAGACTACTGCCTGCCGATAGGGGCCCAAGTCTTGTGCCAGTATTCCCAAGGCAATTCCTTGCTTTTCGTGAGAAAAACAGAAAGAATGGTTTACTCACGTCTGGAAGTCCCAGGGCTGGAGCCGACATGAGGGCCTTCTTCAGTTGGTTGAAGGCCTGTGTTGCTTCCTTTGTCCACTGCAGGCTCTTGTTTCCTTCCGTAATCAATGCATATAAAGGTTTAGCAAGCAACCCATAATCATTAATCACAGTCTGCACCATCCTGTCATACATAGAAAAGTTCTCAGCTCTTTTGCTGTCTGGGGTTTCGGGGTCTGGCATATTGCTTCTTTGCACTCTCATCCCAAGGTTCTTTGTCCAGCACTTATTTCATAGCCCAGGTAAATAACTGTTTGCTTTACCATATTTTGGACTTCTTTCGGGACACCCAATACCCGTGCAAGCCCAAAAAGTTGAAGAGGCTTACCATCCATTTCATACATGCCTCTTGGATCTGGGTGGCTACCAAAAGGTCATCCACACACTGAAGCAGCTGTCCTTCTCCCGGTGGGGGTTCCCAGGATTCTAGATCCTTTGCAAGCTCTTCTCCAAATATAGTAGGAGAGTTTTGTATCCTTGGAGTAATACACACCATGTGAGTTGAATTTTGCATCCACTCTTGGGGTTCTCCCACTCAAATGCAAAAATTTTCTGGCTGGCTTCATGGAGAGAGAGGCAGAAGAAAGTATTCTTCAAATTTAAAATGGTAAACCAGGTTAGTTCAGGTGTTAAACGAGTTTACAAGGTGTAAGGGTTAACAACCACTGGGTACAAATCCTCAGTCACTTTATTGACTGCCCTCAAATCTTGTACTAACCTGTGTGACCCATCAGGTTTCTTCACGGGTAAAACAGGAGTATTAAAATCAGATCGACACTCCCTTAACAATCCAATTTGCAAAAAGTTCTCTATAATTGGCCTGATTCCTTCTCTGTCTTCCCTTTTCAGAGGATATTGCTTGACCCTTACAGGCTGTTTCCCTTCCTTAAGCTTGATTTGAATTGGCAGGGCATTCTTTGCCCTCCCTGGGGTACCAGAGGCCCACACCCCACGGAATACTTGATCCATTATCTTCTTAATAATTTCTTCTTCATTTGCTATTTCAGTTTCTTTGGTTATTAGCATTAGGCTCAGCAGCTCCACATATTGTTGGTCTTTTACTTCCAAACTGATTTCCCCATTTTTAAATATTATTTTCGCCTCCAGCTGCTCTAGCAGATCTCTGCCCAAAAGTGCAGATGGAGTGTTAGGGACATATAAAAATCTATGAATTCCCAACTGTTTCCCCAATTTATATTTCAGTGGTTTACAAAAGTATGCCTTTTCAGGTTGCCCGGTTGCCCCTGTTACTACAACATAATCACTTGATATAGGTATCAAAGCTTTATGCAACACTGAATATGTTGTCCCTGTATCTATTAAAAATTCTCCTTTCTTTTCTTCATTCCCTAGTTTAACTATAACTAGAGGGTCCTCTAGGGTAGGGCCCTCTGGTCCTCTTCAGTCTTCTTTTAAGTGAGCAACCACCCCCTCTTCCCAACTACTATAAACTCTCCACGCCACATCAAGCAAAGTCTTTAAATTACACCTCGTTGGGCCTTGAATCTTCTGGAGCTTCCGCCACCGTCTCCTGTGGATTGTCCTAAAAATAAGTTTACCAATTGTTGCACTCCTTTTTCAGAGCCAGGATCCAAGGTTGCATGGCGACGCATCGCATCTTGCAAATTGTCTAGTAATTCAGAAGGTGTTTGAGAGGGACCCTGCTTAATAGCATACAGGGCTGACCAGTTTATGGCTTTGGGGATTGCCTTTTCCAGCCCTTTTACTATGAACACTTTTTGCTGTGCCATTTCATCTGGCTCATTAGGGTCCCACTCTGTATCCTGAAGAGGAAGTACATCTTTAACCTCCTGCTGTGTTGTTCTGCAATCATCGTCAGCCATATTCACAGCTGCCTTTAAAACTAGTTGCTTTTCTGATTCTGTTAAAGCGTCAAGCAGTAACCGAATATCAGCCTAATCAGAATTATGGTGCTTTATCATAAATTTCAATTTCTTAGCAACCCCTATCGGGTGACTCTGGTAATTCCTGGCCACCTTTTCCCAGGCCTCTAAATCTATTGTAGAAAAGGGGATTTTAACCAATATAAGCATCCTTTCATGATTTACTGCTTCCCTTAAAGGTGCTTGTATAGCTCCTCTAGTTTGTTTTCAGGTCCTTAATGCTATAGGGCCCTGTAGGGAGGATGGTTCATCCCACTTGCTGTCACTACTGGGTAATGGTGGGTATAGGTTGGTCATTGCTGCTTTCCCAGAGGGAGATGGAGTAGGGAGTGGAGCAGGGTTTGAGGCTGGGGATGATGGTGGCTCTGAATTTGGATCTTCTACCACTCCTCTTCCTCCCCCTCTTTTAGGAGGTGACCTGAGTAATCTAGCATGCCAGCTGATGGCCATTTCATGTCCCTCTCAAGGTTATAAAGCGGCCACCATTTTGTGCAGAGCTTAATAAGCTCCCTCTCGGTTTCTGTGCCATTATAGTCCACTAGTTTTTTCTAGTGTGTAAAAATACATCTCAAGGGGCTACTTTTGGGAATAAATGTCATTAAGCATGCGTAGTGTGTGCTCTGAATTGAGTCAGTGGTCTTGAATTGGGTCAGTGGTCCAAAATGAATGAAGTAAGCTCATCTTCCTCATTTTGACCTTTTCACCTCTCTGAACTTTAACAATCCTAATTACTTTACTGACCTCTTAAGTTTCCTCTTGGGTGACTTTTGAAAGGGTTCCCACCGAGGGAGGAAATTGGGAATTGTCCTTGTTCCCTACACCAACTTACCAACGTTTCTGTTCCTCGTTCTAAGCACAGCTAAGCAAAGATACAAATGACAGATCATCAGTTATTTGGTAATCAGTTACTAACATCTTGAAAACCATTTCAGGTCCAGCTCTCTCAACTATTTTGATTAACTCTAGCTGGGCCCGAATTCCTTCCTATTCTAACTAATTTCAACACAGCTAGCCTATAACTAAAATCTTGATGTTTCTTTTAAATCTGTGTTTCAGTTAAGCTTCCCAGATTCTTCACAGAGGGAGAGCCAGATATATTCTCTTTAACCTCAGCATGGGATCCCTCCTGAGCCGTTATAGTTTCATAGATCACTCTCCGGGAGGGAAGCATATTTTCAACCGCCTTATCCCCTTTTGTCGCACAATTCCATAACTTGACTCCCACTTCGTCCCACAGTTCTTTAGTAAATATTGTAGCCGGGGTAACCCCGGGCAGCCTGGCTGCTGTCCATTTCAGCATGACTTTTAGGACATGCGAAGACAAAAGTTTGTCATGCTTATCTAGTTACCTAGTCATGACTTCAAATACGTCTCTTTCTTGGGCAGACATTCTGTTACCCATGTTCCCTGAAGCTCACCTCCTTATCCTGGAGGGATTCTCTGCCAGCCAGCTCCTGCTTCCTCGTCAGCAGCACTTAGGTTCTGCAGGGCTCGCTGTCGGCCACTCAGATTAGGCAGATCTTCGCTTCCTCACATGGCAGCACCATTTGACGGCGATTGAGAGACAGGACACGGCTTGATGCAAGCAAAAGCTGATTTATTGTTTCTACAGCATGGCTTCTATCCTGTTTCTACTACCTTAGTGAAAACTGCATTATCCATGTTTCCTAGCAACATTGATTGAGCACCATCTTGCATGATTTCCTTTAAACAAGACACAATGTAATATATAACATTCCTTCTACTTTCTTCAAGTCCTTGTTTGCTGTTCCCAGGGCTCGTGGCCCACTAAGATTAAAATGTCCACATCACTTATCAACTCTCAAGAACTTTCTGTTCGACTTCCCAACTGTCTCTCCATACTCCAGCCCCTCTCACTCGAGACCCCCATACCAAGACCCCCATACCACCCCCATTCCCAAACTCATCCATAATGGAGCTTCATGGTGTGGGGCCCTTGTCCCAGGGACCTGAGCCCACCTGTCCCTGTGTGCTGAGACCACCCGAGAACTGCATGGGGAGAGCAGCTCGGGTTCCAAGCACACACAATTGTGTGATTGGAGATTTCCAAGGGAGTGGGAAAGGCAGCACAGGAGCTGATAACTGGGACAGGAACAAACTCTGAGGCGAGTGGGCAAAGAGGGAAGCACCCAAAGCAGTGGTGCAAGGACGTGCTGTGGCCATGGCAGTGTTAAGGAACCCATCCAGTGTGACCTTGTTGAGTCTCTCTGGGAGAACCTCCAAGGCCACAGATTGGAACTGCTGGGACTGGAGCCCCTTCACAGCGGCGGCAGCTCCAGTGACCCAACGCGTCCCTGCTCACACAGTCCCACCAGGTTTCCTCACTGCTTCAGCCCCAGGTTTGCCATGGCAGAGTCTCAGATGTCTTGTTCCACAAAGCCATTTATTCACGGTGCAGTAACACAGTGCAAGCTCGAGCTGCTGAATCCAAGCAGGACCCCAAACAAAGCACCCCTGGGCTCAGGTCATGTTTCTCATCATTTTCCCTTTTTTACTCACATTTCCCACCTTTTCCCCCTCAAGTTTCCCACCACTTTTCCTCTCACATTTCCCCCCTTCTGTCCCCAGATTTGCCATCATTTTTTCCCTCATGTTTCCTGCCTTTTTCCTCTTCTGTTTCGCACTCTTTTTTCCTCCTCACATTTCCCCTTTCTCCCCTCATGTTTCCCACCACTTTTCAACCACACGTTCCCCACCATCTTCTCCCCTCAGATTCTCCACCATTTTCTCCCCTCATATTTCCTGACCTTTTGTCCCCTCACATTTCCCACCCTTTCCACCTCACATCCCACCCTCAATTCTCGCTTTTTCCCCCGAGTCTCTCTGCTAGCTTTAACATAATTGCTTCCATATTGCTTCAAAAATGGCGCACTATACTCATAGATAGAGCTGTGTGCTACAGTCATTATCTTTCTGTAATTGATTTCAAGACATTGTTTATTTGAAAAGCTAATCTATATCTAACTAATATATATAATATATATTCATAATATATATAATTTGTTTACATGATATAAATATAATTTGTATGTACTACTTATAATTATATATATATATATATAAATATATAATTTTTACATATTGTTTACTTAAAGAAATTATATAGATAGGGTAATTAACTTTCTAGAACTATATACAGAGTTTGGACAGGTCAGTGGCTGGGCTTGGATCCAGCCACACTGACTCCTCTCCCAGGATTTTAGGCAGGCAGGTCTGAGCGCCCAGGATCCTTCTCTCTGGCCCGCAGTATTTCAAGTTCTGGGACAGAAGCAGAGCCCACATGAGCCCCGTGTCTGCACAGAAGGGGCCATTGCAAGGCCGGGAAGACGCGCAGATGCATCGGGGGGATGCGGCTGTGCGCAGGGATGCAGCCCACCACAGCTTCTCTTACCTTTCTGCTGACAGATGAACTTGAAGTGGGCGCAGAGAGCATCCAGAGCCATAAAGTGGTCTCTTCTCTCTTGAGCAACTTGAATGGATGTGCCAGCAGCTTCCCCAGGCCTGGGATCTGCATCTCTCCACAGGCAGCACCTCTGTCCTCATTTTGACCAGCCTGGGGGAGGCAGGCAGAAGAGCAGAAGGGCTGAGGGCCGGCAGCTGTGCCATTTGGCAGGAGCCAGGAGGGGACTTGCCATGACCCTGGGCTTATTCTAGACCACCTCACGCCATGCTCAGGGGCTGGGGGGAATGGGTCCCTACTGCTCAGGGCAATGGCAGAGTCAGCAGTCATGGAAACGCCCGCTTGCACTATGAGAAAGACCTTAGAAAGCCAGGGCATCCTTTCCACACCTGATCATTCAGCAGGTGTTTGAGTGTGTGTCCCTGCCAAGCCTTACATCAAGGTCCCTCTCTGCTCAGCGGCACCAGCAGCACAGCGCGCGCAGGGAGAATCCTGATCTTCGCTGCTTCCTTGGAGACTTCAAGATCAAGCTGGTCTGAGCTGCCAGGGAATTGATGGAGGGATCCTTCTCTCTTGCTTGCAGTATGTCAAGTTCTACAATAAAACCAGAGCCCAGATGAGCCCCTGTGTGTGCAGAGACGCCTCAGCTCCCCTGAGCCCTAGCTCCCCACTCACCCAAGAGGACCTCAGCCACGGTGTCCTCACTCTGCTCTGTCAGGTGCCGCGCAGCCAGCCCTGGGCACAGAGCTCCGTCAGCCCCTGCTCCCCAGTGTGCTCCCAGCAGCGTGGCCCCTGGCCCTGCCTGACCCCCTCAGCAGCCCGAGGGTGGCACTGGCAAGGTGGCCACCAAAGCCACCTGTGTTGGCAGGGGGGCACAGGGAGGCCGAGGCCCTGCCCGTGGCAGCCCCAGGGCTGGGGGATGGGGCCCGGCTGCCCAAAGAGGGACCTGGGGACTGGGACTCACCAATGAACCTGAGGGCCGCCTCTCGCATGGGGGCCTGAGGGCTCTCCAGGTAGGGCTGGCTGTCCCACACAAACTGTTCGGCCCTGCTGCTGTCCTTGGCCAACTGCAGGGAGCACAAGGGTGTGGGCAATACTCAGAGGGCCCCAGCTGGCCAGATCAGCCCCTCCTGGCAGCACCCCCGTGGCTCAGAGCCCTCCCTCATGCTGGGGGCATTGAGGGCACATGGGCCTGGAGGAGGCTCCAATTCTCAAGACAGGAGCAAGGGTGCAGCTCCAGGCTGGGTGCTCTGGGCAACAACAGCCCAGGGGAGGCCCAGCTGCAGGGCTCACAGCCCCGGCACGGTGTTGTGGGCAGCCCTCGCCCAGCCTGGGTCTCGTCCTCACCAAGCACTCGCCCATCCTCCACGTCTGCTCCGTCTGCGCCAGCTGCTTGAGCTCTTTCCACTTGAGGAGCTCTGCTATAGCCAGGATGGCTTCTGCAGACGCCTGTGGGACAGAAGCTGGGAGGTGGCACCAGGGCCTGCCTGTGGAAGGAGTCCTGGGCTTTGTTCCTGGGGTGACCGTGCCCTTAGGAAGCTGGGACATGCCCTCGCAAAGCATCCAGGGGTCTCTTGGGGACAGGCCTGGGCAGCAGGGATTGAGGTGCAAAGCCCTGCAGGGACACCTGTGGGGACAGCTGAGAAGCCTTTGGGGACACACGTGTCCAGGCCTCGGTGGTGCGGGGCTGCTGCCGAGCCCTGCTGGAGCAGGCAGGGCAGAGGTTGGAAATGGCTGTGCCAGCTTGTCCGGCCCTGCTGGCGCTGGTTCCCAGGGGCTGTGCTGGGGCAACGCTGCCGGCTGCCAGCAGCCCTTGTCCTGATGCTCGGGACCCCCCAGGGGGTGTCAGCCACCCCTCTCTTGGTCAGTGCTCAGCCTGGACATGGGTACCTTGGCCACGCTGCGGGCCTGGTCACTCATGTGAAGGAGGAGGCAGACCAGGGCCTTCCAGGCATGTTTCTTCATGACATACTTGTCCACACACACTGTTTTGCCCAGCAGGTCTCTGAAGAGGCAGATGGAGTGCTCCCGCACACAGTCTTCCTTCTGGTAGGAAAGAGGAAACCTGAGTTTCACACACAGTGGCTCCCTGCCTATGGCCAGGAAGGGCTGAGCTGAATTGGCTGAGGCGAGGGGCGATTCTCTGGAATCGCAACCCAGAGCAGGCAGGATCAGTGCTGGGCTGCAAGGCCCAGAATCCATCCATGGATGGAGCCATGCGGAGCGTTCCCACATCAGCCTTACCGCATCAAAGAGGTACCAGAGCCTCGGCACCACCTTCACAGCAATGGGGCTGGCCTCCGTCTTCTTCAGATGCCCCAGTACATTTTGGAAGATGTCCATCACCATCACTGAAATGTCCCCAGGCCATTCCCACCGGACTTTCAGCAACTCTCGGAGGACACGCTTCATTTTTCTTGCCTGTATGAAAGACAGTTTCCATTCCATGAGAACTTCTGGGCCTGGTCAGCTCCCCAGGCAGCCTCCAGGCCATCCCATGGCAGGCAGGGCGTTTGGAGCAGTCACCCCAGCACCTGACTCGCAGACCAGGCCAAGCCACCACCTTCCCCGAGGCCTCAGAGTCCAGGTGCCACATGTCTGCCCCTGAGAGCAGCCTGCTCACCGTCTTGGCTCTCTCTGACAGTGTCATGAGGGCCCTGAGCACCAGAGGGGCCATTTCGATTCCTGAATATATCAGAGTTCTCAAGTCTTTGTACAATGGATCCAGTTCCTCTTCTTCCACATCAGAGGCCAGCATCTGGAAGAAAGCAGAAGAGAGCCCGGGCAGAGCTGGCAGGGCTGTCCTGGCTCAGCTCCCGCTTCCCACCAGCAGCTGAGAGCAAGGCCATGTGGGCTTTTTCTGATGACTCACAGCCAAGAAAGTGAGGCAGGACTTCTGCCGCTGTGTGAAGATGTCCTTGTGCCCATCCTGCAGTTTGATGTACAGCTCCTTCAAAACCTTCTCCAGAGTCTGGCGCACGGAGAACATTGCCTTCCACAGATGATAGACTTCATCACTGCAAGGCAGAGCGCTGTCAGCAGGGCTGCCTCGGCCACTGCAGCGTGGCCTGGGCCAGCCCTGCAGGACTTGGGGTGCGCAGGGGCCCAGCCTGGGCAGGTGGACATGGCTGACGGGGTGTTCCCGGTGGGACTGGGAGCAGCGTGCTGGCTCTGGGCTGGCCCAGCCGGCTTTGGCTGCTGTGGGCCTGGGCTGGGAAGCATGGTGGGATGGAGGGCCCCGCTTGCTTTGGGGGTGCTGCAGTGTTCTTGTGTCTGGCAGCCAGAGAGTCTCGGGGTCCCTCTCCCCCCAGGGAACAAGCCCTCTGGGCGGTCAGGGCCTGTACCTGAATATTGGTGCAACCTCCAGAGCTGTCGCAACGACTCGCCGAGGCCACTTATTGGCCATCAGGACAAGCAGTGTGGGAAAGCTGTGAGCGGTTGCTGCATTTGTTTCATCATAGTATGCAAAGATGTGTCTGACGACTTTTGGCACCTGGAGGGAACACAGGTGAGGGTGGTGCTGTCACTGCACTGCAGCCGTGTCCTGGGCTGCCCTTCCCCATCCCTCAGTCAGGACTTAAAGAACACAGATAACTTGTCTCAAAGCACTGCCAAAGAAGGAAGTTCGCAGAAGATGAGCCACCCCAGCAGGCATAGATGGCAAACAGGAAGGTGTTAATTCCAGCCCTGAATGGAGGTTTGGAATTAGCACACTGGACAAAATGGCATTTTGCAGACTGTGGGAAAAGCACAGACAGCAACAACAGTAAGATGCCACGCCTGGTGAGACACAGCTGGGTAAACTGTCTGGAGAAAAATTCCCACTGTGGCAAAAGGAAGCAACTGCTTACACACAGGCCAACCCAAGTTGTGCCAACAGCACAGACGCCTTGAGGATACGGGTGCCTCGGACAGATAAAAGAGGTACCTCGAGGACACTTGAGGATTCCGATCACTGAGAAGATCAGAAGAAGAAGGGCTGGGGGGACACTGCAGGGACCCATGTGCGGGTGACAATCTTTCTATGTAACGCGCGTGTGTGTGTGTCTCTCTTTCTCATTCCCCCTCTCTCTATATATCCCATTTACTCTTAAATGAAATCCGTACTGTTGACCTTGGCATATGGTCTTGATTGCACCTTAATTTTGGCCGAGGCATCTTTTAATGACCAGATCCTACCATTATTTGGGTGTCAGAAGCAGGATCCTAACACCCTCTCTGCTGCCTCAAGGTGGTTTTGGGCATCCCCCAATCCAGGCTTTGGGAGGGAGGGAGGGAGGGAGGGAGGGAGGCAGGAACCTGACAGGGCTCAAGGGCAGGCCAATCCAGCCACAGGCCACTTACATCCATCAGCCACAGCTGAGGGGATTCCATGGCCACCTCCAGAAACTCCTTGGGCGCCTTCTTGTCCGGGAGGCTGGAGCGCCCCAGGATCTCGATGGCCACAAGGACAACACCTGTCCTCTCAGCTGGCCTGAGGTGTCTCCCAAAGGCCTGTGGCAGGAAGGAAGGGAGTGGAGGCCAGTGCCAGCCAGTGCCCAAAGGCTTCTGCTCGGCTGGGCAGTGTGAGCAGCCCTGGCCAGAGGTGCCGGGCAGTGCTGGCGGCAGTGGCCGCAGGAAAGCTGGCAGCAGTGCCCACAGTTCCTATGCAGGGGAGGATGAGGAGGGCCCTGGGGCAGGGAGGAGGGCTGGGCTCTCAGGCATGGGGCACGGGCCCTATGGGGACCAGGGGCTCGCTGGTGGCCAGCAGGGCTGGAGCTGCTGCTTCTGCTGCTGCTGGGACACCGCAGTGTTCCCTGCTCGGGGACAGCGGGAAGCCTCTCACCAGGGACAGCCCCGCTGATTCTGCGCCCCTTTGCGCACACCAATTCCCTGCTGATGCCACAGATGGGAGGCCCAGCCAAGGGGAGGGCTGGTTACCTGAACTCTCCTGGCGCTGGGCTTACGCAGCAGGGAGGTGATCTCAGATTCCCAGTATGCTGGGAGCTGGGCACGAACCACTGGTGGTGTGGCACCTAAAGAGAGGGAAAACACGAATGTGTGGCTGAGACACAGCCGCTGTGCCAGCAGCCGACCCAACCCTGACAAGCGTTCGGATGCAGGAATGGCTGGGAAGTAGTCGGTCACGGGAGGAGGTGGTGGGCACTGGTGGAAATGGGGAGCTGCTTCCAGTGTCTGTACCCAGTGGGGCTGGGCCGAGATGCTCCGAGCCCCTGGAGCTCAGCATGCAGTTCCCCGTTACACCGTGGCTGCAATACTGCTCAGGGGGAAGGGCTTGCGGGGCTGGAGTGTGGCAGGGCAGGACACGAGCTCTCCAGGGGACGTGGGGAAGGGGTGGAGTGTGGCTGAGTCCTGCTGGGAGGAGCAGCTCGGCTACACGGGAGCATCATGAGGCTGGCAGAGAGCGTGGGGCAGGAGCGGAGGTGACAGCAGTGCTGGGGACATGGTGCCACCTGCACCAAGCACAACAAGGGGTCTTCGCAAAGCCCAGGAAGACAAGAAGCTGTATCTGGGTATGAGGCGGTGCACGGAGGATGCCGCCCACCACAGCTTCTCTGACCTTTCTGATGACAGGTGAATGTGAAGAGAGAGCATAGACCATCCAGAGCCATAGATCTTGTCTTTTCTGTCCTGAATGACTTGAATAGGAGATGACCCAGCAGCTTCCCAAGGACTGGTATCTGGACCTGGCTGCTGGCAGCACCGCCGTCCTCAGTTTGGCCAGCCTGGGGGAGGCAGGCAGAAGAGCAGAAGGTCTGAGGGTGGGCAGCTGAGGCCTTGCAGTTGTGACCTCGGAGTTGTGGCTGTGCCAGGGCACAGGGATGGGGAGATGGCCTGGCTGGAGGGTGGCCGGTCCTTACCTGCACAGTGGAAGAGTCGGCCAGCAAATGGCTCAGCAGCCTGACCCTGCCCATGACCCTCTCCTGCACAGCCACTGTGTCATAAAGGCAGTAGTCCAGCAGAACCTGGGAAGAGAGAAGCTGCAGGTGAGCCCCGTGAGCAGACGCCCACTCCAGCAGCAGCAGTGGCAGGGCCGTGCCCATGAGAGACACTTGCGCCGTCCCTCCAGACTTCCTGTGCCCTCAGGCAAAGCCTGTAGGGGGGATCCTGTCCCTGGGGGCCCTGGCAGGCCTGGCACAAAGGCCCCAGGCAAAGCTGGTGGGCAGCAAGGAAGGCAGGGGCTGCCCTCTGCTCCTTGTGCTCCAGCAGCGCCTGGGGCCAGCCTCTGCTTCCCCAGGCCAGCTGAGCACCCTCCCCGCAGCGCGCTCTTGCCTGCACGGCACTGGGGGAATGTCCTGGTTCTGGCTGGGACAGGGTTCATTTGGCAGGAGCCAGGACAAGACTGGACACAAGCCCGGGCTCCTTCCCCTCCTGAGGGAGGAACATTCCTTTCACCCCCCACTCTGTGCACAGGCCAGACCTCCAAGATGTCCTGAAGCATCTTGCTGGTTTTGGAGGCAGGAGAGCTGAACACCATCACCTCCAGCATGGTGTCCATGGCATGCAGGGTCTGCAAGGACGACAGAGAGCAGTGGCCGTGATTCTGCTGCTCCCTCAGGAGCTCTGAGACTGATCTGAAGTGCCAGTGTGAGGGGAGGGACACAGGAGCAGGCCGTGTGCTGGGGGCAGAGCAGCCGGCATTGCAGGATGTGGCTGGAGCCTGGCAAAGCATGAAGGGATGAGGGTAGGAAAGCAAAGCTGAGACCGTGGCCTGCCTTGGATCTTTGGTCCTTAGGCAGCACAGGGTGGTCGGGAGCAGTCTGGACAGCCTGGAGGCTCCTCCAGTTCACTCAGCACTTACCCGAGCATAGAGAGACGCTTCCCGGCTCTGCATTTCCTTCCTTGATGGAAGGAAAAAGATGCTCTCAAAGCATGCTCTTAAGAGTTTTCTCTTCCTCTCCAGCACCGTCCCCAGCGTGCTGCAAAGAGAGAGGGGCCCAGCTGGACACTGGTGCTGGGAGCAGCGCCTCAAGGTCTCCTGCAGCACTGGGGCTGGGCTTGCAGGAGGGATGAGCAGGTGGGCACGGAGTGCTGGGCAGGGCTCTGCAGGTGTGATGGGCCGGTACCTCAGTCCAGCAATAGCGAGCATGGCCAGCCGCCGCACCTCCGTGCAAATCTCGTTCTTGGGCTCCAATTGCAGCAGCACCTGCAGAGCACAGCTGGGCTGCAACCTGGCAGCTGCCAGCACCCAGAGCCACCAGAGCCTTGCCCTGCCCAAGCACTGCCCTCACAGGCTGCTGGGGCTCCTTGCTCCCTTCCCCAGAGCACCGGGCACCCCCTCACCTGGATCTTCTCTCCCAGCTTGTATTTGTGGCAGAAATCACCCAGGTCCTGGAAGAAGCCACAGTCCCTGGCATTTCTGCACAGGGTGCAGATGCTGTCAAGGAACTTGAGCTTCAGGTCCTCGTTGTGCAGCTGGGGAACAGAGACAACGGGGCAGCGTGAAGCGAGGAGACCCAGCCAGTGGGACCAGAGTCCTTGGGGTGCAGTGCCCTGTGGGAGCAGCTGCTCTGCAGAGCCAGCACCCCTGTGCAGGCACAGCTGCCATTCAGCAGGCTGTGGGTACCTGTTTGGGGCTGAGGACGAAGGCCTGGATGAAGTCCATGGCTTTCTGTGCGGATAAGGCCTCTAACGGAGGGGGAGAGAAAGGAAACTGCAGAGGGTGCATCAATAGCAGAGAGCAGAGGAAGGAGATCTGCCCTCTGCCCATGCTGTGCCCGCTCCCTTGGCACTGCCTTCCCGGGCAGCTCCCGACTGGAGGATGCCCAGCAGAGGAGCTGCCCTGCTGGAGCACGGCGGGGCAAAGCCCAGTGCCCCGGGCTGAGGAGCGCTCTGGCAGAGGGGCAGGACACGTCCAGCATCCCACAGCACCACTGCCTCTTGCCAGCCACTGACCCTCGCTGCCCACGCCCCAGAGCAGCAGCTGGGGCCCCTCTGCTCTCCCCCTCCTCGGCACAGGCTGTGCCGGGGCTGGTGTCCTGCCCCGAGCAGCCCCAGCACTCCGGCATCACTCCCACCCCTGTGATCCCCGCTGCCCCTGGGCCGGGGAAACCTGATCCCAGCCCTGCCCAGTCCCACAGGGCCCCTCACTCACTGGGCCACAATGGCTGCACCATGGTCACCTCAGCAGGCTCCGCTGCAGAGCTGCTCTCCTGAGGAGCCCCGTTCTCCTCCCAGGCCACCCTGGGCTGTCTTGGGGGTCTCTTCTCCATTCTACAGACTAGAGAAGAAGTTCTGACAATAGGCAAGGGGGAAGGTTTGGTTTAATATCTTACTCCCTGCTGCAGGGCAAGACGTGAGCAAAAACCAGCGGGCTTCTCGCCAGCTGCGTGCTCCCGTCCTGTCCCGTCGCTGTCCTGCCGGACACTGCAGGCTGGGCGCTGGTTCCACGTCAACAAACCCTGGGAGCCGTTGCTAGGGGCAGGTGGCGGGTCACAGGGGGCCCTTTGTGACACCCCAGTTCCCCCACTATGGTGCTCCCACTGAAACACTCCAAACCATGCACTGCTCCCTTCTCGCACTCCTCTCCCCTTCCCCCTGCGGAGGGATGGAGAGGAGAACTGCAGTCAAAAAAGTGCAAGGTTGTTGCAGTGACCCAGCCCACTGCAGGGCTGGGGCAGCATGATGCCAGTCAACCCCAGCCCATCCCCTGGATCGAGTTTCCCAAAGAGGCAGACTCAGAGGGTGGGTCGATGGGCGGCTCAGAAGCCTAAGCTGCACCCCCTGGGCGGTGCCCGGGTCCAAGCCGCCTCCTCCGGTTCGGGAAAATTCTCGGTTATCGGTTGTTCACTGGTTCTCTGTTATAACTCCCGCCTCTCCGTTTCCCCCAGTGGTTCTTCTGACATTGTATCCTCCCCCTGGCTTGTAACTCATTGGTTGTTTTCCCCTTTCCCCGCGGTTTTCAAGTTGCCTCTAAAACTGAGGACAAGCCTCAAGGGACCATCCCATCACATCCCATCACATCCCATCACATTCCATCCCTTCCAAGCTTGTTCGGGTTGCGAAACTTCTAACAATAAACCTGTTAGGAGCCAGACCAGAACAGCCTCTCTCTTCCTCTGTCTCTGAGCTAACGTGAGCTGATACCATCAGCTCCTGCTGTGTTCCTTCTGCAAAGAAGCCAGCTAGCTAGCCCAGCCAGCAGCTCCTTCCTGATGCCGAAGTCGCTTCTGCGACACACAGAAGAACGCAGCTGGACTCTCTCTGACCTGGGGCACGCCAGAGCTCGTGCTTCGAGCACAAGAACTGCGTTACAAGGTCACAGGTTGAGTTAAGAACAAATGACTAAAATCAGCAATCAAAGAAAGCAAGAGCCCTGAGTTGCCAAACCTTATGGAGAACAAAGGAGAGCAAGGCCTGTGATGACAGTGTGGTGGATGGACACGGAGATAGCCAGCATGAATGGAAGACTTGAGAGGAAAAACAAGACTTGCGGGCTGGAAACATGGTGGAACAAAAGTGCAGGAAAGAGGAGGGGACAAAATGGTTAGAAAAATGAGGGGAAAAGGACAGGAAACAAGGGGGGGAAAGTGCAGAAAACATGATGTAAAATATGGGAAATGTGAGGGGACAAAAGGGCAGAAAACGTGAGATGAAAAAATGGCAGGAGACGTGAGGGTAAAAACGGCAGTAAATGTGAGAGGAAAAAATGGCAGGAGACGTGAGGGGGAAAATGGCTGGGAAATGTGAGGGGGAAAAGGGAAAATGGCAAGAAAAATGACATGAGCCCAGGGGTCCTTTGTCTGGCGTCATGCTCGCATGCAGCAGTTTGAGCTGTTTCTGTGTTTCTGCACCTGTGAACAAATGACTTTTGATACCCAAAACTAGGTAAGAAATAAAACTCTATAGTCAACCTGGCTAGAGAGCAGCTATTTGTTTATTCAGCACTGGGACTGAGGGGGTCACCCCACCACAAAACTCACTCAATCTTCTTTAGCCTTCAGTTACATTTTAAAAGTCCTTCCACATAATGTCACAATTACAATATACCATTAGCATACTCATATTTACATAAAGCTCTGTCATGGTTTTACAACGGTTTGTTGCTTCCGCGCATGCATCAGTTCCTTCTGTGGTGGTTGTCAGTCTCTGGTAGTCTTTTGATGAAGACTTCTGTAGTCTTCCTTACATTTGAACTTTTTACCTGTCGCTGTTGCACACAGGGACAGAGAAAAACGACATAACTTCAGGTCAGAGAAGATTGTCAAAGCCGACCCTTTAATGCCAAAACCCCATCTTTTTATAGCATGGATTGCAAAAGAGAAATTACATGACTGGTCCCTTGGCTAGCCACCCACCACAGTGAGTGGCTGAGCGGTATAACCACCCATTTCAAAATATTTTCTTCCGTGAACCAAAACAAGACCTTGCAGGTGCCAGATAGAAAGTTTACAAAACAGTGTTCCACTGTTTCTCAGCTAAAGCACGAGAAAGGAAAAACTTCACAAATGCTTGAGCAGCTGGAAAATTCCTCTGCTCCTGCTTTTTAGCATCCACATTTACCTCTGTCTTCAACACACGCCTTGTGCTTCTTGTTCTTCAGTCTAACTTGTTTTCAGCTAATTTTGCAATTTGCAAGTTCTGTTAAAACTTGCTCTCTTGCTTGCTTCTGCTTGGCATGTTATCTTGCTTGCTCTGCTATCTTGCTTTACCTGCTATCTTGCTTGCTTTACCTGCACATCTTGTTACAAAATGACTTGTGGTTAACCTTTTCTTACATACCACTTAGGTTTCCAATCCCTCCTTTCTTTTTACTTTTGTGAATTCTTTCACAAATTATCGTGTGCTTGTTCTCCAGAAATGTGTTCCTCTTTCTACTCTGTGTCTCAATTTATATCTCTTCCAATCATCATAAGAAGTTTTGATTCGCTGGCAGCACCACAAAAAGCACTGGCTAAATACGCAGGTACACAAGATGATTATTCCTAACAACAAGAGTCCCATGAATAATTGTTTCAACCACTTTAGATAAGGGAGCCAAGACCTAAGTGTCTCCCATAAGTGACTTGACCAAGATGTATCATGCTTTATTACTTCATGGAGTATCTTTGCATGTTGCCAGATTGTATGTGTATCTGTTGTTATTTGCCCTGATTGGTCTATATAAGTAAAACAGCTGGCATTTTTCAATGTACAGACTCCTCCCATTTGTGCTGTGATCATATCTAATACCATACGGTTTTGAAATACTGCATCTTTTAAAGAATTTATTTCTGTTTTCCACCATCCAGTGGCACCTGCCATTGAGTTTGCAATTATTTCCATCTCTGCTGAGATGTTCGCTATTGCTTTTTCTAAGTGTACAATTCCTAAAGTTGGGAATAAAGCTCTGACAAAGCTGTGAAGGCCTGTATTGTATCTAGTCAGAGAATTAGAAGGTATACTTTGACTAAATCGGTTTCTCCAAATTCCTCTAACGATTTCTGTAATTAAACTAGTATGATTTGTACCTTGTATAGGTGGGACGAGATACCCCATAGTACACTGGCCTGTCTAATTTCCAGGTAGTTGCTTCCATTTCCACACAACCACCAAAAGCCATCTGGCAAATCACAGCTAGTTGTGATGCCCATGTCAGCATTTTTAGTATGCCTTGCAAACCAACAGTCATGCCATTGAGCAAATTGAACTTTAAAATCTGGTGAGGTAGGTGGTGAATTTACATAACAGATTGATTGATGAGTGATAAGTGACAAGGGGTTTTCCTAAAGGGGAACCTATTTGTTTGCATTGTGTACTAATATTGTACGGGGTATACGGGCTTAATGCAGTCCAATTACTAGAGGCTACCCCTAGCAATGGTAAGTGCAGTTGTTGTACCTCTCCACACAGCCAACATCCCTTATTCCAGTAGGATTAGCTATTCCCTCAAGCAAAGCTACATACTTATTTACATCAAAAGTGACTACAATCTGCCAAAAAGCAACAAAGCATAACAAAGTATTCATGATTTTCGCCTGAGTTTCAGCTTCAGTCTGTCATTCTCAATGGTTGTTACTGTCCAAGGTGCAAGAGGAGACTTCTTCACTCGGACATAATGAATCCAGGTAGGTTTTTCTCTCATGCAAATTGCAGTGAAGGTTGTCAGGAGGACTTGGAATGGTCCTTCCCACTTCTCCTGGAGTGGATCACCTGAAAAATTCTTAACATACACCCAGTCACCTGACACTGTTGGGGCTGCCCGAGGCAGCACAGCATCCAGCTGCAGACATCCTTTGTGTCAGCTGCAGCAGGCAGGGGTTGGCTGCAGTGAGCAGGGAAAGCTGTCGGCTGCAGCGAGCAGGGAAAGCTGGCTCCTTCACAAGGAACGGACCCCAAACAAAGATGATGTAAAAGTGTTGTCAGAGGCAAAGGATGAGAGAGGGGTCTTTGTATAGGTTCCAGCTGGTTTATTGCAGCTACAGGGTCCAGGGACAAAGACAAGAGAGTGAGACAGAACGCAGTATTTTATACAGGGCTGGAACAAAGGGAAACAACCAATGGGGATCGACTGAGGAGGAGGAGATGATAGAGGAATATCCAACAGGGATAACTTCAGGGAGGGAATTACATGAGTAGACCAATGGGGCGTCGAAGAAGGGAGAACTTTCCAGAACTAATACATAATCAACTAGGGGAAATACATAAACATGAACTTATACATAAAACTGGGTGGAGAACTCCTGAACCATTAAAATTAAAACATGTAAACTAAGAACCACTAGGAACATGGGAACTCGCCATATCCAAGGGGTGAGGATTAGACCTTGGTGTTCTGGAGGCCTGTCCACCAGTCCTCCGAATGTTCTGCTGCTGTGGCCACCGCCTCATGCACCGTGACACTCACCAGGATCAGTTGTGTGCCATTTATGATATGGTTGCTTAGGTTGATTCTCAAATACAGTATTATACTTCTGATGCAGCTGAGTGTTAATGGCTTTTAAGTATTCAGAAATATCTTGAATACCAACCTGGGTCAGGTTTTCATCATGAGCGGCATTTAACCCACAAGGTCTACCATACAAGATTTCAAATGGGCTACTCTTTCCGTTTGACCTTGGCTTTACCCTGATTCTGATGAGGGCAATGGGTAATGCCTGGTACCAGTACAAATTTGTCTCCCGACAGATCTTGGCTATTTGTTGTTTAAGCATGTGGTTCATTTTTGTCATACATGAAATCCCTATTTGTGCTTGGTCTTTGCATATTAAGTGTTTTAATTAATTAATTTTGAGTTAAATATTTTTAAATTGCATGTTAAAATTAACCCATCAGCCCAGGTACACAAATCAAGTTTTATTATTATGGTTTTCACTTGTTCAAAGCAGTTCGTTTGCACCCTTCCCAGTAAAAAAATCCCCAGTTAAAAGTTCCCCAGTTAAAATCCCTTTTCAAACATTAATCACTTGTACACCATAAGAGTTATCCTTCCTGTGTTTACTGTATACTTTTACAAGTGTTTTAAGATGTGTGGGATGTATTTTTTTATGTTTTTACTTGTACTTTGGTTCCAAGGCAGATTTCAAAACCCCAGTTCCAACAAACAGCCCAGCCCCCATAGCCATTACCCTGTAAGCTCCATGGCAACCTGAATTTTAATGACCCTTAGCTCAACTAATACCACCCCTCTGACAAGGATGAGCCATTGGTGGACAGAGATGATCTGTCAAAGGGAAAACACCAATCACCTTAAACCGAAGGGGCGGGCTGTGGGCGGGCTGTGGGCAGAGCAAAGGCACTATAAAACAAGGAGTAAGAGAAAGGCACGCCCCTTCTCTCCAGCCTTGAGGTGCAGTTCAGTGCTGGGAAGGCGTACTCCTATCAAGGAACTTTTAGTAATTTTTTGGCTTTTGGACCAGCCAAAGGCCAGCCTAGCACTGCAAGCCCTTTTTCTCTACCTGAGGTCTAGTGCTGTTTCAGCTCGAAGATCTAAAATCCCTGTGCTCCTGGGGCATACCATCTACCGAGCCATAGGATCCCAAATTTTTATATTTTGCTAATTTTTGCAATTTTTCAATTTTTCTGTTTTTAATAAATTGTTTTAATTTTTAACTAAGAGTTGTCTCATTTCTCACAATTTTCTCTACTTGACTGCTAGCTTGTGGCCTGTAAGGAGTGCAGAGGTGCCACTCAGTTCCCAAGGCCTTGCTGACAGCTTGTATGTGGAGAGAGATTAGATAGAATTGAGCTACAGGCTGTGGGACGTGCCTGCAGATCCCCATGACAGCACAAAGAAGCTCCTCTCTTCCTGACCTTGGGGGGAAGAAATGCCACGTTACAGACGCACTAAGGAGAGAAGCCTGCCAGAAGCGGCCAGACACCTGAACAGTGTGTGATCACCCCCATAAAAGGGCATTAAGAAAGTGTGCTCTTGACATGGCAATGTGCGATAGGTTTCTTAGTGAAAAATACCATATAAGGAAATACTGTGTCTTGAAGAAGTGTATAGAACCAGATCATTTCTTTGAATAAACATCTCAGTATCCCTGTCAGTCTGAGTCCGTGCCTCAGTCGTTACCGTCCTCATTTGCACTTGTCCTGAGCTCATGGTAAGGACAGCGGGTGCTGGACTCAGCTGCTCACACACAAACCTCTGGTGACAGCAGAACTGCCCCAGGCTGTCCATCCTCGGAGCCCCAGAATGGCACAGCGCTGCTCCACAGGAGAGCTGCCTCACCCACGGGTTTGTGCTCAGGGCACTTTGAGAGGTTTTTCAGGTTGGTGAGCCAGGATGTTTCTGCTTTCAGGAGCTCCATTGCCCTGCAAGAATTTAGGAACAGAAACTTAAAGCCATGGGATTCACTCAGGGCATATTTAGAGAATCACATGAAACCACCGGAAACTTTCCTTAGGGTAAAGATGTTTCAGTGCAATTCCATTTCTCTCCAAAATATACTCTGGCCCCTCTCAGATCATGCTATAGGCTGTGCTGGGAAGATATCAAGGAAGATGAAAGATTCAGAAGCAAATTAAGGCACAGCGTTTGAACCCTCACAGGAATTTCTTGCTCTGATGACTTTGCTGAATGTTTGAGCCAAAGCTGCTCAGGTCCAAACAGAGCCATGTCCAGCTGGTTGCTCCCTCCCAGCCTCCTCTTTCTCGGAGAAGACCCAGCTCCCAGGGGTGAGGAGCATTTGCATCATCAGTCAGCATCTTTGCTTGACAGATGGACACCCAAAACTCGATTTTTGGGGTAGGCAGCTGCATTGGATGTACCTGATCCTGGGCAAGCACCTGCAATCAGCCCGACTGGAGCAGTGGGGTTGGAGCAGAGGAATTCCAGAGGTACCTGCAAGCTCAGCCAGGGTGTGCAACAGTCCCCAGGGCAGGAATTGCCTTGGGGGAGAGGAGCTGTGCAGGAGGAGCCCCTTGCAGAGGTTTCCTCTCTGCTTTGCTGTGTTTGTGCAGCCTGTGAGTGTGGGGAGGAAAACCACAGCAGCGGGGCTGTGCTGTGCCCAGCAGCTTGAGAGCAGAGCTTCCGGCCAGGGAACGAGCTGCCTTGGCTCTGGTGTTGCTGTGAGAAAAAGAGACCTGAGTCAGTGTGAAATTATAAACAATATGAAGTCTTCTGTTATTGCAATAAATTCCATTGATAGTGACCTCTAACAATTGCTTTCTCTTTATTATTTTGTGTTGTTTTCCACTTCATTATTGTCAGCATTTCTTTCAGTTACACCATTTTTTCATGACTGTGCAGTGAATGAAAAGATTTCGAAAGAATTTGGAAAGATTTCTAAGGAATGATGAGATGAACAGCATGAAGACCCACCTAGAGAAGGAAGAGAAACTCAATTTAAAGAAAGAAGGATGAGATAATGCAGGACAAACTGCTGACAGCTTCTCATCTCCACAGCTTTTTCCAAAATCTTATGGCAGACAGAGACACAACAGCAGAAAGGCAGAACACTCTCTGTAGGTTTCCACAAACCTGCACTCCCAAAGCTCTGCCATGGCCACGCCAAGCCCTGGAACCATTGCTTTGGGTGGGTCCTCCTTTGCCCACCCCCCTCACAGCTCCATCCTGCCCCAGTTACCAGCTCCTGTTCTGCCTATCCCACCCCACAGAAATCTCCCTCTCCACTCGGGTGTGCCTGGAACTCCAGCTGCTCTCCCCGCTCAGTTCTCAGGTGGTGTCAGCACAGAGGCAAAGGTGGGCTCAGGTCCCTGGGAAGGGGGTCCCCAAGCCATGCAGCTCCAGCAGGGATGATCCTGGCTCAGCTTGGCTCTCCTGCTCATCCTCATGCTGGCTTTGCTGGGAATCAGAGGAGAACAGCGGAAGGTGCTGCTGGGAGTTCCTGAAGCAGTGGGCAGGAGCCTGGGAAAGGGACATGCTCCAAGACATCAGCTTCCAGTGATCCCTTAAACTCTCTCTCTGGCCATCTCCTTTCTCCCAGCAGAACTTCCTGGCCCTGCTGAGCAACAAGGGTTGCTCTGTTCCTCTTCTCTGCCTCTGTCCCTTGCCCCCAGCCCAGGTTGTGCTCAGGCAAGAAAGCAGATCTTACAGGTGCCCCATGTGCAGCTCTGCTCCTCCTTTCCCAAAGCCTCACATCTCACAGCTGCCCTGATGAGCCAGAGGAAGAGGGGCAGCTGCACCAGGGATTCCTTCCAGTTCCCAAAGACCAACTCCATTGCAATCCCAAGTGCTTTGCAGAGCAGAGATCCCCTGTTTGACTCAGTGGGCCCTCACTGCTGCCTGCAGTGGGCATCTGCTCTCTGTGCACTGCTAATGCAAAGCTGACCGATCCTGTGCTGTTTGGCTTCTTAAATCTATGTTTTTCCAGAAATTGTCACTAACACTCTGCAGAGATGGTTTCACTTTCTGTTCCATTCTTTGCTCTGCACCCTCTTCCTTCAATTCTTCACTGTGGTTCCTGGCTCCTTCCTCCAGCTCTGCAGCTCCTCTCTCCAATGTCCTTCTTTATCCTTCCAGCAGAACCAGCAGGGGAACACGTGGCACAGGCCACAAAGAGTGACAACAGCAGTGAGAGGGAACAGCCCTGACACCTGGAAGAGAAAGTACCAGAAGTAATTTTCACTAAAGCCCTTGCATGATTATTAAGTGCCATAGTTCTTCTTATGAAATCCATTCCTTGCTCCTGTCATGGTCAGGTGATGGCAAGGCACAGACTCACTGGAACAAGGAATAGCAGCCTCTCTCTCTCTCTCATCTCAGTGCATTCTCTTATTTCTTATTTTTGTGAAAGTTTCTTTAAGAACCAGACACAAAACACACGTCTAAGTTCCTAGAATAACCCTGGAGCAAGGTGTTCACAGTTCAGGTTTTATCTTCAGAAGGAACATGATAATTAGAAACTTGTACTGATACACACTAATTAAAAAGAGAGGAATGGAAAAACCACAGGCATTAGAAATGTAATACATATATCACATAAAAATCATAAATGCAACTGTCTTGGGGTGACTTTATGATGTGTATCCCATATCGCTGCCCTATGCCCAGAAATTAATTTTTGTGCCTTTCTATGCCTTTTAACTGAGCCTGAGAGGGGGGAGGAAAAACTGAGCAAAACTTTTTCAAAGCAGTTTGCAGCTTGTTCAAGGTCAAACAGAGATAGAGACTTTTTTTTTTTTTCAACTGTGTCAGGAGAGCGAGAGGGAAGGGAAGCACCCAGCTTGCTTTTCTTTCAGCCAGCTTTCTGCAGTTTTTTTTCCTCAGCTCCTTTTCCTCCAGAGAGTTGAACTTTTGTTTTCCTGGGACTTTGTTGTTTTCCTTTTCTCTCTGCTGGACTGTTTCAACATCAGAATACATTGGGAGGACTTTCCACCAAGGCCTTGGCCCTGGAGGTGGGCCCACCACCACATCCCAGCTCCAAGGAGGGAGAGGGAGATCTACGGAAGGACTCTGAATTTTCCCCCAGGATTCTCTCAGCAGAGCGGGAGGTTTTATCATTTAGCATTATTATCCTTTTCCTGTGTGTTTGTTAAATAAATAGTTTTTATCTCTTTCACTTTCCTTTGAGGAAAATTTATTTTTTCCTGAACCCAGTGGGGGAGGGCTGGTTGTAGCCTGCCTTCTCTCAGAGGATATATTTCTAAATTTGGCCAAACCGGAACAGCAACCTAACACTTCATTCTCCAGATGAAATGGTTCTCCCATTGCTGTACGTCCCAGATTCTTCACACATACACAGATTGTTTAAACACTTACAATCCAAGCTTCCCAGGTCTCTTACCTGAGATTTGGTGTAGAACTCACTGGATCATTCAGCTGCTCTGCTTTGGGGGGCACTTTGGATGCTGTTTCCTTCATTTGCTGAAATCACACAGTCGATGTATCTGCCACGGCACAGGAGGATCACACACCAAATCCCAGGAGGTAGAAATTCTTTGAGTCTTCCAGCAACACAAGCACTTCCCAACACAGCGAGCCCAGGGAATGCAGGCGGGGTGGAGGTGAAGCTCAGGACAAACGTAAAGAACGCTGGACAGAAGAGGTCAGAAGCAACATATAATTCCTCCAATGATTTCTTCTGAGGACATTGAAATTCCAGCTCCATTCTTTCTTCAACCACAACCAGAAGTATGGAGTAAAGTGATACAGACAACACACCATAATGATTTTTCCAAACACTTTGGAATTGCTTCCTGACTTCCATTTTGCTCAGTGATCAATACTGCAGCAACTCAGAAGCATTCTGTGCCTCTGTATCACACCACTCATCTTCTTATGCACTTTCTATCACCACATCTGCAAAAGACTAAACAGCCAAGAGGAAATGAAAATTAAACACACACAGGAACTGGGTACAGACACAGCTCCATCTGACACTGGAGATTCTGACACTTTTCATTTCAGGTGTCTCATGCCCTGTACAGGATCACAGAAACACAGAGTAGGTGAGGTTGGGAGTGACCCCAAGAGATCACCTGGTCCAACTCCTCTGCTCACCCAGGGACACCTGGAGCTGGTTGGCCAGAACCTCTCCAGAGGCTTTTGAATATCTCCGAGGATGGAGGCTCCACCACCTCCCCAGGGAACAATGTCTGTCAGACCCAGGGAGCAGTTTGGGCCTCAATGGCCTTGCTGCATTTCTCTCTCCATTTGACATCTTCTTGGTGAGGTGCCTTGCTGGGGTAAGAGAAAACAGGCACAAGCTGCAACATGAGAATTCCCATGAAATGGACAGATATTTTTGGTAGCTTTTTACCATGAGGGTAATTAAATATTTGAACAAGCTGATGTGATTTGATCCATGGAGGGTTTTTCCCCCCTTGTGTCTATAGGGTAAGGAGGAGAATGTAAATAAAAATGAGAAGCCATTGCCTCTTGTCATTTCATTATTGCCCTAAGTGTTGTAATGCCATAAAGTTTGTCAAGATGATGAGAGCTGAAACCAAGTCCCAGCTGTGCTTGAACAGACTGAAACCCCAGAATAGAGAGGTTTGAAATTAGGGGAGGAGTGCAGATACTGCTCTGATCTGGAATTTCAATAAAATGGGGAACTGAGTGGGATGGGATAAGAGATTCCTTGAGAAAGAAAAATGAAGTAATGGGGTACTGCTAAAGATTTTGGTGGTAAACCCAGGATAAAAAAATTGGACTTGCTCATATAGTTAGAACTGCCTGATACACAAATTTGGAATGTCTGTTCTAATGCTTAATTAGTGATCAAAAATCTCAGTAACACTCACTAACCATGAAAATTTCTGATCTCGTAATTCAGACTAATAATAGAAGCTATTGTGCCTTGAGATAAAGGAGGTGCAATACAGCAGCATGTCAGGAAATGTTCCAAACCCACCTTGTAAGATCAGTTATCAGGTGGGACATCTCTGCACTGGCTGAAGGTGTAAAATTCAAGGCCATTTCTGAAGAAAGTTCCCACAGTGCTTTCATATTTTTATGTCAGTTGTTTTTAACACCAACTTCAGCCTGTTTCAGACCCCCACCTTTGCTCTCTGTTCATCTGTGCTGGGCAATAACTCACTGGCACCAGGGCTCTGAACTGTGTCCATTTCATCCCAAGCATGTGCACAGGCTGCACCAAATCTCACCCTCTTCTCCCAGTGCCACCACCACAGGGTGGTTCTGCAGCCCTGGACTCTCCTGTCCCATCTGGGACACTCGTGGCCATGACCTGCAGCTCCAGGCTGTGCAAGATCTGCAGCAAAGCCGTGTCTCCTCTTCCGTGCACTAAACCACTGCACAGGGGGACACAACAGAGCCTTCCCTCCTTCTCAATCCCCAGTCTCAGTGCCTTCACCTGGGAGGGACAAATGGCAGTGGGGGACTCAGGGCACCAAAATGTTCTCCATAAATAAAGCCAGGCTCATTGTGCTGCAGCCAAGGGCAGGTCCCTGGGCATGGGCCAGCTGGTCACAGTGCCCCTTGCAGAGGCACCTTGGGCAGCAGAACAGCAAGTGCCTTGTGCTGGGTGAGCAGGAGATCCAGCAGAGCCCCACTCCTCACTGGCTCCTCTATCACTTGGAGGTGGAAGTACCAGGAAGCTGCAGGATTGCTGGTGTCCCGCCCTGTTGTCCCTCCAGCAGCTTTCATGGCTCTTGGAGTTCCCCAAAGTGTCAGGCCAAGTGTCAGGAGGGCTTTGCAGGGAGGAGGCTGCCCCAGAGGGACAGGCACACACGGCTCGTGCTCTGGGCTCGCAGGGTGCGGAAATGAAAGCGGGGGCTCTGCAGGCGCAGTGGCCACAGCGGGGCTGAGGCAGGGCCCCCGCTGGCCACAGCCGCTCGGTGTGGGAAAGGCCCTGCCAGCCCCAGCCCTGCAGCAGGACCAGTCCCAGGCACGCTGCAAGCCCCGGGCCAGGCAGCTCTTGAAGCGCTGGGCAGAGCTCAGCCCACAGCAGACGCTGCAAGGAGAGGCTGTGGCTGCAGTGCCCCAAACAATGCTGGCCCAGGGGGGATGTGCCAGGCTGTCTCCTGCTCGCCCGGCCTTCCTCCTCCTCCTCCTCCTGCTGCTGCTGCTGCTGCTGCTGCTGGGTGAGTTGGGGATGGCTTTGCCTTGGGGCTCAGCACTGCAGGGCTGCTGAGCGGGGCAGGACAGGGCCCGTGCTGGGCCCAGGGCAGGCCCCAGGGGAAAGGGTGTGTGGAGCAGCCGTGCAGCCCTGAGGGGCAGAGCTGCTCTGGGGAGGGCAGCAGGACCAGTGCTTCCTCCAGCTCCCATGCACCTCTGAGCAAAGGGGGCAATTCCCAACCCCTCTCAGGGGGTTCAGGTCATCGTGTGAGACTTTTCAGATGCTGAAGAGCTTTAGGGAGCCAGCAGCATCCACCTGGAACCACAAACCCAACCAAAATGGGCTTGGGGTGGTGTTAAACCCAGAGATAAAGTGACACTGAACCGTGCCATAAATCAAATCCCTCCTGATGGAAGACAATTGTCTAAAAGTCCTTGCAAGGAGTTTCAAAAGATAAACTGAAACTTTTCCTTGAGTTTCAATGCTGCCGGATAGTTGTTTATTAATTCTTATCAGAGGAACAGAGTCACTAGCGTGACCCAGGCATAACATAGAGCACAGAAAGCAGGAGAGAAGTCTCTAATTATCCAGATTTACACGGCCTTTTAAAGATAATTTAACCAATAGTTACTAAAAACGTATATTATTTTCACTTTCCTACCAATTATTCAGTAACACGGCCAGGAACTGCGGAATTCTCTATCCAATCATTCCACACTACTTTTACTGCAGAACATGGAGTATGAGAAGAAGGAGAAGAAGGTTTAGAGAACAACAACAATCCTCCATTTTGATACTTTTTACTCTTATCTATTTACTACAAAGAAGTCCAAAACCTCTAAAATTTTCACCCTGTGACAATCTTGCATAATAGTCTATCACCTAATTCACACCACTGTATTTTCTAGTTCTTGTCTGATCGTTGGTAATTTTTTCCAAGCTTGGAGGTTAAAACAGTGTTGTTCAGGGGGGTAAGAACCCTTAAAAACAGGCAGAGAAATATTCTTGCCACTCTGGGTTCCTACAATAAAGGAGATGCAGGATGGACCCGCATGAGTGTCCCAGTTTGAGACAAATTCGGAGGACTGTCCAAATGGAACATTCTCTGATTGAAGGCAGGTTTCAGCGATCACACCCCCTCCAGGTTTGGGGGAAAAAAAAGTTTCCTCAGAGGAAAATGAAAGGGAGAAAAACCTATTTATTTAACGAACACACGGGAACAGAATTGTGCTAAATAATAAAACCTCTTGCTGTGGAGAGAACCTGGTGAAATTCCAAGTCCTTTTGTAGGTGTGGCTGTTCTCTCTCTGGAGCTAGGGTGTGGCCCCTCCAGGCTGTGGTGTTCCCTCCTGGTGCTGGTGACCCAGATTGGAACAGAACAGTCCAAGGAAAGTTCTTGCCTCAGCTAGCGAGCCGGCTACACAGCAGAGAATTTTAACTCTCTATCTCTCTCCTGAGAAAAAGCCGAAAAACTTGGAAAAAAAAAAAAGGAAGGGTGCTTCACCCCAGGACAATGGGTGGGAAGGTGCTGGCCCAGCCAAGAATCAGCAGTGGGAACATGGGCAGGGGCACGGGGCTGAGCTGGGTTGCTGCCTGTCTGACCAAACCCCTCTGTGTCCCACAGGTGCTGCTGTGATGGCCCAGGACATCTGCAGCTCCCCAGGGCATGGTGAGTACAGGGATAGGTCCTGTAAGGGGAGTTGTGTGGGACTGGAGATGGGAAGGGAGAAGGGCTTTTTTCCCACGTGTGGGAAATTCTTCCCCTCCCAGATTCTGCACTTGCATCAGCAACACTCTCTCAGGCCATCCCTGTGCCCTCATCTCCAGGTGACCTCCCAGCTCCTGTCTTCCAAATGAGCCCTGCTGCTGCACAGGAGGGGGAACAGGTTTTGGTTCGGTGCATAACTGGCTGGAAATCTGTCACCCAAATCATCTTCTGCAAGGACGGGGTGCAGGTGCACAGCCTGAAAGGCCAAAAGGGGAAGGGGAACTACTACATGCTCTTCACCATGACAACGGGGAGTGCAGGGACATTCACATGTGGATACCAGCTCAAGGATAACAGCAACCAAGTGAGGAACTCTGCCCTCAGTGCTTCCCAGAATCTGCGTCTCACAGGTGAGTCGTGGCGCTGGGGCACAGACAGAAAACACTCCCAGGCCCCCCAGAACCCAGGGGAGGGAAGGGACCCTGCCCTGCCCCATGGCATGTCCCTGGGCAGTTGGGATGCTTGGGGGCAGGAAGGTGTCCAGCTGTAGGATAGCTGTGTGTATGGGCTCTCAGCATCAGCAGGCCCCAAACTCAAACCATCCCAAAGCAATGGCACCTCCTGGGTCTTAGCCATGGAAGAAGCTTTCTTGCAGCACAGCCTGTTTTGGGTGGGTTCATTGTTCCCAGTGGATGCCTCTGGCTTTGAAAAGGGCTCCAGCATCTGCCAAGTCTCACACTACGACCTGAACCCCCTGAGAGGGGTTGGGAATTGCCCCCTTTGCTCAGAGGTGCACGGGAGCTGGAGGAAGCACTGGTCCTGCTGCCCTCCCCAGAGCAGCTCTGCCCCTCAGGGCTGCACGGCTGCTCCACACACCCTTTCCCCTGGGGCCTGCCCTGGGCCCAGCACGGGCCCTGTCCTGCCCCGCTCAGCAGCCCTCCAGGCCACACTTCCCTCCTTCCTCCTGGATCTCTGTGTCCAACCTCCCCTCCCTTCTCCAGAGTCACACAGCATCTACAACAGGATGCTGGGGAGCTCAGCACAGGAGCTTTGACACCTTGCCCAAATTGTCCCAAGGCAGTTTCATCCCCCTGTACAAATCCTGCATCCCTGACAGGGGGACAGTCCAGCTGCCCAGCACATCCCACTACTGGTTTTGGCATGGATTGATGGGATCAACAGCATCCTCTGGAGAGAGGGATGCAACCAGAGGAGAACAAATTGCAGTTCAAGTGCCTGCAGCCCTCCAGGTTCCACCTCCACAGCTCAGCCTGGAGCTATAAGTATCCCACAAATGCCTCCTTGAGAGAGGGACCCTCCCACCTCAAGCATCAGGAGAGCTCAGGGCCGTGTGTTAAAATCATTAAACCCTCCCTAAGCCTTGAGATCCTGGGGTGTGACTGCACAGCAAACCCCAGCCTGGCCTTACACTATTCCTGCAGGACAGAGCAGACCTGGCCTTTCCTCATTGCTTTTCCTGTGTTAAAACAAAGAAAATCTTTGTACTAGGAAATCAATTGTTCCTTTGTGATGCAGCACTTGGAAGGGCTGTCCTGCTCCCTCTCAATTGCTGTCTTGAATAAATTTGGCTCATCTTGGGAAAACAGGACTAAAAACGGCTCTGACTTATCTTTTGTATTTTTCTTCCAAGCTGCCATGTTTTACAAACACTCAGCATATTTCCCACATCTTCTATGCTCCGGAATCAACTGCAGTTGCTTTTTTTTCCTTTAAAGCTTTTATTCTCATTTTCTTACTGATACTCCAAAGTTTGTTCAAGGCTGGAGAATCAGAGAATCATAGAAAGGTTTGGGTTGGAAGGGACCTTAAGGATCATTCCACCTGCCTGGGATTCCACCCCCCTGCCATGGGCAGGGATATCTCTCTATAGACCAGATGGCTCCAAGCCCTGATCAGAAATTTTTGACCAGGTCAGTCATTCAGGCACATTTAGAGACACAAATTAAGCCTATGGAAACATCCCTCAGGGTAAGGAAATTCCAATGCAATTAAATTTCTCTCCAAAATGTGTAGTGGCCCATCTGAGAGAATTCTCTTGGCCATGTTAAGTATTTTGGTCATAGTGTGAGACTTGGCAGATGCTGAAGTGCTTTAGGGAGCCAGAGGCATCCACCTGGAAGCACAAACCCAGCCAAAATGGGCCTGGGGAGATGTCAGGCCCAGAGACAAAGGAAATGGAGGATGGAGCCCCATGGGTGGGAAGGTGCTGGTCCAGCCAAGAATCAGCAATGGGAACATGGACAGGGGCACGGGGCTGAGCTGGGCTGCTGCCTGTGTGACCAAACCCCTCTGTGCCCCACGGTGCAGGTGCTGCTGTGATGGCCCAGGACATCTGCAGCTCCCCAGGGCATGGTGAGTACAGGGATAGGTCCTGTAAGGGGAGTTGTGTGGGGCTGGAGATGGGAAGGGAGAAGGGCCTTTTTCACCCATGTGTGAACCTCTGTCACAGGGACAGTGGAAGCGAAAGACAAATCCTGCCTTAGCCTCAGATTTTGGCAACAGTTTAAATTTAAGGAATCACTTTGGTTTGCAAGTTCTAATGATGGCAAATCAGATATATTTATAAAAATTAATTAATTCTTTAAAAGATAAAAGCAGATGAAAGACCTTAATTAGGGTTACTTACTACAGAGTATTGAACTAGAAAGGACTACTAGAATATTACAGTACAACATAAAACAGTGCACGATACTGAGGGACCTATATCAAACCTAACAAAAATAATAGTATGGATAAGGACTCAAATGTCACCTACAACAAAATGACAATAATGTACATGGATTCCTTCACTCAACCTTCAGGGGAGTTACTGTGAAGCAGCATCCCTGCTCAGGGAGAAACTCCAGACATTTCCAGGGAAATGTGTAGGAGATTTCTACTTTCTGAAACTTTGCTGTGCCTTTTACAGTGGTAAAGTGACTGTCAGTCAGTCAGAAATCCAGCTTGTCTTGTTAAATCTCACTTCAACAGTGAGACATTTATTGGCAGCTGGGAGAGGCCAGACTGGTGTTAAGCCCTTGGCACCAAAACAACTCACTACAAACAGCTTGTCCTGTTTGAGTTACCTGACTGGTTAAACAAAGAACAAAAGAGCTCTTGGGGGGGAGTGAAATGCCTTGCTACAACCCCTGGAGAGGAAAGTCTTCCCCTCTCAGATCTGAGCCATTTTCCAGGCCTGAAACAGTTTATACTGTCCTGGTCCATCCCTTTGCCCTCTCTGCAGGTGACCTCCAAGCTCCTTCCCTGTTCTTGAACACCGATGCTACGTTGGGTGCAGTACAGGAAGGAGAACAGGTTTTGTTTCGGTGCCAAATTTTCCCAAAGTCTCCTGTCACCCGAATCATCTTCTGCAAGGACGGGGTGCAGGTGCACAGCCTGAAAGCCCAAGAGGGGAAGGGGAGCTACTACATGCTCTTCACTGTGACGAGTGGGAGTGCGGGGACATTCACATGTGGATACCAGCACAAGGACAACAGCAACCGAGTGAGGAACTCTGCCCTCAGTGCTCCCACAAACCTGAGTGTCACAGGTGAGTCCTGGCACTGGGGCACACACAGGAAACATTCACAGATGCCCCAAGTCCCCAGGGGAGGGAAGGGACCCTGCCCTGCCCCATGGCATGTCCCTTGGAATGCTGGGGGTCAGGGTGCACTTCAGCACAGCCTTGGGCACCAGGGACACTCCTGCCAGTCCCAGCAGAGCATCCTGCTCCTCTCCTGCCCCAGCATCACAGAAAGGGCAGAGTGGTGGTGCCAGATCTAATGCAGAGCCACAGCTGAGCAGGGCATTCATTTATTGATCCCCACAGTTGATAGAGGGTGGATTGGGGGTCCCCACAGAGTCTCAGTCTGTGCAGTACCTGCGGGTCCAGCTCCCAGGCGGGGCCATTCACTGATAGTGAGTGATTCCCTCCCTGCACACCAATCTTTCTTCAGCTTTGGGCTGAAGGCTCCCCAGCTGCCAACACCAGGACTTTGGAGATTTATCAATTGGAATCTCACTTTGGTCGAAGGGAATATCCTGCTCCCTGCTTCCTCTCCCCATCACGCCTTCTGTGCTCTCTACCTCTAAGAGCATATGTTAGAAAAAGTCAGGAGATTTTCATGAGCTGGGTGGTTCCACCATCATCCAACCAGTCAAGATGTGAGCTGAAGGGGCTGCTCAGTGTCTGGGGTGGTTCCTGAACCAGATACGGTGATTCACATGCTCTGGATTTCTCTGACAGACAGAAACCCCTCGATCAAGACAGGGCTGCAACCCAGACGTAAGTGATTGCTCATGAGCACTTTCCACCATATCCTTCCTCCTAAAAGTGCCCTTTCCCCTTTATGACCCTCCTTTCTTCCAGGGCCAGCCATTCCCCTCTGGATCTGGATCCTGCGCTGTGTCCTCACCTTGCTCGTCTTCTCATCAGCCCCCATCATCACCCTCATCCTGGAGAGATGGAGCCCCTGGGCCACTGGTGCTGCTCAGCCTGGACACATCCCCATCCCCAGTGCCCTCTGATTCCCTCCCTGCCCTGGACTCCCTGCTGTCCCTGCCATCCCTGCGTCTCTGCACCAGGAGCAGAGTGTGACCAACACCAGCCCCAGCTCCCTTTGGGCTCAGGCCAGTGGGGCCCTGTGCCTAAGGGATGTGCTGCCATTGCCCTGCTCTGCTTTGCTCAGCCCCTGCTCTCTCCTCAGACACAGCCCTGAGGACCTGGCACCCATCCAGGGCTGCTGAACGCCTGCTGAGGCACCTCCTGCTCCCAGGGAGCAGCATCTCCATTGCCAGGTCCATCCCTGCAGCCCAGAGGGACACACAGGGACGCTTTGCTGGCTGCAGCCTCACACAGCCATGTTCTGCAGCTGCTGCATCCCTCCAGCATTTCCCATCACCCAGGCTGATTCCAGCAGCCCAGGGCAGTGCCATGGGCACCCATGGGCTGGCTACGGTGCCCTTGTGCAGCACCTTGGTCAGCAGAGGCTCTGTGGGAGGCAAGTTATAAAGGGTTTGTTCAGCAGTGGGAGGTTGATGTTGCTCCTCTCTTTCAGAGTGAACCCTCTGAGCAGAGCTGAGAAAGCTGCTTCACTCTCGGCTGTTGGGCCCACGTGTACTGGGAGGGAGCTGCCATCCCCCACCCCCAGTGATCCAAGGGTGCCCTCCCTGATGGCACTGCTCTGGCAGACACGTCGTGGAGAAGCGCTGAGCTGAGGATGGCTGAGCCCATCTCCCCATACCCAGGTTCAAGGGGTGGCCATGCTTGTCCCTCTGCACCCCATACCCACCTGTCCATGGGCCAGTGAAAACCTCATGGGCTGAAAACCCCACCCAGCAGAGACGAGTGGGGTTATCTGGCTGCAGGACATTTTGGGGGATGCTATCTCAACTTCAGCATCCCCCAACATGAACCCCAAGCTCAGCACTCCCACATCACCGGCTGCTGTTCACACAGGCTTATCAGGAATTATTCCCAACTGAATGTCACTTGAGTCATTTACAATTCTCCTCAACAGCTATAAATTCAATCTAGCACATCCTAATTAAATCTGTCATTACCTCAAACTCTTCCAGTTCTTCCTTAGGTGTAAAAAGAGACTGGTTTAACCCCATCCAGGAACCAAGCCCCACACAGCTGCTCGATCGCTCCTCCACCAGCAGGATGGGGGAAGGAATTGGAAGAGCAAAATCTAGGAAACCCATGGGTTGAGATAAAGACAGTTTAACAGGTCCAGTGCCAAACAACTTCTTTCCTAGTCCATTTCTGCTGTCTTGGCATTGGTCAGGCAGTGCCCTGCTGTGAGGTGGCAGGTGGGGTTTCAGGGGAAGGATTTTATATGTAGATATGAAACCTTTTGCCAACAACGAAACATTTCTGAAGTTGTGATCCTGTTTATTTCTGATTGCTGGACACCACCCTGCACAAGACTGTTCCACATTTGTTTCCTTGTCACACCTGAGGTAACTGTTATATATGAAATCCACCAAATTGGCCTTTGCATGTTAAGTGTCCTGATTTTGCATGATAAGATGTTAAATGTCCTAGTTTTGCATTTTGCACATTGTGTTTTAATTACCAAATTAGCCTTTACATACTTAGAATGCCCATCAAAAGAGTTAAAGATATAAAGTTAATTCTCAGAACCATTTAATCACACAGTTCCTAGTTAAAATCCCTGTTGATAAAATATTCCCAAGTTTCATCCCTTCCTTAAGCCTTAAACTTCCAAATGTCTTGTTTCCTGCACATACCCAAGTTATCCAACTTAATTAGTATGTTTTAAAATGATTCTTAAAGTGTTTATGGTTCAGTTTTAAAAGTTCCTTAAAATGACTGTTGATTGTTCTGTTTTAGAAGTTCCTTGAAGTGTTTATAGGGCAGTTTAATGCTTTTGTTAGTTGTCCTTAAGTTCTACAAGTTTCTAAGCCCAGCTCCAAGCAGCAGACTTAACTTTCAAAGGCTATTTTTAGTCTCCTGTCCCTTAACCTGCCACTCAGCTCCACGGCAACATGAATGTCAATGAGGACATTTTCCTGCCTTTCAAGCAGCCTAGGCAAGAAGCTGTCCATTGGCTGGATCAAAGGACTTCATTTCAAGACTCCACCAATCTCACTAGACCACGGGGGCTGGATTGTGGGCGGACCTGGGCGGAGCATGCACGTTATAGAATCCAGTGTACAGCTCTGGAGCTGGCATTTGCCTCGGATTAGCTGTGGGCGAAGCCTGACGCTGGTGACTCAGGCCTCTATTCCCCAGAGGGACCATTTTAATTATCTAACTTTGGACTAGCCAAAGTTACCCAGCGTTGCAGGCTTCCTGCACCGGGGCCTTGTGCTGGTTAGGCCTAAAGGTCTCTAATTGCTGCAGACCCGGGTTTTAGGATTTTTACTTGTGGATTTTCCCAGACTGGATTATTTTAACTTTAATTAATTATTTTTTTATTATTCCTTTAATAAAACAGATGTTAATTTTTAATTAACATCAAGAGGGGTCTCATTCTTGACATAACTCTTTTGAGTTTTGTTGGCTGACTTTCATTTGCCACCAGAGCAGTTGGTTCTGAAATTACAGTCACAGTTTCCCTTACAGGTTTTGCTAGGGCACCTCTGTTACCAGTGGCACCCATGACTGCTGGTCCACTGAAGGGTTTCAGTGTAACAAGGGCCCCTCTCCAAAGCTGCATTTTGGTACTTTTCATTCCTGCTGCCCCATCTGGACTAGATACTGTAATTGGCACCTGAGCCATCCCCATCTGCCGCAGGAAACCGACACCTTCTGCCCTTGTACAGCAACTTCCCAGGGATGGCAGGAATTGGGCAGTGTCTGCACATGCTGCTAAAACTGCTGCACATGACCACTGATAGCACACAGGTGCAGCAACATCCTGCCCATCAGGATCCTGTAGATACAAAAATGCTGCTAGCAAGGATTTTCTTGCTAGTTTCTAAGTCCATGAGAGACTTTTCTCTCTCACAGAAGAGGTAGCAGAGCTATGTAAACAACCAAACTGCTGCAGCCTTGAAAAGTCTTGTTTATAGTATAGTAGGAAAATATTTTGACAATGGAGGTTTTAGGATTTTAGCCAATCACCCCCAAGGGGTGGCTGGTCCTTTGTCCAATTAGACTATGAAGAAAAAAGTCTATAAAAGAGTTTGTAAAATAATTAAATCAATCAATCTTGCTGCACAATTCCTGCCTGCTGGATCTTCTCTCCTCCTCCTCCCTATGGCAGTGGAACACAGTGATATAACCCAGGGCCCAGGCCTGCGGTAATACCCTGCTTAATAGCATACAGGGCTGACCAGTTTATGGCTTTAGGGATTGCCTTTTCCAGCCCTTTTACTATGAACTCTTGGTATCTTTTTGCTGTGCCATTTCATCTGGCTCATTAGGGTCCCACTCTGGATCCTGAAGAGGAAGTACATCTTTAACCTCCTGCTGTGTTGTTCTGCAATCATCGTCAGCCATATTCACAGCTGCCTTTAAAACTAGTTGCCTTTCTGATTCTGTTAAAGCGTCAAGCAGTAACCGAATATCAGCCTAATCAGAATTATGGTGCTTTATCATAAATTTCAATTTCTTAGCAACCCCTATCGGGTGACTCTGGTAATTCCTGGCCACCTTTTCCCAGGCCTCTAAATCTATTGTAGAAAAGGGGATTTTAACCAATATAAGCATCCCTTCATGATTTACTGCTTCCCTTAAAGGTGCTTGTATAGCTCCTCTAGTTTGTTTTCAGGTCCTTAATGCTATAGGGCCCTGTAGGGAGGATGGTTCATCCCACTTGCTGTCACTACTGGGTAATGGTGGGTATAGGTTGGTCATTGCTGCTTTCCCAGAGGGAGATGGAGTAGGGAGTGGAGCAGGGTTTGAGGCTGGGGATGATGGTGGCTCTGAATTTGGATCTTCTACCACTCCTCTTCCTCCCCCTCTTTTAGGAGGTGACCTGAGTAATCTAGCATGCCAGCTGATGGCCATTTCATGTCCCTCTCAAGGTTATAAAGCGGCCACCATTTTGTGCAGAGCTTAATAAGCTCCCTCTCGGTTTCTGTGCCATTATAGTCCACTAGTTTTTTCTAGTGTGTAAAAATACATCTCAAGGGGCTACTTTTGGGAATAAATGTCATTAAGCATGCGTAGTGTGTGCTCTGAATTGAGTCAGTGGTCTTGAATTGGGTCAGTGGTCCAAAATGAATGAAGTAAGCTCATCTTCCTCATTTTGACCTTTTCACCTCTCTGAACTTTAACAATCCTAATTACTTTACTGACCTCTTAAGTTTCCTCTTGGGTGACTTTTGAATAGGTTCCCACAGAGGGAGGAAATTGGGAATTGTCCTTGTTCCCTACACCAACTTATCAATGTTTCTGTTCCTCGTTCTAAGCACAGCTAAGCAAAGATACAAATGACAGATCATCAGTTATTTGGTAATCAGTTACTAACATCTTGAAAACCATTTCAGGTCCAGCTCTCTCAACTATTTTGATTAACTCTAGCTGGGCCCGAATTCCTTCCTATTCTAACTAATTTCAACACAGCTAGCCTATAACTAAAATCTTGATGTTTCTTTTAAATCTGTGTTTCAGTTAAGCTTCCCAGATTCTTCACAGAGAGAGAGCCAGATATATTCTCTTTAACCTCAGCATGGGATCCCTCCTGAGCCGTTATAGTTTCATGGATCACTCTCCGGGAGGGAAGCATATTTTCAACCGCCTTATCCCCTTTTGTCGCACAATTCCATAACTTGACTCCCACTTCGTCCCACAGTTCTTTAGTAAATATTGTAGCCGGGGTAACCCCGGGCAGCTTGGCCGCTGTCCATTTCAGCATGACTTTTAGGACATGCGAAGACAAAAGTTTGTCATGCTTATCTAGTTACCTAGTCATGACTTCAAATACGTTGTAAGAAGCCAGAGGTCGGAAGCCGCGGCGGTACGGGGAGCTCGGATCCCCGGCGGGGGGAGAAGAACAGACAGCAGCCAATATGGTTGAAAACTAAACTCCGATTTATTAGCAGTCTCGAGGCACTTAAATAGTATACCAGCTTGTTAGCTTCTAAGGGGCTTACTTATCAGGATATTTTTCTATTTCTACACAATCAGGCTACATTGGCAGTCTTCCACAGTCTTGTTATGTTCAAAGGAATCTTGTCCTTGCCTCCCTTATACTCCTAGATATCACACCTGCAAGTACGTTACTCCCTGAAATTTCTCAGGCTGGAACTGTTTTGCTTTTCACAGAGACTTTCCCACAGAAAGTGTCTCATACACACAGGCCCAAAAACCCTCCAGCTCAATAGCTTGCACAGCTCCTTTATTGATCCCAATAAATCCATTCTCCAACAAATTCCCCGTTTTTCTTTTGTGCAAGCAAAGCTGGAGGGATCACAGTTGTAGACTTTATATATTGTCTATTGCAAGCATCGGGAGGCAAGGTGAATACACTGCCAGTTCTACAGTAATCAAATATTATACAAATAAAACTAGTTATAATTTCAAACTTAACAACTTTAACTATCCCTTTAAGTTGAGACCGTCTTTTTCTATAATCATATAGTTAATTGATGTAACTTACTTATCTATTAGTGGAATGGGAAAAAATGATTTAAAAGACTTAAACAGTATAAACCTCTAAACCTTTCACAGCCTTGGCTGTGGCTAATAGCAGAAGATCAATAGCTACTTAACTTTATATTATTACATGTCTAACATTAATAACACACACTTAACTTATTAAGCACTTGCAAGGCTATATTAAACTTAATGGCTACGTAGCTTTGACATCACTTAAACTCTACACAACTTAACTTAGCAGAACTTAAAATTAACTTTACTTAAACTTAACTTTGCTTAGACTTAACACGAATTAACCTTAACACTACCTAAACGTTATGCAACTTAACCTTATCACTTAAATTCTACAGAACTTTAAACTTAACAGAACTTAAAATTAAAGAACTTAACTTTAACAGAAATTAACTTTAACATCACGTAAACTTAACAGAACTTAAATGTACTCTTATTTCAAGACATTACTTTTGAGTTTGGTGTTATACTCAAAAACTTTTTGCAATATACCCAAAAATTTATGCAATTATTTCTCTTAGTTTTGTTTTTGGAAAGAGTTCCCCGACACCCAGCACCAGTCACTAGCAACCACCTAGGGCAGCTGTTATTATCGCCCCAGAGTCTCATTATTTCTCCTGCTATGGAGAGTGGTGGATCTGGCAAGTCCTCAGCTCCTTCACTCAGCCACGTCTCAGCCTCTCTCAAGGGTCCTCAGGACAGGTCTCACAGTCCCAGCTGTTATGGTAGTGGCATCACGTCCCTCAGGAGCTGATGCTGACTGTGCTTTCTTGTTTTGGGGTCCTGTAGCATGGCACCACTTTGCTGGGCACCTCTCTGGTCAGTGATGTAGCGATGACTTGTCCCTGTTGTTGCAGGACATTCTGCAGTGTTGCAGTCTACGTTCGTTCCCAGAGCAGGAACTGTGAAGGGGTTAACAACTGTAAGATACTGATGTAATGCTTTTGAACACAGGACATCTGCTGTAAAGACAAACTGAAAAATGCTTAGTATAGATAAGTTAGCAAGCTTTTTGATGAGTTTTTGCATTACTTGTTGGTACTTCTCTTTCATTTGGGGCTGTTTTCGGGTCGCCCCGGCCGGCTTTGGCATTGCAGGCGACGAAACTGTAAAAGCCGCGCTGTTGCCGGCTGTCCCGCAGTCCGGCGCGGGGGGGTCACCCTCTGCCGCTTTTGGCCGGGCTGCTGCTTTCGGCCGGGCACCGGGGCTGCCGGTGTCTCTTTGGCCCGCCCGCGCCCCGCCCCCTGGGTCTGGTGTCTGTGCTTCCGCTCTCGCGGCCATTACTCTTCTGGCCGTCGGAGAGTTAACATCCGGCTCTGCCGGGTTTAGTAATTCTCGCAATGAGCTGACGCGCGCTGCCGTGGTTTTAATGATTTTTCTCGCGGCCAGCCCGAAGGACCGCGCTACCCCGGACTCCGCCGCGGTCTCTGGCCGCCGCTCTGTAAGTCCCGCGTCTGATACTTTCCCGGAGCTACTAAAGCTCGTGCTGCCGCTCTCTACAGTCTCTATGGCAACCGCGGCAACTGTCTTTCCTGTTTTTACTTCTGAGAAAGTACTAATTACTGCTCTCCAGGTGGATTTGGGAGCTCTTGTTTCTGTAGCTTTCATTTTAAACGATCTTGGATTAACTAGTTCCTTATAAAGGTTTATCTCCTTAATTCCCTGCTTTTCTAAAAAGCGTAAAAACACATTAAAGGCTGCCTGAGTTTCCATGACCGCGTCCACAAACCCGCGACTCAGCGCGAAACACAAAGCGCATAAACTATACCCGCGGATAAAACCGCGAACCCGCGTCCAGCGCGAGCCGTACCCGCGATCAGCGCGAACCCGCGCCTCAGCGCGGAAAACAAAACCGCGGACGAACCGCGAACCGCAAACCGCGAACTAAAAACCGAAAAACCCGCGGACTACTCTGATACCACCCGCGTCTCCGCGCGCCCCAAGTATCAGGGTACTGCAGCGTCCAGGCAAGCCTTTAGCAGCCAAGCGGCGAACCACCGATGTTAAGGTGGCCCAGGCTAGAGGTTGGCCACCCCTCCACGCCCGCCGGCGCTGCCCCGGCACCGCATTAGGCTCCCGCCAGGGCAACGGGAATAAAATACCAGTCCCAGTCCAAAGTCCCGTACTCCGCGAAGTTCGGTGTTCCGAGTTCGGTGTGCCGTGTTCGGTGTTCGGTGTCCGAGTTCGGGCGCCAGATGTAAGAAGCCAGAGGTCGGAAGCCGCGGCGGTACGGGGAGCTCGGATCCCCGGCGGGGGGAGAAGAACAGACAGCAGCCAATATGGTTGAAAACTAAACTCCGATTTATTAGCAGTCTCGAGGCACTTAAATAGTATACCAGCTTGTTAGCTTCTAAGGGGCTTACTTATCAGGATATTTTTCTATTTCTACACAATCAGGCTACATTGGCAGTCTTCCACAATCTTGTTATGTTCAAAGGAATCTTGTCCTTGCCTCCCTTATACTCCTAGATATCACACCTGCAAGTACGTTACTCCCTGAAATTTCTCAGGCTGGAACTGTTTTGCTTTTCACAGAGACTTTCCCACAGAAAGTGTCTCATACACACAGGCCCAAAAACCCTCCAGCTCAATAGCTTGCACAGCTCCTTTATTGATCCCAATAAATCCATTCTCCAACAATACGTCTCTTTCTTGGGCAGACATTCTGTTACCCATGTTCCCTGAAGCTCACCTCCTTATCCTGGAGGGATTCTCTGCCAGCCAGCTCCTGCTTCCTCATCAGCAGCACTTAGGTTCTGCAGGGCTCGCTGTCGGCCACTCAGATTAGGCAGATCTTCGCTTCCTCACATGGCAGCACCATTTGACGGCGATTGAGAGACAGGACACGGCTTGATGCAAGCAAAAGCTGATTTATTGTTTCTACAGCATGGCTTCTATACTGTTTCTACTACCTTAGTGAAAACTGCATTATCCATGTTTCCTAGCAACATTGATTGAGCACCATCTTGCATGATTTCCTTTAAACAAGACACAATGTAATATATAACATTCCTTCTACTTTCTTCAAGTCCTTGTTTGCTGTTCCCAGGGCTCGTGGCCCACTAAGATTAAAATGTCCCCATCACTTATCAACTCTCAAGAACTTTCTGTTCGACTTCCCAACTGTCTCTCCATACGCCAGCCCCTCTCACTCGAGACCCCCATACCAAGACCCCCATACCACCCCCAATCCCAAACTCATTCATGATTGGAGCTTCATGGCGTGGGGACCCTTGTCCCAGGGACCTGAGCCCACCTGTCCCTGAGTGCTGAGACCACCCGAGAACTGCGTGGGGAGAGCAGCTCGGGTTCCGAGCACACACAATTGTGTGATTGGAGATTTCCAACGGAGTGGGAAAGGCAGCACAGGAGCTGATAACTGGGACAGGAACAAACTCTGAGGGGAGTGCGCAAAGAGGGAAGCACCCAAAGCAATGGTGCAAGGACGTGCTGTGGCCATGGCAGTGTTAAGGAACCCATCCAGTGTGACCTTGTTGAGTCTCTCTGGGAGAACCTCCAAGGGCACAGATTTGAACTGCTGGGACTGGAGCCCCTTCACAGCGGCAGCAGCTCCAGTGACCCAACGCGTCCCTGCTCACACAGTCCCACCAGGTTTCCTCACTGCTTCAGCCCCAGGTTTGCCATGGCAGAGTCTCAGATGTCTTGTTCCACAAAGCCATTTATTCACGGTGCAGTAACACAGTGCAAGCTCGAGCTGCTGAATCCAAGCAGGACCCCAAACAAAGCACCTCTGGGCTCAGGTCATGTTTCTCATCATTTTCCCTTTTTTACTCACATTTCCCACCTTTTCCCCCTCAAGTTCCCCACCACTTTTCCTCTCACATTTCCCCCCTTCTGTCCCCAGATTTGCCATCATTTTTTCCCTCATGTTTCCTGCCTTTTTCCTCTTCTGTTTCGCACTCTTTTTTCCTCCTCACATTTCCCCTTTCTCCCCTCATGTTTCCCACCACTTTTCAACCACACGTTCCCCACCATCTTCTCCCCTCAGATTCCCCACCATTTTCTCCCCTCATATTTCCTGACCTTTTGTCCCCTCACATTTCCCACCCTTTCCACCTCACATCCCACCCTCAATTCTCGCTTTTTCCCCCGAGTCTCTCTGCTAGCTTTAACATAATTGCTTCCATATTGCTTCAAAAATGGCGCACTATACTCATAGATAGAGCTGTGTGCTAGTCATTATCTTTCTGCAATTGATTTCAAGACATTGTTTATTTTATTTGAAAAGCTAATATATATCTAATATATCTAATATATATTCATAATATATATAATTTGTATACATGATATAAATATAATTTGTATGTATTATTTACTCATAATTTTATATATATATATATATAAATATATAATTTTTACATATTGTTTACTTAAAGAAATTATATAGATAGGGTAATTAACTTTCTAGAACTATATACAGAGTTTGGACAGGTCAGTGGCTGGGCTTGGATCCAGCCACACCGACTCCTCTCCCAGGATTTTAGGCAGGCAGGTCTGAGCGCCCAGGATCCTTCTCTCTGGCCCGCAGTATTTCAAGTTCTGGGACAGAAGCAGAGCCCACATGATCCCCGTGTCTGCACAGAAGGGGCAATCACAAGGCCGGGAAGACGCGCAGATGCATCGGGGGGATGCGGCCGTGCGCAGGGATGCAGCCCACCACAGCTTCTCTTACCTTTCTGCTGACAGATGAACTTGAAGTGGGCGCAGAGAGCATCCAGAGCCATAAAGTGGTCTCTTCTCTCTTGAGCAACTTGAATGGATGTGCCAGCAGCTTCCCCAGGCCTGGGATCTGCATCTCTCCACAGGCAGCACTTCTGTCCTCATTTTGACCAGCCTGGGGGAGGCAGGCAGAAGAGCAGAAGGGCTGAGGGCCGGCAGCTGTGCCATTTGACAGGAGCCAGGAGGGGACTGGCCATGACCCTGGGCTTATTCTAGACCACCTCACGCCATGCTCAGGGGCTGGGGGGAATGGGTCCCTACTGGTCAGGGCAATGGCAGAGTCAGCAGTCATGGAAACGCCCGCTTGCACTATGAGAAAGACCTTAGAAAGCCAGGGCATCCTTTCCACACCTGATCAGTCAGCAGGTGTTTGAGTGTGTGTCCCTGCCAAGCCTTACATCAAGGTCCCTCTCTGCTCAGCGGCACCAGCAGCACAGCGCGCGCAGGGAGAATCCTGATCTTTGCTGCTTCCTTGGAGACTTCAGGACCAAGCTGGTCTGAGCTGCCAGGGAACAGATGGCGGGATCCTTGTCTCCTGCTTGCAGTCTGTCAAGTTCTACGACAGAAGGAGAGCCCAGATGAGCCCCCGTGTGTGCTGAGACGCCTCAGCTCCCCTGAGCCCTGGCTCCCCACTCACCCCAGAGAACCTCAGCCACGGTGTCCTCACTCTGCTCTGTCAGGTGCCGCGCAGCCAGCCCTGGGCACAGAGCTCCGTCAGCCCCTGCTCCCCAGTGTGCTCCCAGCAGCGTGGCCCCTGGCCCTGCGTGACCCCCTCAGCAGCCCGAGGGTGGCACTGGCAAGGTGGCCACCAAAGCCACCTGTGTTGGCAGGGGGGCACAGGGAGGCCGAGGCCCTGCCCGTGGCAGCCCCAGGGCTGGGGGATGGGGCCAGGCTGCCCAAAGAGGGACCTGGGGACTGGGACTCACCAATGAACCTGAGGGCCGCCTCTCGCATGGGGGCCTGAGGGCTCTCCAGGTAGGGCTGGCTGTCCCACACAAACTGTTCGGCCCTGCTGCTGTCCTTGGCCAACTGCAGGGAGCACAAGGGTGTGGGCAATACTCAGAGGGCCCCAGCTGGCCAGATCAGCCCCTCCTGGCAGCACCCCCGTGGCTCAGAGCCCTCCCTCATGCTGGGGGCATTGAGGGCACATGGGCCTGGAGGAGGCTCCAATTCTCAAGACAGGAGCAAGGGTGCAGCTCCAGGCTGGGCGCTCTGGGCAACAACAGCCCAGGTGAGGCCCAGCTGCAGGGCTCACAGCCCCGGCACGGTGTTGTGGGCAGCCCTCGCCCAGCCTGGGTCTCGTCCTCACCAAGCACTCGCCCATCCTCCACGTCTGCTCCGTCTGCGCCAGCTGCTTGAGCTCTTTCCACTTGAGGAGCTCTGCTATAGCCAGGACGGCTTCTGCAGACGCCTGTGGGACAGAAGCTGGGAGGTGGCACCAGGGCCTGCCTGTGGAAGGAGTCCTGGGCTTTGTTCCTGGGGTGACCGTGCCCTTAGGAAGCTGGGACATGCCCTCGCAAAGCATCCAGGGGTCTCTTGGGGACAGGCCTGGGCAGCAGGGATTGAGGTGCAAAGCCCTGCAGGGACACCTGTGGGGACAGCTGAGAAGCCTTTGGGGACACACGTGTCCAGGCCTCGGTGGTGCGGGGCTGCTGCCGAGCCCTGCTGGAGCAGGCAGGGCAGAGGTTGGAAATGGCCGTGCCAGCTTGTCCGGCCCTGCTGGCGCTGGTTCCCAGGGGCTGTGCTGGGGGAACGCTGCCGGCTGCCAGCAGCCCTTGTCCTGATGCTCGGGACCCCCCAGGGGGTGTCAGCCACCCCTCTCTTGGTCAGTGCTCAGCCTGGACATGGGTACCTTGGCCACGCTGCGGGCCTGGTCACTCATGTGAAGGAGGAGCTGGACCAGGGCCTTCCAGGCATATTTCTTCATGACCGCCTGGTTCTTCCAGTCCGTTTTGCCCAGCAGGTCTCTGAAGAGGCAGATGGAGTGCTCCCGCACACAGTCTTCCTTCTGGTAGGAAGGAGGAAAGGTGAGCTTTGCACACAGCGGCTCCCTGCCCGCGGCCAGGAGGGGCTGAGCTGAGGTGCCTGAGGTGAGGGGCGATGCTCCGGGGTCACAGCCCAGAGTGGGTAGAAGCTGTGCTGGGCTGCAAGGCCCAGAATCCATCCATGGATGGAGCCATGGGGAGCGTTCCCACATCAGCCTTACCGCGTCAAAGAGGCACCAGAGCCTCGGCACCACCATCACAGCCATGGTGCTGGCCTCTCTCTTTTTCAGGTGCCCCAGCACATTTCGGACGATGTCCACGGCCATCAGTGAAACGTCCCCCGACCGATGCCACAGGAATTTCAGCAACTCAGACAGGAGGCCCTTCATTTTTCTTGCCTGTATGAAAGACAGTTTCCATTCCATGAGAACTTCTGGGCCTGGTCAGCTCCCCAGGCAGCCTCCAGGCCATCCCATGGCAGGCAGGGCGTTTGGAGCAGTCACCCCAGCACCTGACTCGCAGACCAGGCCAAGCCACCACCTTCCCCGAGGCCTCAGAGTCCAGGTGCCACATGTCTGCCCCTGAGAGCAGCCTGCTCACCGTCTCGGCTCTCTCCGACAGCGTCACAAGGCCCCTGAGCACCAGCGAGACCATTTCTATTCTTGGACACCTCAGAAGATCCAGGTCATTGTACAGTGGACCCATTTCCTCTTCTTGTACATCATCAGAGGCCAGCATCTGGAAGAAAGCAGAAGAGAGCCCGGGCAGAGCTGGCAGGGCTGTCCTGGCTCAGCTCCCGCTTCCCACCAGCAGCTGAGAGCAAGGCCATGTGGGCTTTTCCTGATGACTCACAGCCAAGAACGTGAGGCAGGACTTCTCCTGCTGTGTGAAGATGTCCTTGTGCCGGCCCTGCAGTTTGATGTGCAGCTCCTTCAAAACCTGCTCCAGAGTCTGGCGCACGGAGAACATTGCCTTCCACAGACAGACTTTGTCGCTGCAAGGCAGAGCGCTGTCAGCAGGGCTGCCTCGGCCACTGCAGCGTGGCCTGGGCCAGCCCTGCAGGACTTGGGGTGCGCAGGGGCCCAGCCTGGGCAGGTGGACATGGCTGACGGGGTGTTCCCGGTGGGACTGGGAGCAGCGTGCTGGCTCTGGGCTGGCCCAGCCGGCTTTGGCTGCTGTGGGCCTGGGCTGGGAAGCATGGTGGGATGGAGGGCCCCGCTTGCTTTGGGGGTGCTGCAGTGTTCTTGTGTCTGGCAGCCAGAGAGTCTCGGGGTCCCTCTCCCCACAGGGAACAAGCCCTCTGGGCGGTCAGGGCCAGTACCTGAATATTGGTGCGACCTTCAGAGCTGTTGTGACGACTCGCCGAGGCCACTTACTGGCCATCAGGACAAACATTATGGGAAAGCTGTGAGCGGTTGCTGCATTTGTTTCATCATAGTATGCAAAGATGTGTCTCACAATTTTTGGCACCTGGAGGGAACACAGGTGAAGGTGGTGCTGCCATGTCCTGGGATGCCGCAGGGACCCATGTGCGGGTGACGATCTTTCTATGTAATGTGTGTGTGTGTGTGTGTGTGTGTGTCTTTCTCATTCCCCCTCTCTCTCGATCTCCCATTTACTCTTAAATGAAATCCGTACTGTTGACCTTGGCATATGGTCTTGATTGCACCTTAATTTTGGCCGAGGCATCTTTTGATGACCAGATCCTACCGTTCTTTGGGTGTCAGAAGCGGGATCCTTACACCCTCTCTGCTGCCTCAAGGTGGTTTTGGGCATCCCCCAATCCAGGCTTGGGAGGGAGGCAGGAACCTGACAGGGCTCAAGGGCAGGCCAATCCAGCCACAGGCCACTTACATCCATCAGCCACAGCTCAGGGAATTCCATGGCCACCTCCAGAAACTCCTTGGGTGCCTTCTTGTCCAGGAGGCTGGAGTGTCCCAGGATCTCGATGGCCGCAAGGACGATGCCCGTCCTCTCAGCTGGCCTGAGGTATCTCCCAAAGGCCTGTGGCAGGAAGGAAGGGAGTGGAGGCCAGTGCCAGCCAGTGCCCAAAGGCTTCTGCTCGGCTGGGCAGTGTGAGCAGCCCTGGCCAGAGGTGCCGGGCAGTGCTGGCGGCAGTGGCCGCAGGAAAGCTGGCAGCAGTGCCCACAGTTCCTATGCAGGGGAGGATGAGGAGGGCCCCGGGGCAGGGAGGAGGGCTGGGCTCTCAGGCATGGGGCACGGGCCCTACGGAGACCAGGGGCTCGCTGGTGGCCAGCAGGGCTGGAGCTGCGGCTTCTGCTGCTGCTGGGACACCGCAGTGTTCCCTGCTCGGGGACAGCGGGAAGCCTCTCACCAGGGACAGCCCCGCTGATTCTGCGCCCCTTTGCGCACACCAATTCCCTGCTGATGCCACAGATGGGAGGCCCAGCCAAGGGGAGGGCTGGTTACCTGAACTCTCCAGGTGCTGGGCGTATCCAGCAGGGAGGTGATCTCAGATTCCCAGTATGCTGGGAGCTGGGCACAAACTGCTGCCGGTGTGGCACCTAAAGAGAGGAAAGACACGAATGTGTGGCTGAGACACAGCCGCTGTGCCAGCAGCCGACCCAACCCTGACAAGCGTTCGGATGCAGGAATGGCTGGGGAGCAGTCGGTCACGGGAGGAGGTGGTGGGCACTGGTGGAAAGGGGGAGCTGCCTCCAGTGTCCGTACCCAGGGAAGCTGGCCTGGGAAGCTCCGAGCCCCTGGAGCTCAGCATGCAGCTCCCCGTTACACCGTGGCTGCAATACTGCTCAGGGGGAAGGGCTTGCGGGGCTGGAGTGTGGCAGGGCAGGACACGAGCTCTCCAGGGGACATGGGGAAGGGGTGGAGTGTGGCTGAGTCCTGCTGGGAGGAGCAGCTCGGCTACACGGGAGCATCATGAGGCTGGCAGAGAGCGTGGGGCAGGAGCGGAGGTGACAGCAGTGCTGGGGACATGGTGCCACCTGCACCAAGCACAACAAGGGGCCTTCGCAAAGCTCAGGAAGACAAGCAGCTGTATGTGGGCATGTGGTGGTGCACGGGGGATGCCGCCCACCACAGCTTCTCTTACATTTCTGCTCAGAGAGGAATGTGAAGAGGAAGCAGAGAATATCCAGTGCCATCCAGCTGGTTTCTTCTTTCCTGAATAACTTGAAAAACAGATGGCCCAGCAGCTTCCCGAGGACTGGGATCTGGACCTGGCTGCTGGCAGCACTGCCGTCCTCAGTTTGGCCAGCCTGGGGGAGGCAGGCAGAAGAGCAGAAGGTCTGAGGGTGGGCAGCTGAGGCCTTGCAGGCACCTTGCAGTTGTGGCTGTGCCAGGGCACAGGGATGGGGAGATGGCCTGGCTGGAGGGTGGCCGGTCCTTACCTGCACAGTGGAAGAGTCGGCCAGCAAATGGCTCAGCAGCCTGACCCTGCCCATGACCCTCTCCTGCACAGCCACTGTGTCATAAAGGCAGTAGTCCAGCAGAACCTGGGAAGAGAGAAGCTGCAGGTGAGCCCCGTGAGCAGACGCCCACTCCAGCAGCAGCAGTGGCAGGGCCGCGCTCATGAGAGACACTTGCGCCGTCCCTCCAGACTTCCTGTGCCCTCAGGCAAAGCCTGCAGGGGGGATCCTGTCCCTGGGGGCCCTGGCAGGCCTGGCACAAAGGCCCCAGGCAAAGCTGGTGGGCAGCAAGGAAGGCAGGGGCTGCCCTCTGCTCCTTGTGCTCCAGCAGCGCCTGGGGCCAGCCTCTGCTTCCCCAGGCCAGCTGGGCACCCTCCCCGCAGCGCGCTCTTGCCTGCACGGCACTGGGGGAATGTCCTGGTTCTGGCTGGGACAGGGTTCATTTGGCAGGAGCCAGGACAAGACTGGACACAAGCCCGGGCTCCTTCCCCTCCTGAGGGAGGAACATTCCTTTCACCCCCCACTCTGTGCACAGGCCAGACCTCCAAGATGTCCTGAAGCATCTTGCTGGTTTTGGAGGCAGGAGAGCTGAACACCATCCCCTCCAGCATGGTGTCCATGGCATGCAGGGTCTGCAAGGATGACAGAGAGCAGTGGCCGTGATTCTGCTGCTCCCTCAGGAGCTCTGAGACTGATCTGAAGTGCCAGTGTGAGGGGAGGGACACAGGAGCAGGCCGTGTGCTGGGGGCAGAGCAGCCGGCATTGCAGGATGTGGCTGGAGCCTGGCAAGGCATGAAGGGATGTGTGGATCCAAAACTGCTGCGAGCAAGGATTTTGTTGCTAGTTTCTAAGTCCGTGAGAGACTTTTCTCTCTCACAGAAGAGGTAGCAGAGCTATGTAAACAACCAAACTGCTGCAGCCTTGAAAAGTCTTGTTTATAGTATAGTAGGAAAATATTTTGACAATGGAGGTTTTAGGATTTTAGCCAATCACCCCCAAGGGGTGGCTGATCCTTGTCCAATTAGACTATGAAGAAAAAAGTCTATAAAAGAGCTTTAAAATAATTAAATCAATCAATCTTGCTGCACAATTCCTGTCTGCCAGATCTTCTCTCCTCCTCCTCCCTGTGCCTGTGCGACACGGAGATATACCCTAGGGCTTAGGCCGGCGGTAATAGGGATGAGGGGAGGAAAGCGAAGCTGAGACCGTGGCCTGCCTTGGATCTTTGGTCCTTAGGCAGCACGGGGTGGTCGGGAGCAGCCTGGACAGACTGGAGGTTCTGCCAGTTCACTCAGCACTTACCTGAGCATAGAGAGACGCTTCCCGGCTGCGCATTTTCCCGCTTGGAGGAAGGAAAAAGATGCTGTTGAAGCAGAGTCTTAAGAGTTTTCTTCTGCTCTCCAGCACCGTCCCCAGCGTGCTGCAAAGAGAGAGGGGCCCAGCTGGACACTGGTGCTGGGAGCAGCGCCTCAAGGTCTCCTGCAGCACTGGGGCTGGGCTTGCAGGAGGGATGAGCAGGTGGGCACGGAGTGCTGGGCAGGGCTCTGCAGGTGTGATGGGCCGGTACCTCAGTCCAGCAATAGCGAGCATGGCCAGCCGCCGCACCTCCGTGCAAATCTCGTTCTTGGGCTCCAATTGCAGCAGCACCTGCAGAGCACAGCTGGGCTGCAACCTGGCAGCTGCCAGCACCCAGAGCCACCAGAGCCTTGCCCTGCCCAAGCACTGCCCTCACAGGCTGCTGGGGCTCCTTGCTCCCTTGCCCAGAGCGCCGGGAACCCCCTCACCTCGATCTTCTCTCCCAGCTTGTATTTGTGGCAGAATTCATCCCGGTCCTTGGAGAAGCCAGAATCCTTGGCAGCTCTGCAGAATGTGCAGATGCTGTCAAGGAACTTGAGCTTCAGATCCTTGTCTTGGAGCTGGGGACCAGAGACAACGGGGCAGCGTGAAGTGAGAACACGCAGCCAGCGGGACCAGAGCCCTTGCGGTGCAGTGCCCTGTGGGAGCAGCTGCTCTGCAGAGCCAGCAGCCCTGTGCAGGCACAGCTGCCATTCAGCAGGCTGTGGGTACCTGTTTGGGGCTGAGGACGAAGGCCTGGATGAAGTCCATGGCTTTCTGTGCGGATAAGGCCTCTAACGGAGGGGGAGAGAAAGGAAACTGCAGAGGGTGCATCAATAGCAGAGAGCAGAGGAAGGAGATCTGCCCTCTGCCCATGCTGTGCCCGCTCCCTTGGCACTGCCTTCCCGGGCAGCTCCCGACTGGAGGATGCCCAGCAGAGGAGCTGCCCTGCTGGAGCACGGCGGGGCAAAGCCCAGTGCCCCGGGCTGAGGAGCGCTCTGGCAGAGGGGCAGGACACGTCCAGCATCCCACAGCACCACTGCCTCTTGCCAGCCACTGACCCTCGCTGCCCACGCCCCAGAGCAGCAGCTGGGGCCCCTCTGCTCTCCCCCTCCTCGGCACAGGCTGTGCCGGGGCTGGTGTCCTGCCCCGAGCAGCCCCAGCACTCCGGCATCACTCCCACCCCTGTGATCCCCGCTGCCCCTGGGCCGGGGAAACCTGATCCCAGCCCTGCCCAGTCCCACAGGGCCCCTCACTCACTGGGCCGCAATGGCTGCACCTTGGTCGCCTCGGCGGGCTCCGCTGCAGAGCTGCTCTCCTGAGGAGCCCCGTTCTCCCCCCAGGCCACCCTGGGCCGTCTTGGGGGTCTCTTCTCCATTCTACTGAATAGAGAAATGAGATGATCACAGGAAAGGGGGAAGGTTTGGTTTAATATCTTACTCCCTGCTGCAGGGCAAGACGTGAGCAAAAACCAGCGGGCTTCTCGCCAGCTGCGTGCTCCCGTCCTGTCCCGTCGCTGTCCTGCCGGACACTGCAGGCTGGGCGCTGGTTCCACGTCAACAAACCCTGGGAGCCATTGCTAGGGGCAGGTGGCGGGTCACAGGGGGCCCTTTGTGACACCCCAGTTCCCCCACTATGGTGCTCCCACTGAAACACTCCAAATCACGTGCTGCTCCCTTCTCGCACTCCCCCTCCCCTTTCCCCTGCAGCGGGATGGAGAGGAGAACTGCAGGCAAAAAAGTGAAAAGTCACAGGTTGAATTAAGAAAAATTGACTAAAACCAGCAATGTAAGAAAGCAAGAGCCCTGAGCTGCCAAAGCTTATTGGCAACAAAGGAGAGCAAGGCCTATGATGACAGTGAGGGGGATGGGCCCAGAGACACCCAGCATCAGTGGATGCATCAAGAGGAAAAGCGAGACTTGTGTGCGGTAAATATGATGGGAGAAGAGGGCTGGATCAGGAGGGGAGAAAATAGTGGAAAACGGGAGAGGAAAAGGGCATGAAACCTGAGGGGAAAAAGGTCTGGAAATGTGAGGTAAAAAATGGCAAACATGAGGGGACAAAAGGGTGGGAAATGGGAGAGGAAAAAATGGTGGGAAACGTGAGGGGAGGAAAGAGCAAGAAAAATGTGGGGACATAATGGTAGGAAAGGTAGGGGAAAAAAAAGGTCGGGAAAATTGAGGGGAAAAGAGACAATGGCAGGAGAAATGACATGAGCCCAGCTGTCCTATGTTCGGGGTCCTGCTCAGATGCAGCAGCTCGCACTGTGTTACTGCACCGTGAATAAATGGCTTTGTGGAACAAGACATCTGAGACTCTGCCATGGCAAACCTGGGGTTGATGCAGTGAGGAAACCTGGTGGGACTGTGTGAATGGGGGCTGTGGGGACTCAAGTTGGGATGCGTGGAGTCACTGGAGCCGCTGCTGTGAATATGCTCCAGTCCCAGCAGTTCAAATCTGTGGCCTTGGGATTTCTCCCAGAGGGACTCTGCAATGTCACACTGGATTGTTCCTTCACACTGCCATGGCCACAGCAAGTCCTTGCACCATTGCTTTGGGTGGTTCCTTGTGTTTGCCCGCTCCCCTCAGAGTTTGTTCCTGCCCCAGTTATCAGCTCCTGTGCTGCCTTTCCCACCCCGCTGGAAATCTCCGTGTCCAGTCGTGTGCTCCTGGAAGTCCAGCTGCTCTCCCCATGCAGTTCTCGGCTGGTGCCAGCACGCAGAGGCTTCGCTTGTGCGCTGTTGGCTCTGGCGGCCCACACCACTGACCCTGACCTGGAGAATCCAAAGCCGTGCCCCATTCCTATCACCTTGCTTCCCACGGAAGGGAACTGCCTCTTGGCAAGAACTGATGGGAGGAAACAGAGTACAGTGGGGAGATGGAAAATCGTAGGAGTTTTATTTCTGCAAAGGGATTTCAGTAGAAGTGAGAAGGCAGAAAGCCGGCTGGGCTGAGCAGGGCTCTCGTGTCGGAGATGAGGCAGAACAGGAAGGTGCGTGCCCAAGGGCAGCGAGGCCGGGGGATGCGGGAGGGACACGGAGACGCCGCTGGAGTTGCCAGTGTGGCTGTGGCGTGGCGTGGCTGCAGCGGGGGTGCTCCGTGAGGGAGCGCGGCCGGGCAGGCGGTGTCGCCTGGCAAGGCAGCGGGACGCGGGTCCTCCCCCCCGGTAGGCGGCGCTAGGCAGCGGAAGAGGCGCGGTCAGCTGGCGGCAGGGCCCGGGCAGGGTCGGGGGGGATCGGGGTGGTTGTGGGGCAGCCTGGGGGGGTTGGAGGGGTGGGGAGGGGATGTGAGGGGGAGGTCGGGTTAGGGGAGAAGGGAGAAGGGGGGGTGCGGGGTGCTTTGGGGGGGGAAGAGCAGGATTTGGGAGAATTCGGTGGACGGGAGGGGCCGGGGCGAGGGAGGGGCGGGGCATTGAGGGGATTTGGGGGTTTTGGGAGGAATTTGGGGGTTTTGGGAGGAATTTGTGGTGTGAATGGGAGATTTCTGTTGTGAGAAGGGGAAATTTGGGGTGCAAAGAATGTGTGGGCTTGGGAGCAGGATTAGAGGTGCAAAAGGGGCTCCTTGAGGCCAAAAAGTGGGAGAAAGGAGCAAATATGGATTGGGGGGAAAAGGGGGACTGGGGGTGTCTTGGGGTGACGTTATGATGTGTATCCCATATCGCTGTCTATGCCCAGAAATTAATTTTTTGTGCCTTTCTATGCCTCTAAACTGAGCCTGAGAGAGGGAAGAAGAAAAAACTGAGCAAAACTTTCTCAAAGCAGTTTGCAGCTTGTTCAAGGTCACATAAAGACAGGAGGTTTTTATTTTTTCCCCAGCCGCGGCAGGGGAGCGAGGAAGCACCCGGCTTGCTGTGTTCCAGTCAGCTTTTGGCCAGTTGTTTCAGTTTCTTGTTCTCCGGAGAGAGACTGAGAGTTGGACTTTGCTTTTCCTTCTCTGGAATTCCGGATTTTCTCCCTTTGCTACTGGACTGCTTTCAACCTCAGAGCACATCGGGAGGACTTTCCACCGGGCACAGAGGGCCTGGCCCTGGGCCAAGCCCCAGCTCCGAGGAGACCAAAGGGGGGACTCTAACGCTTTCCCAGGTTTTTCCTCCACAGTGAGAGATTTTACCATTTAACCTCATTTTCCTTTCCCATGTGTTCGTTAAATAAATAGTTTTATCTTCTGCACTTTCCTTCGAGGAAAATTTATTTTTTTTCCTGAACCTGGTGGGGGAGGGGTGGTTGTGCCTTCTCTCAGAGGATATATTTCTAAATTTGGCCAAACCAGTACAGGGGGGAGATAGGGGAGTATGTGGGGTTTTGGGGGAGGCTTGGGTTTTGGGCAGAGCCCAGTCCCCACTGTGTCCCTCCCACACCCATGAAGGAGGAGGGGGAGGAATAGAAGAAGACCCCCTGGGTGTGGCAGAAATGGGGGTGATTTGAGGTGAAAAGGGGGTTTTTTGAGGTGGTTTTATGGTTCGGGGTTCCCCAGCATTGCCCTGTGCTCCCCTCAGGCCATTGCTGTCCCCTTGAGGAAGAGGAGAAGCCCCTCCCAAGCGGGGCCTGGGGGGGACATTGGAGGGGTCAGGGACCCCCTCTGAGATGGGGAGGTTGTGGGGAGACTGGGAGTCCCCGGGGGAAATTGGTGTTGGAATTGGGGGGCTCACCGAGGGGGTTTTTGAGTGAGGATTGGGGGATCCCCCCCTTTTCTATGGTGAATTGTGATGTGCTGTGTGTGGGGAAGGAAAACAAAGAAAAGTTGTAATAAGAGAACAAAGAGGTTTCGTTAGAAAGAAAGGACTGTTCAGTCAAGGCAGGAGAGATGTAAAATGGAACAAGTAGCAGAAGCACAGTAGTTTTGCAGAAGGAATTGTTCTACAAGCACTTGTCTCAGGGAAGAAAGGCTGATGTTGCTGTGAGGGACTTGATCACGTATGTTCTTGGCTAGCAGACGTATGAGCAGTTCTACTATTGGCTATCCAGGCTCACGCTATTCCAACCCGGGAGTGAAAATACTATAAAAGCTTTGTACACTTCCAATAAATGTTGCTGGTGGTACCAGGACTGGGGACCGTGCATCGTTCATACGTTGCAAATGGCTCCCTGAACAGAGACTTACAGTCTCCTAAAATGATCCTAGACCTGCAACGTTTCCGGGCTGCACCAACGGTGGGCTTCAAGGATGGCTGAAAACAGTCCTACACTATGCCAGGTTGTGGTAGCAGGTGCTTTACAACCGGTGTGGCAACAGTTTTCAACAGTTCTATTGCATCATGATATGGATGATACACTGCTAGTAGCAGATGGCTCTTGTATTGCAGAACTGTTTTGCCTTTTTGCTTCTTTCTTTTGACAAATTTGGTCTTTGTATTGCAGCAGTTCAAACTGTCCCACCCTGAAAATACCTAGGGGTTCTATTATTTGAACAGAAAATTGTTCCTCAGCCCATTGTGCTGAGGACCTCTATTGAAATGCTAGATGATTTGCAAAAATTATTAGGAGCTGTTCTTTGGCTCAGACCTACCCTTGGTATCTGCACTGAGGAATTGTCACCCTTATTTAATTTACTTAAGGGAGACTCAGGTTTAACATGTCCTCACAAACTCAATCCAGAAGCCCGTGAAGCACTGCAACTTGTGACAGATAAAATTCAGACATCCTTTGTATCCAGACGACAAGCAGAGTTACCACTGAGGCTTTTCCTTATCCTGGCTGAATTCCAACCATATGCACTAACAGCACAGCGGTGTGTTGATAAACAACGACTGTGGGTGCTAGAGTGGGTATTTTTACCTCACACATTTTCAAAACCAGTGAGCACTTGACTTGACATGATTGTTAGACTTGTTTCCACAGGACGAAAACGATGCCAGAGCCTAAGTGGGGAAGATCCTTCTCACATCCACGTTCCTTTGCCTGCAGACGCTTTTCAGGATCTGTTCTGGGAATCATTGTCTTGAGAGACTGCCCTGAGAGACTTTTTGGGAAACATTGTTAATTCTTTGCTGAAAAGTAAACTTTTGCAATCTTTCAAAGATCTTTCTTTGCAGCCGCGTTTTCTAACATGGTCACAACCCCTGCCTGGAGCAAAGAGAGTCTTCATCGATGGCTCTGGGAAAACTGAGAAAGCACTTGTTGCCTGGAAAAATTCCACAGGGGATTGGGAAAATTGTGTGATTTTTCATCCAGGGTCAACACAGCTGGTAGAATTAGCAGCCGCCGTAGAGGCTTTGCGATTGTTTCAAATGAACCTTTCAACCTAAGATCAGGTTCCTTATAGGTAGTTGGCATTCTAAGCCATATTGAAGATTCCTTTTTAAAGCAAGTGCACAACAAGAATTTGTAGATTCTGTTGTCTACGCAGTAAGATGAGTTTCGATGCCGATCGTGTTGTTTTTCTGTGTCTGGTTTGAAAGACAGGTGTCTGCTAAGGAAGGCAGGAGCCTCCCTGGGAATGGAAAATGTAAGCCCCTTTGCTCTGAATTATTATAATTTGGAAATGAAGGGGCTTTCAGGCTATTCTATGAGAAATGGGAACAAGAGTTCTTTAGTAGTATACATCACAAGGCAATAACAGAGTCAGGATCCGACCTGACACCCTGCCGGGCAGGGTGGTGGTAGCAGTCCGATGAAGCCGTGGCTGCAGTCCTCCTGAAGTGGTTCTGTTGAAGTGGTGATCCTGTCGAAAGGTCTGGTCCTCCTCTGAAGGTCCAGTGGTGGTTATGCAGCTCTTGTCCTCTGGGAATGCAGTAGGGAAGGGCTGCTTGTGCTGTTCCAAAGCCCAGATTATATGCAGGTGGGAATGCTTGGTTGCTCCCCCTGGGCAGAGCATCTCCCAATGGGCTGATGTAATTCTATGAGTCATGTGGTGGGTGCTTGACATGCCATTAAACAGAGACAGACCCCGGAGAGAGTTATCAGGGATGAGTCATGGTAGGAGACAAAAAGCACTGCCTGACCTGCTTTAAGAGCTTGTGAAGATGATAATGGAATACATACTTTTGGTTCCATCTTACACTGTAGCCGAGGACATTATGTTCTGCATCTTAGGTCTCCCTCATCTTTGCCTGGGCCTCTGGTGGAAGGCAGTGCAGTCGCAGACACTCTAACGATGATGGAAACAATTCCAAATCAAATTGCCCAGACAACGGTGTCACACGAATTCTATCATCAGAATGCAAAAGCTTTGAGTAAACAATTTGATCTTACATTTCTCAAGGCAGACAAATTGTTCATTCTTGCCCTGGTTGTGCACACTTAACACCTTTACTTACCACGGTAGGTACAAATCCCGAGAGGGTTAGGTGTCAATGAAGTCTGGCAGATGGATGTTACACACATTTCTTCTTTTGTCACCTTAAAATATGTGCATGCCTCAGCTGACACTTATTCCAAATCTTTTGTTTCCTGTGCTCATAAAGGGGAAAAGGCAAGAGATGTCATTAAGCACATGTTGCGAGCTATTGCCACCTTAGGAGTCCTGAAGGTAGCAAAAACTGATAATGGTACAGCACATGTCTCCCAATCAGTGAAAACCTTTTTTCACTCTTGGGGTATACGTCACGTATCTGGCACACCTCATTCCTCGACAGGTCAAGCTGTTGTGGAACGCACACATGCCCTTTGAACGAAAATGCTTCTTAAACAAAAAAGGGGGGATCCCCTTGGTGTAAGAGCTCCAGAACAACTGGGGCAAAGCAACATTTGTTTTAAATATTTGAAATATTTCCAGCAAGTGAAAGAAGGTGTTCCCATGATAGCTTAAGAGATTCTCAACCGCCTGTCTATTATAAAGGTCTGCAGAGCGGACAATGGTTAGGCCCCGTGCATTTGCTAACGTGGGGACGTGGTTATGGCTGTGTTTCTCTATCCACAGCACCCTATTGGTTACCGGGGAAGAACATCAAACCCGCTGCAGCAGGAATGAAGACTTGAAGGCATCTCAATTTTAGTTTGCTGATCAGTTACAATGGGTTCTGGCACAACATGTGAAGCCTTTTTTGCCATCCTCAGCGGATTCTCGAGGATTGTGAATGAAGCACGGGTCCCACAACCCAAGAGCAATGTTTGGCTGCCATTAGCCAAAGCAATTTAGCAATCTACCCTTTGTATTTCCATGACCAGTGCTAGTGATCCATTTCAGACATGTCTGGTTGGCATTCCTTTGTCAAAGGATGAATGGAACAAGTTATACAATCAGACAGTGAGACGTGATTGTACAACTCCAGGTTAGCATAGGTCATCGTGGGCGTGTTTGGGATCCCGGCAGTCTGATGCTGGCCCGTCTGTGGGATGGCATTTGGGCAATGCTAATGGAGGCGTGAGAAAAATAAGTAACTTCCCTGCTCTCTCACTGCGGCCGCAAGAGCTGGATGTACTAGGCTCTATAAAAGCTCCTGTGTGTTTTTACGCTAATGACGCTAACGATCCACACACAGACAACACAGGAGTTGATAGAAGCGGCACTGGCATTTACCGTGATGCCTCTGCCTGGTGCAATCTCACTACTCCCTCCCAGGTCGCAACAGGGACCAATGCAATAAGCCTGCCCGATAACATATTTTTGATATGTGGCAAGAGAGCATGGGAAGGCATTCCAGGAAAAGCAGTGTGAGGTCCATTACTTTTGGTCGTTTAACCATGTTTCATCCCAATCTTGAAGCACTAACTAATTGGACACTGCGACATAGGCAAAATAAGCGTGATGTTAAATCCCTCAGCCCTGATTGTAACTCTGAGGTTAAATTCTGGAATCCTACCAAAAGAAGTTTGAGTTCCTTAGTTGCCTCTGTTGGTCTGGCACAGGCCTTGATCCCAATTGATAAACTGGGCTGTTGGCTTGCGAGGGAAAGTAACGCTACCAGTAATGCTTTAACAGGATTGTTAACAGATGTCGACTCTGTACGTCACGCAACATTGCAAAGTAGAGCAGCACTAGAGTTTTTGTTGCTAGCCCAAGGACACAGGTGTGAAGCCTTTGTTGGAATGTGCTGTATGAACCTGAGTGACCATTCTGAATCCATTCCCAAAAGCATGCAGGAATTGAAGGAGCTGTCTGGAGAACAGCAGCCAAAGCAGGGATGGGATCCTTTTGGCCTGTTCTCCTGGCTGGGCAGATTCCGTTTTGGACCTTGGGTTAAACATGCCGTTGGTTTCGCTATAATGGGGCTTAGAGCGCTTCTGATGATTCTATGATGTTTGGCACGTATATTTTCTTGTATTGATGCCTGAAACCTAGGCAAGAAAACAGTGCTCCATAGTATAAGGCCTAGAGAGCAGGTATTTGTTTCTTCGACGCCGGGAGTGAGGGGGATAGCTCCACCACAAACTCACTGGTCCATTCTTCACACAGTTCTAGCTTTTACACTTTTTTACTTAATGCCCACATTATACTTTCCTTGCCTTCATAGTGCAACATATTTTCTAATGACGTGATGATGATGTCAGGCCTTGTAGCACATGGGCGGTTTCTGCACGAGGTGATCGTCAGCCTCCTGGTGGTCGTTTTGGACGAAGGCTCATAAGCCTTCCTTGGGCTTGAGCTTTTCAGCCCTGCTTTCTGTGCATGCTCTATAAGATTGTGTTCTCAAGTAGTGAAAATATAATAAAAGCTATGTGGACTTTTAATAAATGTTTCCAGTTATACCACGACTGGGGACCGTGCATCATTCCTACGTTGCAGTCGTGGGTGTTGGCGAGAGCTTTTTATCATTTCTGAAGCTCTGCGTGTGTTTTTTAAGCAAGGAGGGGGTTGTGAGGGCTCAAGGGGGGGTTGGGGATATTTTGGAGGTGGTGGGGGCAGGACCCTGGGGGAATTGAGGCAGGGGATTTTGAGGGGGTGGGAGTGTGAGGGAGTTGCACGATTTGAGGGGGTTCAGATTTTGGGTATAGGTGGGAATGGGAGGGGTCAGGTTTGAGGGGGCCACAGGGCTTGGGGGGTGCTCAGAATGGGGGATGATGCAATTTGGAGGGTGATGGGAATGGGGGTGAGATGTTGGGGAGTTGGGTGAGCTCAGAGTGGGGGACTCAGACTGGTGGGGGCTCAGACTGGGGGGGTGCCATGACTTGGGGGTGTCGTAGGAGTGGGGGAGTCACACAGCCCTGGGGGAGCAGATTAGACACTCACATGATGGGTCTCTCATTTTGTGTGGAATGACATGACTTGGGGGGTCAGATTTTGGGGGTCACAATTTGTAGGGGCTCAGATTTCAGGGTCACAACTTGGGGGGATCATGGGAATGGGGTTCAGATTTTGGGGAGTTCCATGAGTTTTTGGTTTCTGTCTTGGGGTCAAATTCCTTGAGGGTCACACGACTGGGGGCTTACAATTTGAGGGAGATGATAATTGTGAGTTCTCAGACTGGGGAGTCACATAACTTGGGAGGCTCTGAAACTCCCAAAACCCCCCCCTGGCACCCACCAAACTCCTCTCTGGGATCCCCCAAGCCCTCCTCTGGGACCCCTGTAGCCTTCGCTGGTAGCCCTAAACCCACCCCAGACCCCCAAACTCCCACCACCCTCCCTTTCTGAACCCTGCCTGAACTTCCCCCCCTGGAGCCACCCCCCCAAGTCCACCCAGACTGGGTGGTTCCCTGGGATCCCCAATCCCCCTCCAGTGTCCCCCAAACACCTTCTTGAACCCCCAATTCTCCCCCTCCTCAGCCCCCCAGATGCCCTTGGGGCCACTCAACCACCTTCTGGAACACCTCAAAAAGCCCCTGGGACCCCCAAATCCAATGGGGATCCTCAACCTCCCTCCAGGATCCCCAGAGCCCCTCACCTTGAACCACTGCAGACCCTCTCACTTGAGACCCCCAAACCTCCCCCGGGACCCCCAATCCCAAGCTCATTCATGATGGAGCTTCATGGCGTGGGGCCCTTGTCCCAGGGACCTGAGCCCACCTGTCCCTGTGTGCTGAGACCACCCGAGAACTGTGTGAGGAGAGCAGCTCGGGTTCCGAGCACACACAATTGTGTGATTGGAGATTTCCAATGGAGTGGGAAAGGCAGCACAGGAGCTGATAACTGGGACAGGGACAAACTCTGAGGGGAGTGGGCAAAGAGGGAAGCACCCAAAGCAATGGTGCAAGGACGTGCTGTGGCCATGGCAGTGTTAAGGAACTGATCCAGTGTGACCTTGTTGAGTCTCTCTGGGAGAACCTCCAAGGGCACAGATTTGAACTGCTGGGACTGGAGCCCCTTCACAGCGGCAGCAGCTCCAGTGACCCAACGCGTCCCTGCTCACACAGTCCCACCAGGTTTCCTCACTGCTTCAGCCCCAGGTTTGCTATGGCAGAGTCTCAGATGTCTTGTTCCACAAAGCCATTTATTCACGGTGCAGTAACACAGTGCAAGCTCGAGCTGCTGAATCCAAGCAGGACCCCAAACAAAGCACCCCTGGGCTCAGGTCATTTGTCCCTCCATTTTCCCGTTTTTATTCACATTTCCCACCCTTTTCCCCTCAAGTTCCCCACCTCTTTTTCTCTCATGCTCCCTGCTTTTCCATCCCCTCACATTTCCCATCATTTTTGGCCTCATGTTTCCGGCCTTTTTTGCCCTTATGTTTCACAGCCATGATTCCTCCCATTTCCCATCTTTTTCTCCTCGCGTTTCCCATCTCTTCCCTCTCACATTTCCTGCTCTTTTCTCTCCTGTCATTTTCCACATTTTTTCCCTCCCTCACATTTCCTACCATTTTTTCCCTTCACACTTCCTGCCCTTTTGTCCCCTCACATTTGCCATCATGCTTTCCCTCATGTTTCTCACCTTTTCTCCCTATGTTTCGCACTCTTTCTTCCTCTCATTTCCCATCCTTTTTGCTCAAGAGTCCTGTGCCTTTTTGCATTGCATTTCCGGTCCTTTTCTCCTCTAACGTTTCCCGCCCTTTTCTCCCCTCACGTTTCCCGCCCTTTTCTCCCCTCACGTTTCCCGCCCTTTTCTCCCCTCACGTTTCCCGCCCTTTTCTCCCCTCATGTTTCCCCACCATTTTGTCCCCTCATATTTCCCACCATTTTGTGCCCGCACATTTCCCACCCTTTCCTCCTCACATTTCCCACCCACAATTCTCGCTTTTCCTCCCAAGTCTGCTAGCTTTAACATAATTGCTTCCATATTGCTTCAAAAATGGTGCACTATACTCATAGATAGAGCTGTGTGCTGCAGTCACTATCATTCCTGTAATCGATTTCAAGTCATTGTTTATTTTATTTGAAAAGCTAATCTCTATATATAGCGAATATATATAATATATATTCATAATATATGTACATTATATACATGACATAATAGATATAATTTATATATTTTATTTACTCAAAATTTTCATATCTTATATCTATTTATAAAATATATAATTTATAGATATGGTTTACTTATAAAAATTATATATAGAAGGTAATTAACTTTCTAGAACTATATACAGAGTTTGGACAGGTCAGTGGCTGGGCTTGGATCCAGCCACACCGACTCCTCTCCCAGGATTTTAGGCAGGCAGGTCTGAGCGCCCAGGATCCTTCTCTCTGGCCCGCAGTATTTCAAGTTCTGGGACAGAAGCAGAGCCCACATGAGCCTCGTGTCTGCACAGAAGGGGCCATTGCAAGGCCGGGAAGACAAGCAGATGCATCGGGGGGATGCGGCTGTGCGCAGGGATGCAGCCCACCACAGCTTCTCTTACCTTTCTGCTGACAGATGAACTTGAAGTGGGCGCAGAGAGCATCCAGAGCCATAAAGTGGTCTCTTCTCTCTTGAGCAACTTGAATGGATGTGCCAGCAGCTTCCCCAGGCCTGGGATCTGCATCTCTCCACAGGCAGCACCTCTGTCCTCATTTTGACCAGCCTGGGGGAGGCAGGCAGAAGAGCAGAAGGGCTGAGGGCCAGCAGCTGAGCCATTTGACAGGAGCCAGGAGGGGACTGGCCATGACCCTGGGCTTATTCTAGACCACCTCACGCCATGCTCAGGGGCTGGGGGGAATGGGTCCCTACTGGTCACGGCAATGGCAGAGTCAGCAGTCATGGAAACGCCGGCTTGCGCTTTGAGAAGGACCTTAGAAAGCCAGGGCATCCTTTCCACACCTGATCAGTCAGCAGGTGTTTGAGTGTGTGTCCCTGCCAAGCCTTACATCAAGGTCCCTCTCTGCTCAGCGGCACCAGCAGCACAGCACGCGCAGGGAGAATCCTGATCTTCGCTGCTTCCTTGGAGACTTCAGGACCAAGCTGGTCTGAGCTGCCAGGGAACAGATGGCGGGATCCTTGTCTCCTGCTTGCAGTCTGTCAAATTCTACGACAGAAGGAGAGCCCAGATGAGCCCCCGTGTGTGCAGAGACGCCTCAGCTCCCCTGAGCCCTGGCTCCCCACTCACCCCAGAGAACCTCAGCCACGGTGTCCTCACTCTGCTCTGTCAGGTGCCGCGCAGCCAGCCCTGGGCACAGAGCTCCGTCAGCCCCTGCTCCCCAGTGTGCTCCCAGCAGCGTGGCCCCTGGCCCTGCCTGACCCCCTCAGCAGCCCGAGGGTGGCACTGGCAAGGTGGCCACCAAAGCCACCTGTGTTGGCAGGGGGGCACAGGGAGGCCGAGGCCCTGCCCGTGGCAGCCCCAGGGCTGGGGGATGGGGCCAGGCTGCCCAAAGAGGGACCTGGGGACTGGGACTCACCAATGAACCTGAGGGCCGCCTCTCGCATGGGGGCCTGAGGGCTCTCCAGGTAGGGCTGGCTGTCCAACACAAACTGTTCGGCCCTGCTGCTGTCCTTGGCCAACTGCAGGGAGCACAAGGGTGTGGGCAATACTCAGAGGGCCCCAGCTGGCCAGATCAGCCCCTCCTGGCAGCACCCCCGTGGCTCAGAGCCCTCCCTCATGCTGGGGGCATTGAGGGCACATGGGCCTGGAGGAGGCTCCAATTCTCAAGACAGGAGCAAGGGTGCAGCTCCAGGCTGGGTGCTCTGGGCAACAACAGCCCAGGGGAGGCCCAGCTGCAGGGCTCACAGCCCCGGCACGGTGTTGTGGGCAGCCCTCGCCCAGCCTGGGTCTCGTCCTCACCAAGCACTCGCCCATCCTCCACGTCTGCTCCGTCTGCGCCAGCTGCTTGAGCTCTTTCCACTTGAGGAGCTCTGCTATAGCCAGGACGGCTTCTGCAGATGCCTGTGGGACAGAAGCTGGGAGGTGGCACCAGGGCCTGCCTGTGGAAGGAGTCCTGGGCTTTGTTCCTAAGGTGACCGTGCCCTTAGGAAGCTGGGACATGCCCTCGCAAAGCATCCAGGGGTCTCTTGGGGACAGGCCTGGGCAGCAGGGATTGAGGTGCAAAGCCCTGCAGGGACACCTGTGGGGACAGCTGAGAAGCCTTTGGGGACACACGTGTCCAGGCCTCGGTGGTGCGGGGCTGCTGCCGAGCCCTGCTGGAGCAGGCAGGGCAGAGGTTGGAAATGGCCGTGCCAGCTTGTCCGGCCCTGCTGGCGCTGGTTCCCAGGGGCTGTGCTGGGGGAACGCTGCCGGCTGCCAGCACCCCTTGTCCTGATGCTCGGGACCCCCCAGGGGGTGTCAGCCACCCCTCTCTTGGTCAGTGCTCAGCCTGGACATGGGTACCTTGGCCACGCTGCGGGCCTGGTCACTCATGTGAAGGAGGAGCTGGACCAGGGCCTTCCAGGCATATTTCTTCATGACCGCCTGGTTCTTCCAGTCCGTTTTGCCCAGCAGGTCTCTGAAGAGGCAGATGGAGTGCTCCCGCACACAGTCTTCCTTCTGGTAGGAAGGAGGAAAGGTGAGCTTTGCACACAGCGGCTCCCTGCCCGCGGCCAGGAGGGGCTGAGCTGAGGTGCCTGAGGTGAGGGGCGATGCTCCGGGGTCACAGCCCAGAGTGGGTAGAAGCTGTGCTGGGCTGCAAGGCTCAGAATCCACCCATGGATGAAGCCATGGGGAGCGTTCCCACATCAGCCTTACCGCGTCAAAGAGGCACCAGAGCCTCGGCACCACCATCACAGCCATGGTGCTGGCCTCTCTCTTTTTCAGGTGCCCCAGCACATTTCGGACGATGTCCACGGCCATCAGTGAAACGTCCCCCGACCGATGCCACAGGAATTTCAGCAACTCAGACAGGAGGCCCTTCATTTTTCTTGCCTGTATGAAAGACAGTTTCCATTCCATGAGAACTTCTGGGCCTGGTCAGCTCCCCAGGCAGCCTCCAGGCCATCCCATGGCAGGCAGGGCGTTTGGAGCAGTCACCCCAGCACCTGACTCGCAGACCAGGCCAAGCCACCACCTTCCCCGAGGCCTCAGAGTCCAGGTGCCACATGTCTGCCCCTGAGAGCAGCCTGCTCACCGTCTCGGCTCTCTCCGACAGCGTCACAAGGGCCCTGAGCACCAGCGAGACCATTTCTATTCTTGGACACCTCAGAAGATCCAGGTCATTGTACAGTGGACCCATTTCCTCTTCTTGTACATCATCAGAGGCCAGCATCTGGAAGAAAGCAGAAGAGAGCCCGGGCAGAGCTGGCAGGGCTGTCCTGGCTCAGCTCCCGCTTCCCACCAGCAGCTGAGAGCAAGGCCATGTGGGCTTTTCCTGATGACTCACAGCCAAGAACGTGAGGCAGGACTTCTCCTGCTGTGTGAAGATGTCCTTGTGCCGGCCCTGCAGTTTGATGTGCAGCTCCTTCAAAACCTGCTCCAGAGTCTGGCGCACGGAGAACATTGCCTTCCACAGACAGACTTTGTCGCTGCAAGGCAGAGCGCTGTCAGCAGGGCTGCCTCGGCCACTGCAGCGTGGCCTGGGCCAGCCCTGCAGGACTTGGGGTGCGCAGGGGCCCAGCCTGGGCAGGTGGACATGGCTGACGGGGTGTTCCCGGTGGGACTGGGAGCAGCGTGCTGGCTCTGGGCTGGCCCAGCCGGCTTTGGCTGCTGTGGGCCTGGGCTGGGAAGCATGGTGGGATGGAGGGCCCCGCTTGCTTTGGGGGTGCTGCAGTGTTCTTGTGTCTGGCAGCCAGAGAGTCTCGGGGTCCCTCTCCCCACAGGGAACAAGCCCTCTGGGCGGTCAGGGCCAGTACCTGAATATTGGTGCGACCTTCAGAGCTGTTGTGACGACTCGCCGAGGCCACTTACTGGCCATCAGGACAAACATTATGGGAAAGCTGTGAGCGGTTGCTGCATTTGTTTCATCATAGTATGCAAAGATGTGTCTCACAATTTTTGGCACCTGGAGGGAACACAGGTGAAGGTGGTGCTGCCGTGTCCTGGGATGCCGCAGGGACCCATGTGCAGGTGACAATCTTTCTATGTAATATGTGTGTGTGTGTGTGTGTGTGTGTGTGTGTCTTTCTCATTCCCCCTCTCTCTCGATCTCCCATTTACTCTTAAATGAAATCCGTACTGTTGACCTTGGCATATGGTCTTGATTGCACCTTAATTTTGGCCGAGGCATCTTTTGATGACCAGATCCTACCGTTCTTCGGGTGTCAGAAGCGGGATCCTTACACCCTCTCTGCTGCATCAAGGTAGTTTTGGGCATCCCCCAATCCAGGCTTTGGGAGGGAGGCAGGAACCTGACAGGGCTCAAGGGCAGGCCAATCCAGCCACAGGCCACTTACATCCATCAGCCACAGCTCAGGGAATTCCATGGCCACCTCCAGAAACTCCTTGGGTGCCTTCTTGTCCAGGAGGCTGGAGTGTCCCAGGATCTCGATGGCCGCAAGGACGATGCCCGTCCTCTCAGTTGGCCTGAGGTATCTCCCAAAGGCCTGTGGCAGGAAGGAAGGGAGTGGAGGCCAGTGCCAGCCAGTGCCCAAAGGCTTCTGCTCGGCTGGGCAGTGTGAGCAGCCCTGGCCAGAGGTGCCGGGCAGTGCTGGCGGCAGTGGCCGCAGGAAAGCTGGCAGCAGTGCCCACAGTTCCTATGCAGGGGAGGATGAGGAGGGCCCCGGGGCAGGGAGGAGGGCTGGGCTCTCAGGCATGGGGCACGGGCCCTACGGAGACCAGGGGCTCGCTGGTGGCCAGCAGGGCTGGAGCTGCGGCTTCTGCTGCTGCTGGGACACCGCAGTGTTCCCTGCTCGGGGACAGCAGGAAGCCTCTCACCAGGGACAGCCCCGCTGATTCTGCGCCCCTTTGCGCACACCAATTCCCTGCTGATGCCACAGATGGGAGGCCCAGCCAAGGGGAGGGCTGGTTACCTGAACTCTCCAGGTGCTGGGCGTATCCAGCAGGGAGGTGATCTCAGATTCCCAGTATGCTGGGAGCTGGGCACAAACTGCTGCCGGTGTGGCACCTAAAGAGAGGAAAGACACAAATGTGTGGCTGAGACACAGCCGCTGTGCCAGCAGCCGACCCAACCCTGACAAGCGTTCGGATGCAGGAATGGCTGGGGAGCAGTCGGTCACGGGAGGAGATGGTGGGCACTGGTGGAAAGGGGGAGCTGCCTCCAGTGTCCGTACCCAGGGAAGCTGGCCTGGGAAGCTCCGAGCCCCTGGAGCTCTGCATGCAGCTCCCCGTTACACCGTGGCTGCAATACTGCTCAGGGGGAAGGGCTTGCGGGGCTGGAGTGTGGCAGGGCAGGACACGAGCTCTCCAGGGGACATGGGGAAGGGGTGGGGTGTGGCTGAGTCCTGCTGGGAGGAGCAGCTCGGCTACACGGGAGCATCATGAGGCTGGCAGAGAGTGTGGGGCAGGAGCGGAGGTGACAGCAGTGCTGGGGACATGGTGCCACCTGCACCAAGCACAACAAGGGGCCTTCGCAAAGCCCAGGAAGACAAGCAGCTGTATGTGGGCATGTGGTGGTGCACGGGGGATGCCGCCCACCACAGCTTCTCTTACATTTCTGCTCAGAGAGGAATGTGAAGAGGAAGCAGAGAATATCCAGTGCCATCCAGCTGGTTTCTTCTTTCCTGAATAACTTGAAAAACAGATGGCCCAGCAGCTTCCCGAGCACTGGGATCTGGACCTGGCTGCTGGCAGCACCGCCGTCCTCAGTTTGGCCAGCCTGGGGGAGGCAGGCAGAAGAGCAGAAGGTCTGAGGGTGGGCAGCTGAGGCCTTGCAGGCACCTTGCAGTTGTGGCTGTGCCAGGGCACAGGGATGGGGAGATGGCCTGGCTGGAGGGTGGCCGGTCCTTACCTGCACAGTGGAAGAGTCGGCCAGCAAATGGCTCAGCAGCCTGACCCTGCCCATGACCCTCTCCTGCACAGCCACTGTGTCATAAAGGCAGTAGTCCAGCAGAACCTGGGAAGAGAGAAGCTGCAGGTGAGCCCCGTGAGCAGACGCCCACTCCAGCAGCAGCAGTGGCAGGGCCGCGCTCATGAGAGACACTTGCACCGTCCCTCCAGACTTCCTGTGCCCTCAGGCAAAGCCTGCAGGGGGGATCCTGTCCCTGGGGGCCCTGGCAGGCCTGGCACAAAGGCCCCAGGCAAAGCTGGTGGGCAGCAAGGAAGGCAGGGGCTGCCCTCTGCTCCTTGTGCTCCAGCAGCGCCTGGGGCCAGCCTCTGCTTCCCCAGGCCAGCTGGGCACCCTCCCCGCAGCGCGCTCTTGCCTGCACAGCACTGGGGGAATGTCCTGGTTCTGGCTGGGACAGGGTTCATTTGGCAGGAGCCAGGACAAGACTGGACACAAGCCCGGGCTCCTTCCCCTCCTGAGGGAGGAACATTCTTTTCACCCCCCACTCTGTGCACAGGCCAGACCTCCAAGATGTCCTGAAGCATCTTGCTGGTTTTGGAGGCAGGAGAGCTGAACACCATCACCTCCAGCATGGTGTCCATGGCATGCAGGGTCTGCAAGGATGACAGAGAGCAGTGGCCGTGATTCTGCTGCTCCCTCAGGAGCTCTGAGACTGATCTGAAGTGCCAGTGTGAGGGGAGGGACACAGGAGCAGGCCGTGTGCTGGGGGCAGAGCAGCCGGCATTGCAGGATGTGGCTGGAGCCTGGCAAGGCATGAAGGGATGTGTGGATCCAAAACTGCTGCTAGCAAGGATTTTGTTGCTATTTTCTAAGTCCGTGAGAGACTTTTCTCTCTCACAGAAGAGGTAGCAGAGCTATGTAAACAACCAAACTGCTGCAGCCTCGAAAAGTCTTGTTTATAGTATAGTAGGAAAATATTTTGACAATGGAGGTTTTAGGATTTTAGCCAATCACCCCCAAGGGGTGGCTGATCCTTGTCCAATTAGACTATGAAGAAAAAAGTCTATAAAAGAGCTTTAAAATAATTAAATCAATCAATCTTGCTGCACAATTCCTGTCTGCCAGATCTTCTCTCCTCCTCCTCCCTGTGGCTGTGCGACACGGAGATATACCCTAGGGCTTAGGCCGGCGGTAATAGGGATGAGGGTAGGAAAGCGAAGCTGAGACCGTGGCCTGCCTTGGATCTTTGGTCCTTAGGCAGCACGGGGTGGTCGGGAGCAGCCTGGACAGACTGGAGGTTCTGCCAGTTCACTCAGCACTTACCTGAGCATAGAGAGACGCTTCCCGGCTGCGCATTTTCCCGCTTGGAGGAAGGAAAAAGATGCTGTTGAAGCAGAGTCTTAAGAGTTTTCTTCTGCTCTCTGCCACCGTCCCCAGCGTGCTGCAAAGAGAGAGGGGCCCAGCTGGACACTGGTGCTGGGAGCAGCGCCTCAAGGTCTCCTGCAGCACTGGGGCTGGGCTTGCAGGAGGGATGAGCAGGTGGGCACGGAGTGCTGGGCAGGGCTCTGCAGGTGTGATGGGCCGGTACCTCAGTCCAGCAATAGCGAGCATGGCCAGCCGCCGCACCTCCGTGCAAATCTCGTTCTTGGGCTCCAATTGCAGCAGCACCTGCAGAGCACAGCTGGGCTGCAACCTGGCAGCTGCCAGCACCCAGAGCCACCAGAGCCTTGCCCTGCCCAAGCACTGCCCTCACAGGCTGCTGGGGCTCCTTGCTCCCTTCCCCAGAGCGCCGGGAACCCCCTCACCTCGATCTTTACTCCCAGCTTGTATTTGTGGCAGAATTCATCCAGGTCCTTGGAGAAGCCAGAATCCTTGGCAGCTCTGCAGAATGTGCAGATGCTGTCAAGGAACTTGAGCTTCAGATCCTTGTCTTGGAGCTGGGGACCAGAGACAACGGGGCAGCGTGAAGTGAGAACACCCAGCCAGCGGGACCAGAGCCCTTGCGGTGCAGTGCCCTGTGGGAGCAGCTGCTCTGCAGAGCCAGCACCCCTGTGCAGGCACAGCTGCCATTCAGCAGGCTGTGGGTACCTGTTTGGGGCTGAGGACGAAGGCCTGGATGAAGTCCATGGCTTTCTGTGCGGATAAGGCCTCTAACGGAGGGGGAGAGAAAGGAAACTGCAGAGGGTGCATCAATAGCAGAGAGCAGAGGAAGGAGATCTGCCCTCTGCCCATGCTGTGCCTGCTCCCTTGGCACTGCCTTCCCGGGCAGCTCCCGACTGGAGGATGCCCAGCAGAGGAGCTGCCCTGCTGGAGCACGGCGGGGCAAAGCCCAGTGCCCCGGGCTGAGGAGCGCTCTGGCAGAGGGGCAGGACACGTCCAGCATCCCACAGCACCACTGCCTCTTGCCAGCCACTGACCCTCGCTGCCCACGCCCCAGAGCAGCAGCTGGGGCCCCTCTGCTCTCCCCCTCCTCGGCACAGGCTGTGCCGGGGCTGGTGTCCTGCCCCGAGCAGCCCCAGCACTCCGGCATCACTCCCACCCCTGTGATCCCCGCTGCCCCTGGGCCGGGGAAACCTGATCCCAGCCCTGCCCAGTCCCACAGGGCCCCTCACTCACTGGGCCGCAATGGCTGCACCTTGGTCGCCTCGGCGGGCTCCGCTGCAGAGCTGCTCTCCTGAGGAGCCCCGTTCTCCCCCCAGGCCACCCTGGGCCGTCTTGGGGGTCTCTTCTCCATTCTACTGAATAGAGAAATGAGATGATCACAGGAAAGGGGGAAGGTTTGGTTTAATATCTTACTCCCTGCTGCAGGGCAAGACGTGAGCAAAAACCAGCGGGCTTCTCTCCAGCTGCGTGCTCCCGTCCTGTCCCGTCGCTGTCCTGCCGGACACTGCAGGCTGGGCGCTGGTTCCACGTCAACAAACCCTGGGAGCCGTTGCTAGGGGCAGGTGGCGGGTCACAGGGGGCCCTTTGTGACACCCCAGTTCCCCCACTATGGTGCTCCCACTGAAACACTCCAAATCACGTGCTGCTCCCTTCTCGCACTCCCCCTCCCCTTTCCCCTGCAGCGGGATGGAGAGGAGAACTGCAGGCAAAAAAGTGAAAAGTCACAGGTTGAATTAAGAAAAATTGACTAAAACCAGCAATGTAAGAAAGCAAGAGCCCTGAGCTGCCAAAGCTTATTGGCAACAAAGGAGAGCAAGGCCTGTGATGACAGTGAGGGGGATGGGCCCGGAGACACCCAGCATGAGTGGATGCATCAAGAGGAAAAGCGAGACTTGTGTGCGGTAAATATGATGGGAGAAGAGGGCTGGATCAGGAGGGGAGAAAATAGTGGAAAATGGGAGAGGAAAAGGGCATGAAACCTGAGGGGAAAAAGGTCTGGAAATGTGAGGTAAAAAATGGCAAACATGAGGGGACAAAAGGGTGGGAAATGGGAGAGGAAAAAATGGTGGGAAACGTGAGGGGAGGAAAGAGCAAGAAAAATGTGGGGACATAATGGTAGGAAAGGTAGGGGAAAAAAAAGGTCGGGAAAATTGAGGGGAAAAGAGACAATGGCAGGAGAAATGACATGAGCCCAGCTGTCCTATGTTCGGGGTCCTGCTCAGATGCAGCAGCTCGCACTGTGTTACTGCACCATGAATAAATGGCTTTGTGGAACAAGACATCTGAGACTCTGCCATGGCAAACCTGGGGTTGATGCAGTGAGGAAACCTGGTGGGACTGTGTGAATGGGGGCTGTGGGGACTCAAGTTGGGATGCGTGGAGTCACTGGAGCCGCTGCTGTGAATATGCTCCAGTCCCAGCAGTTCAAATCTGTGGCCTTGGGATTTCTCCCAGAGGGACTCTGCAATGTCACACTGGATTGTTCCTTCACACTGCCATGGCCACAGCAAGTCCTTGCACCATTGCTTTGGGTGGTTCCTTGTGTTTGCCCGCTCCCCTCCCGGTTTGTTCCTGCCCCAGTTATCAGCTCCTGTGCTGCCTTTCCCACCCCGCTGGAAATCTCCGTGTCCAGTCGTGTGCTCCTGGAAGTCCAGCTGCTCTCCCCATGCAGTTCTCGGCTGGTGCCAGCACGCAGAGGCTTCGCTTGTGCGCTGTTGGCTCTGGCGGCCCACACCACTGACCCTGACCTGGAGAATCCAAAGCCGTGCCCCATTCCTATCACCTTGCTTCCCACGGAAGGGAACTGCCTCTTGGCAAGAACTGATGGGAGGAAACAGAGTACAGTGGGGAGATGGAAAATCGTAGGAGTTTTATTTCTGCAAAGGGATTTCAGTAGAAGTGAGAAGGCAGAAAGCCGGCTGGGCTGAGCAGGGCTCTCGTGTCGGAGATGAGGCAGAACAGGAAGGTGCGTGCCCAAGGGCAGCGAGGCCGGGGGATGCGGGAGGGACACGGAGACGCCGCTGGAGTTGCCAGTGTGGCTGTGGCGTGGCGTGGCTGCAGCGGGGGTGCTCCGTGAGGGAGCGCGGCCGGGCAGGCGGTGTCGCCTGGCAAGGCAGCGGGACGCGGGTCCTCCCCCCCGGTAGGCGGCGCTAGGCAGCGGAAGAGGCGCGGTCAGCTGGCGGCAGGGCCCGGGCAGGGTCGGGGGGGATCGGGGTGGTTGTGGGGCAGCCTGGGGGGGTTGGAGGGGTGGGGAGGGGATGTGAGGGGGAGGTCGGGTTAGGGGAGAAGGGAGAAGGGGGGGTGCGGGGTGCTTTGGGGGGGGAAGAGCAGGATTTGGGAGAATTCGGTGGACGGGAGGGGCCGGGGCGAGGGAGGGGCGGGGCATTGAGGGGATTTGGGGGTTTTGGGAGGAATTTGGGGGTTTTGGGAGGAATTTGTGGTGTGAATGGGAGATTTCTGTTGTGAGAAGGGGAAATTTGGGGTGCAAAGAATGTGTGGGCTTGGGAGCAGGATTAGAGGTGCAAAAGGGGCTCCTTGAGGCCAAAAAGTGGGAGAAAGGAGCAAATATGGATTGGGGGGAAAAGGGGGACTGGGGGTGTCTTGGGGTGACGTTATGATGTGTATCCCATATCGCTGTCTATGCCCAGAAATTAATTTTTTGTGCCTTTCTATGCCTCTAAACTGAGCCTGAGAGAGGGAAGAAGAAAAAACTGAGCAAAACTTTCTCAAAGCAGTTTGCAGCTTGTTCAAGGTCACATAAAGACAGGAGGTTTTTATTTTTTCCCCAGCCGCGGCAGGGGAGCGAGGAAGCACCCGGCTTGCTGTGTTCCAGTCAGCTTTTGGCCAGTTGTTTCAGTTTCTTGTTCTCCGGAGAGAGACTGAGAGTTGGACTTTGCTTTTCCTTCTCTGGAATTCCGGATTTTCTCCCTTTGCTACTGGCCTGCTTTCAACCTCAGAGCACATCGGGAGGACTTTCCACCGGGCACAGAGGGCCTGGCCCTGGGCCAAGCCCCAGCTCCGAGGAGACCAAAGGGGGGACTCTAACGCTTTCCCAGGTTTTTCCTCCACAGTGAGAGATTTTACCATTTAACCTCATTTTCCTTTCCCATGTGTTCGTTAAATAAATAGTTTTATCTTCTGCACTTTCCTTCGAGGAAAATTTATTTTTTTTCCTGAACCTGGTGGGGGAGGGGTGGTTGTGCCTTCTCTCAGAGGATATATTTCTAAATTTGGCCAAACCAGTACAGGGGGGAGATAGGGGACTATGTGGGGTTTTGGGGGAGGCTTGGGTTTTGGGCAGAGCCCAGTCCCCACTGTGTCCCTCCCACACCCATGAAGGAGGAGGGGGAGGAATAGAAGAAGACCCCCTGGGTGTGGCAGAAATGGGGGTGATTTGAGGTGAAAAGGGGGTTTTTTGAGGTGGTTTTATGGTTCGGGGTTCCCCAGCATTGCCCTGTGCTCCCCTCAGACCAGCGCTGTCCCCTTGAGGAAGAGGAGAAGCCCCTCCCAAGCGGGGCCTGGGGGGGACATTGGAGGGGTCAGGGACCCCCTCTGAGATGGGGAGGTTGTGGGGAGACTGGGAGTCCCCGGGGGAAATTGGTGTTGGAATTGGGGAGCTCACCGAGGGGGTTTTTGAGTGAGGATTGGGGGATCCCCCCCTTTTCTATGGTGAATTGTGATGTGTTGTGTGTGGGGAGGGAAAACAAAGAAAAGTTGTAATAAGAGAACAAAGAGGTTTCGTTAGAAAGAAAGGACTGTTCAGTCAAGGCAGGAGAGATGTAAAATGGAACAAGTAGCAGAAGCACAGTAGTTTTGCAGAAGGAATTGTTCTACAAGCACTTGTCTATTATTTGAACAGAAAATTGTTCCTCAGCCCATTGTGCTGAGGACCTCTATTGAAATGCTAGATGATTTGCAAAAATTATTAGGAGCTGTTCTTTGGCTCAGACCTACCCTTGGTATCTGCACTGGGGAATTGTCACCCTTATTTAATTTACTTAAGGGAGACTCAGGTTTAACATGTCCTCACAAACTCAATCCAGAAGCCCGTGAAGCATTGCAACTTGTGACAGATAAAATTCAGACATCCTTTGTATCCAGACGACAAGCAGAGTTACCACTGAGGCTTTTCCTTATCCTGGCTGAATTCCAACCATATGCACTAACAGCACAGCGGTGTGTTGATAAACAACGACTGTGGGTGCTAGAGTGGGTATTTTTACCTCACACATTTTCAAAACCAGTGAGCACTTGACTTGACATGATTGTTAGACTTGTTTCCACAGGACGAAAACGATGCCAGAGCCTAAGTGGGGAAGATCCTTCTCACATCCACGTTCCTTTGCCTGCAGACGCTTTTCAGGATCTGTTCTGGGAATCATTGTCTTGAGAGACTGCCCTGAGAGACTTTTTGGGAAACATTGTTAATTCTTTGCTGAAAAGTAAACTTTTGCAATCTTTCAAAGATCTTTCTTTGCAGCCGCGTTTTCTAACATGGTCACAACCCCTGCCTGGAGCAAAGAGAGTCTTCATCGATGGCTCTGGGAAAACTGAGAAAGCACTTGTTGCCTGGAAAAATTCCACAGGGGATTGGGAAAATTGTGTGATTTTTCAGCCAGGGTCAACACAGCTGGTAGAATTAGCAGCCGCCGTAGAGGCTTTGCGATTGTTTCAAATGAACCTTTCAACCTAAGATCAGGTTCCTTATAGGTAGTTGGCATTCTAAGCCATATTGAAGATTCCTTTTTAAAGCAAGTGCACAACAAGAATTTGTAGATTCTGTTGTCTACTCAGTAAGATGAGTTTCGATGCCGATCGTGTTGTTTTTCTGTGTCTGGTTTGAAAGACAGGTGTCTGCTAAGGAAGGCAGGAGCCTCCCTGGGAATGGAAAATGTAAGCCCCTTTGCTCTGAATTATTATAATTTGGAAATGAAGGGGCTTTCAGGCTATTCTATGAGAAATGGGAACAAGAGTTCTTTAGTAGTATACATCACAAGGCAATAACAGAGTCAGGATCCGACCTGACACCCTGCCGGGCAGGGTGGTGGTAGCAGTCCGATGAAGCCGTGGCTGCAGTCCTCCTGAAGTGGTTCTGTTGAAGTGGTGATCCTGTAGAAAGGTCTGGTCCTCCTCTGAAGGTCCAGTGGTGGTTATGCAGCTCTTGTCCTCTGGGAATGCAGTAGGGAAGGGCTGCTTGTGCTGTTCCAAAGCCCAGATTATATGCAGGTGGGAATGCTTGGTTGCTCCCCCTGGGCAGAGCATCTCCCAGTGGGCTGATGTAATTCTATGAGTCATGTGGTGGGTGCTTGACATGCCATTAAACAGAGACAGACCCCGGAGAGAGTTATCAGGGATGAGTCATGGTAGGAGACAAAAAGCACTGCCTGACCTGCTTTAAGAGCTTGTGAAGATGATAATGGAATACATACTTTTGGTTCCATCTTACACTGTAGCCGAGGACATTATGTTCTGCATCTTAGGTCTCCCTCATCTTTGCCTGGGCCTCTGGTGGAAGGCAGTGCAGTCGCAGACACTCTAACGATGATGGAAACAATTCCAAATCAAATTGCCCAGACAAAGGTGTCACACGAATTCTATCATCAGAATGCAAAAGCTTTGAGTAAACAATTTGATCTTACATTTCTCAAGGCAGACAAATTGTTCATTCTTGCCCTGGTTGTGCACACTTAACACCTTTACTTACCACGGTAGGTACAAATCCCGAGAGGGTTAGGTGTCAATGAAGTCTGGCAGATGGATGTTACACACATTTCTTCTTTTGTCACCTTAAAATATGTGCATGCCTCAGCTGACACTTATTCCAAATCTTTTGTTTCCTGTGCTCATAAAGGGGAAAAGGCAAGAGATGTCATTAAGCACATGCTGCGAGCTATTGCCACCTTAGGAGTCCTGAAGGTAGCAAAAACTGATAATGGTGCAGCACATGTCTCCCAATCAGTGAAAACCTTTTTTCACTCTTGGGGTATACGTCACGTATCTGGCACACCTCATTCCTTGACAGGTCAAGCTGTTGTGGAACGCACACATGCCTTTTGAACGAAAATGCTTCTTAAACAAAAAAGGGGGGATCCCCTTGGTGTAAGACCTCCAGAACAATTGGGACAAAGCAACATTTGTTTTAAATATTTGAAATATTTCCAGCAAGTGAAAGAAGGTGTTCCCATGATAGCTTAAGAGATTCTCAACCGCCTGTCTATTATAAAGGTCTGCAGAGCGGACAATGGTTAGGCCCCGTGCCTTTGCTAACGTGGGGACGTGGTTATGGCTGTGTTTCTCTATCCACAGCACCCTATTGGTTACCTGGGAAGAACATCAAACCTGCTGCAGCAGGAATGAAGACTTGAAGGCATCTCAATTTTAGTTTGCTGATCAGTTACAATGGGTTCTGGCACAACATGTGAAGCCTTTTTTGCCATCCTCAGCGGATTCTCGAGGATTGTGAATGAAGCACAGGTCCCACAACCCAAGAGCAATGTTTGGCTGCCATTAGCCAAAGCAATTTAGCAATCTACCCTTTGTATTTCCATGACCAGTGCTAGTGATCCATTTCAGACATGTCTGGTTGGCATTCCTTTGTCAAAGGATGAATGGAACAAGTTATACAATCAGACAGTGAGACGTGATTGTACAACTCCAGGTTAGCATAGGTCGTCGTGGGCGTGTTTGGGATCCCGGCAGTCTGATGCTGGCCCGTCTGTGGGATGGCATTTGGGCAATGCTAATGGAGGCGTGAGAAAAATAAGTAACTTCCCTGCTCTCTCACTGCGGCCGCAAGAGCTGGATGTACTAGGCTCTATAAAAGCTCCTGTGTGTTTTTACGCTAATGACGCTAACGATCCACACACAGACAACACAGGAGTTGATAGAAGCGGCACTGGCATTTACCGTGATGCCTCTGCCTGGTGCAATCTCACTACTCCCTCCCAGGTCGCAACAGGGACCAATGCAATAAGCCTGCCCGATAACATATTTTTGATATGTGGCAAGAGAGCATGGGAAGGCATTCCAGGAAAAGCAGTGTGAGGTCCATTACTTTTGGTCGTTTAACCATGTTTCATCCCAATCTTGAAGCACTAACTAATTGGACACTGCGACATAGGCAAAATAAGCGTGATGTTAAATCCCTCAGCCCTGATTGTAACTCTGAGGTTAAATTCTGGAATCCTACCAAAAGAAGTTTGAGTTCCTTAGTTGCCTCTGTTGGTCTGGCACAGGCCTTGATCCCAATTGATAAACTGGGCTGTTGGCTTGCGAGGGAAAGTAACGCTACCAGTAATGCTTTAACAGGATTGTTAACAGATGTCGACTCTGTACGTCACGCAACATTGCAAAGTAGAGCAGCACTAGAGTTTTTGTTGCTAGCCCAAGGACACAGGTGTGAAGCCTTTGTTGGAATGTGCTGTATGAACCTGAGTGACCATTCTGAATCCATTCCCAAAAGCATGCAGGAATTGAAGGAGCTGTCTGGAGAACAGCAGCCAAAGCAGGGATGGGATCCTTTTGGCCTGTTCTCCTGGCTGGGCAGATTCCGTTTTGGACCTTGGGTTAAACATGCCGTTGGTTTCGCTATAATGGGGCTTAGAGCGCTTCTGATGATTCTATGATGTTTGGCACGTATATTTTCTTGTATTGATGCCTGAAACCTAGGCAAGAAAACAGTGCTCCATAGTATAAGGCCTAGAGAGCAGGTATTTGTTTCTTCGACGCCGGGAGTGAGGGGGATAGCTCCACCACAAACTCACTGGTCCATTCTTCACACAGTTCTAGCTTTTACACTTTTTTACTTAATGCCCACATTATACTTTCCTTGCCTTCATAGTGCAACATATTTTCTAATGACGTGATGATGATGTCAGGCCTTGTAGCACATGGGCGGTTTCTGCACGAGGTGGTCGTCAGCCTCCTGGTGGTCGTTTTGGACGAAGGCTCATAAGCCTTCCTTGGGCTTGAGCTTTTCAGCCCTGCTTTCTGTGCATGCTCTATAAGATTGTGTTCTCAAGTAGTGAAAATATAATAAAAGCTATGTGGACTTTTAATAAATGTTTCCAGTTATACCACGACTGGGGACCGTGCATCATTCCTACGTTGCAGTCGTGGGTGTTGGCGAGAGCTTTTTATCATTTCTGAAGCTCTGCGTGTGTTTTTTAAGCAAGGAGGGGGTTGTGAGGGCTCAAGGGGGGGTTGGGGATATTTTGGAGGTGGTGGGGGCAGGACCCTGGGGGAATTGAGGCAGGGGATTTTGAGGGGGTGGGAGTGTGAGGGAGTTGCACGATTTGAGGGGGTTCAGATTTTGGGTATAGGTGGGAATGGGAGGGGTCAGGTTTGAGGGGGCCACAGGGCTTGGGGGGTGCTCAGAATGGGGGATGATGCAATTTGGAGGGTGATGGGAATGGGGGTGAGATGTTGGGGAGTTGGGTGAGCTCAGAGTGGGGGACTCAGACTGGCGGGGGCTCAGACTGGGGGGGTGCCATGACTTGGGGGTGTCGTAGGAGTGGGGGAGTCACACAGCCCTGGGGGAGCAGATTAGACACTCACATGATGGGTCTCTCATTTTGTGTGGAATGACATGACTTGGGGGGTCAGATTTTGGGGGTCACAATTTGTAGGGGCTCAGATTTCAGGGTCACAACTTGGGGGGATCATGGGAATGGGGTTCAGATTTTGGGGAGTTCCATGAGTTTTTGGTTTCTGTCTTGGGGTCAAATTCCTTGAGGGTCACACGACTGGGGGCTTACAATTTGAGGGAGATGATAATTGTGAGTTCTCAGACTGGGGAGTCACATAACTTGGGAGGCTCTGAAACTCCCAAAACCCCCCTGGCACCCACCAAACTCCTCTCTGGGATCCCCCAAGCCCTCCTCTGGGACCCCTGTAGCCTTCGCTGGTAGCCCTAAACCCACCCCAGACCCCCAAACTCCCACCACCCTCCCTTTCTGAACCCTGCCTGAACTTCCCCCCCTGGAGCCACCCCCCCAAGTCCACCCAGACTGGGTGGTTCCCTGGGATCCCCAATCCCCCTCCAGTGTCCCCCAAACACCTTCTTGAACCCCCAATTCTCCCCCTCCTCAGGCCCCCAGATGCCCTTGGGGCCACTAAACCACCTTCTGGAACACCTCAAAAAGCCCCTGGGACCCCCAAATCCAATGGGGATCCTCAACCTCCCTCCAGGATCCCCAGAGCCCCTCACCTTGAACCACTGCAGACCCTCTCACTTGAGACCCCCAAACCTCCCCCGGGACCCCCAATCCCAAGCTCATTCATGATGGAGCTTCATGGCGTGGGGCCCTTGTCCCAGGGACCTGAGCCCACCTGTCCCTGTGTGCTGAGACCACCCGAGAACTGTGTGAGGAGAGCAGCTCGGGTTCCGAGCACACACAATTGTGTGATTGGAGATTTCCAACGGAGTGGGAAAGGCAGCACAGGAGCTGATAACTGGGACAGGGACAAACTCTGAGGGGAGTGGGCAAAGAGGGAAGCACCCAAAGCAATGGTGCAAGGACTTGCTGTGGCCATGGCAGTGTTAAGGAACTGATCCAGTGTGACCTTGTTGAGTCTCTCTGGGAGAACCTCCAAGGCCACAGATTGGAACTGCTGGGACTGGAGCCCCTTCACAGCGGCGGCAGCTCCAGTGACCCAACGCGTCCCTGCTCACACAGTCCCACCAGGTTTCCTCACTGCTTCAGCCCCAGGTTTGCTATGGCAGAGTCTCAGATGTCTTGTTCCACAAAGCCATTTATTCACGGTGCAGTAACACAGTGCAAGCTCGAGCTGCTGAATCCAAGCAGGACCCCAAACAAAGCACCCCTGGGCTCAGGTCATTTGTCCCTCCATTTTCCCGTTTTTATTCACATTTCCCACCCTTTTCCCCTCAAGTTCCCCACCTCTTTTTCTCTCATGCTCCCTGCTTTTCCATCCCCTCACATTTCCCATCATTTTTGGCCTCATGTTTCCGGCCTTTTTTGCCCTTATGTTTCACAGCCATGATTCCTCCCATTTCCCATCTTTTTCTCCTCGCGTTTCCCATCTCTTCCCTCTCACATTTCCTGCTCTTTTCTCTCCTGTCATTTTCCACATTTTTTCCCTCCCTCACATTTCCTACCATTTTTTCCCTTCACACTTCCTGCCCTTTTGTCCCCTCACATTTGCCATCATGCTTTCCCTCATGTTTCTCACCTTTTCTCCCTATGTTTCGCACTCTTTCTTCCTCTCATTTCCCATCCTTTTTGCTCAAGAGTCCTGTGCCTTTTTGCATTGCATTTCCGGTCCTTTTCTCCTCTAACGTTTCCCGCCCTTTTCTCCCCTCACGTTTCCCGCCCTTTTCTCCCCTCACGTTTCCCTCCCTTTTCTCCCCTCATGTTTCCCCACCATTTTGTCCCCTCATATTTCCCACCATTTTGTGCCCGCACATTTCCCACCCTTTCCTCCTCACATTTCCCACCCACAATTCTCACTTTTCCTCCCAAGTCTGCTAGCTTTAACATAATTGCTTCCATATTGCTTCAAAAATGGTGCACTATACTCATAGATAGAGCTGTGTGCTGCAGTCACTATCATTCCTGTAATCGATTTCAAGTCATTGTTTATTTTATTTGAAAAGCTAATCTCTATATATAGCGAATATATATAATATATATTCATAATATATGTACATTATATACATGACATAATAGATATAATTTATATATTTTATTTACTCAAAATTTTCATATCTTATATCTATTTATAAAATATATAATTTATAGATATGGTTTACTTATAAAAATTATATATAGAAGGTAATTAACTTTCTAGAACTATATACAGAGTTTGGACAGGTCAGTGGCTGGGCTTGGATCCAGCCACACCGACTCCTCTCCCAGGATTTTAGGCAGGCAGGTCTGAGCGCCCAGGATCCTTCTCTCTGGCCCGCAGTATTTCAAGTTCTGGGACAGAAGCAGAGCCCACATGAGCCCCGTGTCTGCACAGAAGGGGCCATCACAAGGCCGGGAAGACGAGCAGATGCATCGGGGGGATGCGGCCGTGTGCAGGGATGCAGCCCACCACAGCTTCTCTTACCTTTCTGCTGACAGATGAACTTGAAGTGGGCGCAGAGAGCATCCAGAGCCATAAAGTGGTCTCTTCTCTCTTGAGCAACTTGAATGGATGTGCCAGCAGCTTCCCCAGGCCTGGGATCTGCATCTCTCCACAGGCAGCACCTCTGTCCTCATTTTGACCAGCCTGGGGGAGGCAGGCAGAAGAGCAGAAGGGCTGAGGGCCGGCAGCTGAGCCATTTGACAGGAGCCAGGAGGGGACTGGCCATGACCCTGGGCTTATTCTAGACCACCTCACGCCATGCTCAGGGGCTGGGGGGAATGGGTCCCTACTGGTCACGGCAATGGCAGAGTCAGAAGTCATGGAAACGCCGGCTTGCGCTTTGAGAAGGACCTTAGAAAGCCAGGGCATCCTTTCCACACCTGATCATTCAGCAGGTGTTTGAGTGTGTGTCCCTGCCAAGCCTTACATCAAGGTCCCCCTCTGCTCAGCGGCACCAGCAGCACAGCGCGCGCAGGGAGAATCCTGATCTTCGCTGCTTCCTTGGAGACTTCAGGACCAAGCTGGTCTGAGCTGCCAGGGAACAGATGGCGGGATCCTTGTCTCCTGCTTGCAGTCTGTCAAGTTCTACGACAGAAGGAGAGCCCAGATGAGCCCCCGTGTGTGCAGAGACGCCTCAACTCCCCTGAGCCCTGGCTCCCCACTCACCCCAGAGAACCTCAGCCACGGTGTCCTCACTCTGCTCTGTCAGGTGCCGCGCAGCCAGCCCTGGGCACAGAGCTCCGTCAGCCCCTGCTCCCCAGTGTGCTCCCAGCAGCGTGGCCCCTGGCCCTGCCTGACCCCCTCAGCAGCCCGAGGGTGGCACTGGCAAGGTGGCCACCAAAGCCACCTGTGTTGGCAGGGGGGCACAGGGAGGCCGAGGCCCTGCCCGTGGCAGCCCCAGGGCTGGGGGATGGGGCCAGGCTGCCCAAAGAGGGACCTGGGGACTGGGACTCACCAATGAACCTGAGGGCCGCCTCTCGCATGGGGGCCTGAGGGCTCTCCAGGTAGGGCTGGCTGTCCCACACAAACTGTTCGGCCCTGCTGCTGTCCTTGGCCAACTGCAGGGAGCACAAGGGTGTGGGCAATACTCAGAGGGCCCCAGCTGGCCAGATCAGCCCCTCCTGGCAGCACCTCCGTGGCTCAGAGCCCTCCCTCATGCTGGGGGCATTGAGGGCACATGGGCCTGGAGGAGGCTCCAATTCTCAAGACAGGAGCAAGGGTGCAGCTCCAGGCTGGGTGCTCTGGGCAACAACAGCCCAGGGGAGGCCCAGCTGCAGGGCTCACAGCCCCGGCACGGTGTTGTGGGCAGCCCTCGCCCAGCCTGGGTCTCGTCCTCACCAAGCACTCGCCCATCCTCCACGTCTGCTCCGTCTGCGCCAGCTGCTTGAGCTCTTTCCACTTGAGGAGCTCTGCTATGGCCAGGACGGCTTCTGCCGACGCCTGTGGGACAGAAGCTGGGAGGTGGCACCAGGGCCTGCCTGTGGAAGGAGTCCTGGGCTTTGTTCCTGGGGTGACCGTGCCCTTAGGAAGCTGGGACATGCCCTCGCAAAGCATCCAGGGGTCTCTTGGGGACAGGCCTGGGCAGCAGGGATTGAGGTGCAAAGCCCTGCAGGGACACCTGTGGGGACAGCTGAGAAGCCTTTGGGGACACACGTGTCCAGGCCTCGGTGGTGCGGGGCTGCTGCCGAGCCCTGCTGGAGCAGGCAGGGCAGAGGTTGGAAATGGCCGTGCCAGCTTGTCTGGCCCTGCTGGCGCTGGTTCCCAGGGGCTGTGCTGGGGGAACGCTGCCGGCTGCCAGCAGCCCTTGTCCTGATGCTCGGGACCCCCCAGGGGGTGTCAGCCACCCCTCTCTTGGTCAGTGCTCAGCCTGGACATGGGTACCTTGGCCACGCTGCGGGCCTGGTCACTCATGTGAAGGAGGAGCTGGACCAGGGCCTTCCAGGCATATTTCTTCATGACCGCCTGGTTCTTCCAGTCCGTTTTGCCCAGCAGGTCTCTGAAGAGGCAGATGGAGTGCTCCCGCACACAGTCTTCCTTCTGGTAGGAAGGAGGAAAGGTGAGCTTTGCACACAGCGGCTCCCTGCCCGCGGCCAGGAGGGGCTGAGCTGAGGTGCCTGAGGTGAGGGGCGATGCTCCGGGGTCACAGCCCAGAGTGGGTAGAAGCTGTGCTGGGCTGCAAGGCCCAGAATCCATCCATGGATGGAGCCATGGGGAGCGTTCCCACATCAGCCTTACCGCGTCAAAGAGGCACCAGAGCCTCGGCACCACCATCACAGCCATGGTGCTGGCCTCTCTCTTTTTCAGGTGCCCCAGCACATTTCGGACGATGTCCACGGCCATCAGTGAAACGTCCCCCGACCGATGCCACAGGAATTTCAGCAACTCAGACAGGAGGCCCTTCATTTTTCTTGCCTGTATGAAAGACAGTTTCCATTCCATGAGAACTTCTGGGCCTGGTCAGCTCCCCAGGCAGCCTCCAGGCCATCCCATGGCAGGCAGGGCGTTTGGAGCAGTCACCCCAGCACCTGACTCGCAGACCAGGCCAAGCCACCACCTTCCCCGAGGCCTCAGAGTCCAGGTGCCACATGTCTGCCCCTGAGAGCAGCCTGCTCACCGTCTCGGCTCTCTCCGACAGCGTCACAAGGGCCCTGAGCACCAGCGAGACCATTTCTATTCTTGGACACCTCAGAAGATCCAGGTCATTGTACAGTGGACCCATTTCCTCTTCTTGTACATCATCAGAGGCCAGCATCTGGAAGAAAGCAGAAGAGAGCCCGGGCAGAGCTGGCAGGGCTGTCCTGGCTCAGCTCCCGCTTCCCACCAGCAGCTGAGAGCAAGGCCATGTGGGCTTTTCCTGATGACTCACAGCCAAGAACGTGAGGCAGGACTTCTCCTGCTGTGTGAAGATGTCCTTCTGCCGGCCCTGCAGTTTGATGTGCAGCTCCTTCAAAACCTGCTCCAGAGTCTGGCGCACGGAGAACATTGCCTTCCACAGACAGACTTTGTCGCTGCAAGGCAGAGCGCTGTCAGCAGGGCTGCCTCGGCCACTGCAGCGTGGCCTGGGCCAGCCCTGCAGGACTTGGGGTGCGCAGGGGCCCAGCCTGGGCAGGTGGACATGGCTGACGGGGTGTTCCCGGTGGGACTGGGAGCAGCGTGCTGGTTCTGGGCTGGCCCAGCCGGCTTTGGCTGCTGTGGGCCTGGGCTGGGAAGCATGGTGGGATGGAGGGCCCCGCTTGCTTTGGGGGTGCTGCAGTGTTCTTGTGTCTGGCAGCCAGAGAGTCTCGGGGTCCCTCTCCCCACAGGGAACAAGCCCTCTGGGCGGTCAGGGCCAGTACCTGAATATTGGTGCGACCTTCAGAGCTGTTGTGACGACTCGCCGAGGCCACTTACTGGCCATCAGGACAAACATTATGGGAAAGCTGTGAGCAGTTGCTGCATTTGTTTCATCATAGTATGCAAAGATGTGTCTCACAATTTTTGGCACCTGGAGGGAACACAGGTGAAGGTGGTGCTGCCGTGTCCTGGGATGCCGCAGGGACCCATGTGCGGGTGACGATCTTTCTACGTAATGTGTGTGTGTGTGTGTGTGTGTGTGTCTTTCTCATTCCCCCTCTCTCTCGATCTCCCATTTACTCTTAAATGAAATCCGTACTGTTGACCTTGGCATATGGTCTTGATTGCACCTTAATTTTGGCCGAGGCATCTTTTGATGACCAGATCCTACCGTTCTTTGGGTGTCAGAAGCGGGATCCTTACACCCTCTCTGCTGCCTCAAGGTGGTTTTGGGCATCCCCCAATCCAGGCTTTGGGAGGGAGGCAGGAACCTGACAGGGCTCAAGGGCAGGCCAATCCAGCCACAGGCCACTTACATCCATCAGCCACAGCTCAGGGAATTCCATGGCCACCTCCAGAAACTCCTTGGGTGCCTTCTTGTCCAGGAGGCTGGAGTGTCCCAGGATCTCGATGGCCGCAAGGACGATGCCCGTCCTCTCAGCTGGCCTGAGGTATCTCCCAAAGGCCTGTGGCAGGAAGGAAGGGAGTGGAGGCCAGTGCCAGCCAGTGCCCAAAGGCTTCTGCTCGGCTGGGCAGTGTGAGCAGCCCTGGCCAGAGGTGCCGGGCAGTGCTGGCGGCAGTGGCCGCAGGAAAGCTGGCAGCAGTGCCCACAGTTCCTATGCAGGGGAGGATGAGGAGGGCCCCGGGGCAGGGAGGAGGGCTGGGCTCTCAGGCATGGGGCACGGGCCCTACGGAGACCAGGGGCTCGCTGGTGGCCAGCAGGGCTGGAGCTGCGGCTTCTGCTGCTGCTGGGACACCGCAGTGTTCCCTGCTCGGGGACAGCGGGAAGCCTCTCACCAGGGACAGCCCCGCTGATTCTGCGCCCCTTTGCGCACACCAATTCCCTGCTGATGCCACAGATGGGAGGCCCAGCCAAGGGGAGGGCTGGTTACCTGAACTCTCCAGGTGCTGGGCGTATCCAGCAGGGAGGTGATCTCAGATTCCCAGTATGCTGGGAGCTGGGCACAAACTGCTGCCGGTGTGGCACCTAAAGAGAGGAAAGACACGAATGTGTGGCTGAGACACAGCCGCTGTGCCAGCAGCCGACCCAACCCTGACAAGCGTTCGGATGCAGGAATGGCTGGGGAGCAGTCGGTCACGGGAGGAGGTGGTGGGCACTGGTGGAAAGGGGGAGCTGCCTCCAGTGTCCGTACCCAGGGAAGCTGGCCTGGGAAGCTCCGAGCCCCTGGAGCTCAGCATGCAGCTCCCCGTTACACCGTGGCTGCAATACTGCTCAGGGGGAAGGGCTTGCGGGGCTGGAGTGTGGCAGGGCAGGACACGAGCTCTCCAGGGGACATGGGGAAGGGGTGGAGTGTGGCTGAGTCCTGCTGGGAGGAGCAGCTCGGCTACACAGGAGCATCATGAGGCTGGCAGAGAGTGTGGGGCAGGAGCGGAGGTGACAGCAGTGCTGGGGACATGGTGCCACCTGCACCAAGCACAACAAGGGGCCTTCGCAAAGCTCAGGAAGACAAGCAGCTGTATGTGGGCATGTGGTGGTGCACGGGGGATGCCGCCCACCACAGCTTCTCTTACATTTCTGCTCAGAGAGGAATGTGAAGAGGAAGCAGAGAATATCCAGTGCCATCCAGCTGGTTTCTTCTTTCCTGAATAACTTGAAAAACAGATGGCCCAGCAGCTTCCCGAGGACTGGGATCTGGACCTGGCTGCTGGCAGCACCGCCGTCCTCAGTTTGGCAAGCCTGGGGGAGGCAGGCAGAAGAGCAGAAGGTCTGAGGGTGGGCAGCTGAGGCCTTGCAGGCACCTTGCAGTTGTGGCTGTGCCAGGGCACAGGGATGGGGAGATGGCCTGGCTGGAGGGTGGCCGGTCCTTACCTGCACAGTGGAAGAGTCGGCCAGCAAATGGCTCAGCAGCCTGACCCTGCCCATGACCCTCTCCTGCACAGCCACTGTGTCATAAAGGCAGTAGTCCAGCAGAACCTGGGAAGAGAGAAGCTGCAGGTGAGCCCCGTGAGCAGACGCCCACTCCAGCAGCAGCAGTGGCAGGGCCGTGCCCATGAGAGACACTTGCGCCGTCCCTCCAGACTTCCTGTGCCCTCAGGCAAAGCCTGCAGGGGGGATCCTGTCCCTGGGGGCCCTGGCAGGCCTGGCACAAAGGCCCCAGGCAAAGCTGGTGGGCAGCAAGGAAGGCAGGGGCTGCCCTCTGCTCCTTGTGCTCCAGCAGCGCCTGGGGCCAGCCTCTGCTTCCCCAGGCCAGCTGGGCACCCTCCCCGCAGCGCGCTCTTGCCTGCACGGCACTGGGGGAATGTCCTGGTTCTGGCTGGGACAGGGTTCATTTGGCAGGAGCCAGGACAAGACTGGACACAAGCCCGGGCTCCTTCCCCTCCTGAGGGAGGAACATTCTTTTCACCCCCCACTCTGTGCACAGGCCAGACCTCCAAGATGTCCTGAAGCATCTTGCTGGTTTTGGAGGCAGGAGAGCTGAACACCATCACCTCCAGCATGGTGTCCATGGCATGCAGGGTCTGCAAGGATGACAGAGAGCAGTGGCCGTGATTCTGCTGCTCCCTCAGGAGCTCTGAGACTGATCTGAAGTGCCAGTGTGAGGGGAGGGACACAGGAGCAGGCCGTGTGCTGGGGGCAGAGCAGCCGGCATTGCAGGATGTGGCTGGAGCCTGGCAAGGCATGAAGGGATGTGTGGATCCAAAACTGCTGCGAGCAAGGATTTTGTTGCTAGTTTCTAAGTCCGTGAGAGACTTTTCTCTCTCACAGAAGAGGTAGCAGAGCTATGTAAACAACCAAACTGCTGCAGCCTTGAAAAGTCTTGTTTATAGTATAGTAGGAAAATATTTTGACAATGGAGGTTTTAGGATTTTAGCCAATCACCCCCAAGGGGTGGCTGATCCTTGTCCAATTAGACTATGAAGAAAAAAGTCTATAAAAGAGCTTTAAAATAATTAAATCAATCAATCTTGCTGCACAATTCCTGTCTGCCAGATCTTCTCTCCTCCTCCTCCCTGTGCCTGTGCGACACGGAGATATACCCTAGGGCTTAGGCCGGCGGTAATAGGGATGAGGGGAGGAAAGCGAAGCTGAGACCGTGGCCTGCCTTGGATCTTTGGTCCTTAGGCAGCACGGGGTGGTCGGGAGCAGCCTGGACAGACTGGAGGTTCTGCCAGTTCACTCAGCACTTACCTGAGCATAGAGAGACGCTTCCCGGCTGCGCATTTTCCCGCTTGGAGGAAGGAAAAAGATGCTGTTGAAGCAGAGTCTTAAGAGTTTTCTTCTGCTCTCCAGCACCGTCCCCAGCGTGCTGCAAAGAGAGAGGGGCCCAGCTGGACACTGGTGCTGGGAGCAGCGCCTCAAGGTCTCCTGCAGCACTGGGGCTGGGCTTGCAGGAGGGATGAGCAGGTGGGCACGGAGTGCTGGGCAGGGCTCTGCAGGTGTGATGGGCCGGTACCTCAGTCCAGCAATAGCGAGCATGGCCAGCCGCCGCACCTCCGTGCAAATCTCGTTCTTGGGCTCCAATTGCAGCAGCACCTGCAGAGCACAGCTGGGCTGCAACCTGGCAGCTGCCAGCACCCAGAGCCACCAGAGCCTTGCCCTGCCCAAGCACTGCCCTCACAGGCTGCTGGGGCTCCTTGCTCCCTTCCCCAGAGCGCCGGGAACCCCCTCACCTCGATCTTCTCTCCCAGCTTGTATTTGTGGAAGAATTCATCCCGGTCCTTGGAGAAGCCAGAATCCTTGGCAGCTCTGCAGAATGTGCAGATGCTGTCAAGGAACTTGAGCTTCAGATCCTTGTCTTGGAGCTGGGGACCAGAGACAACGGGGCAGCGTGAAGTGAGAACACCCAGCCAGCGGGACCAGAGCCCTTGCGGTGCAGTGCCCTGTGGGAGCAGCTGCTCTGCAGAGCCAGCAGCCCTGTGCAGGCACAGCTGCCATTCAGCAGGCTGTGGGTACCTGTTTGGGGCTGAGGACGAAGGCCTGGATGAAGTCCATGGCTTTCTGTGCGGATAAGGCCTCTAACGGAGGGGGAGAGAAAGGAAACTGCAGAGGGTGCATCAATAGCAGAGAGCAGAGGAAGGAGATCTGCCCTCTGCCCATGCTGTGCCCGCTCCCTTGGCACTGCCTTCCCGGGCAGCTCCCGACTAGAGGATGCCCAGCAGAGGAGCTGCCCTGCTGGAGCACGGCGGGGCAAAGCCCAGTGCCCCGGGCTGAGGAGCGCTCTGGCAGAGGGGCAGGACACGTCCAGCATCCCACAGCACCACTGCCTCTTGCCAGCCACTGACCCTCGCTGCCCACGCCCCAGAGCAGCAGCTGGGGTCCCTCTGCTCTCCCCCTCCTCGGCACAGGCTGTGCCGGGGCTGGTGTCCTGCCCCGAGCAGCCCCAGCACTCCGGCATCACTCCCACCCCTGTGATCCCCGCTGCCCCTGGGCCGGGGAAACCTGATCCCAGCCCTGCCCAGTCCCACAGAGCCCCTCACTCACTGGGCCGCAATGGCTGCACCTTGGTCACCTCGGCGGGCTCCGCTGCAGAGCTGCTCTCCTGAGGAGCCCCGTTCTCCCCCCAGGCCACCCTGGGCCGTCTTGGGGGTCTCTTCTCCATTCTACTGAATAGAGAAATGAGATGATCACAGGAAAGGGGGAAGGTTTGGTTTAATATCTTACTCCCTGCTGCAGGGCAAGACGTGAGCAAAAACCAGCGGGCTTCTCGCCAGCTGCGTGCTCCCGTCCTGTCCCGTCGCTGTCCTGCCGGACACTGCAGGCTGGGAGCTGGTTCCACGTCAACAAACCCTGGGAGCCGTTGCTAGGGGCAGGTGGCGGGTCACAGGGGGCCCTTTGTGACACCCCAGTTCCCCCACTATGGTGCTCCCACTGAAACACTCCAAATCACGTGCTGCTCCCTTCTCGCACTCCCCCTCCCCTTTCCCCTGCAGCGGGATGGAGAGGAGAACTGCAGGCAAAAAAGTGAAAAGCCACAGGTTGAATTAAGAAAAATTGACTAAAACCAGCAATGTAAGAAAGCAAGAGCCCTGAGCTGCCAAAGCTTATTGGCAACAAAGGAGAGCAAGGCCTGTGATGACAGTGAGGGGGATGGGCCCAGAGACACCCAGCATCAGTGGATGCATCAAGAGGAAAAGCGAGACTTGTGTGCGGTAAATATGATGGGAGAAGAGGGCTGGATCAGGAGGGGAGAAAATAGTGGAAAATGGGAGAGGAAAAGGGCATGAAACCTGAGGGGAAAAAGGTCTGGAAATGTGAGGTAAAAAATGGCAAACATGAGGGGACAAAAGGGTGGGAAATGGGAGAGGAAAAAATGGTGGGAAACGTGAGGGGAGGAAAGAGCAAGAAAAATGTGGGGACATAATGGTAGGAAAGGTAGGGGAAAAAAAGGTCGGGAAAATTGAGGGGAAAAGAGATAATGGCAGGACAAATGACATGAGCCCAGCTGTCCTATGTTCGGGGTCCTGCTCAGATGCAGCAGCTCGCACTGTGTTACTGCACCATGAATAAATGGCTTTGTGGAACAAGACATCTGAGACTCTGCCATGGCAAACCTGGGGTTGATGCAGTGAGGAAACCTGGTGGGACTGTGTGAATGGGGGCTGTGGGGACTCAAGTTGGGATGCGTGGAGTCACTGGAGCCGCTGCTGTGAATTTGCTCCAGTCCCAGCAGTTCAAATCTGTGGCCTTGGGATTTCTCCCAGAGGGACTCTGCAATGTCACACTGGATTTTTCCTTCACACTGCCATGGCCACAGCAAGTCCTTGCACCATTGCTTTGGGTGGTTCCTTGTGTTTGCCCACTCCCCTCAGAGTTTGTTCCTGCCCCAGTTATCAGCTCCTGTGCTGCCTTTCCCACCCCGCTGGAAATCTCCGTGTCCAATCGTGTGCTCCTGGAAGTCCAGCTGCTCTCCCCATGCAGTTCTCGGCTGGTGCCAGCACGCAGAGGCTTCGCTTGTGCGCTGTTGGCTCTGGCGGCCCACACCACTGACCCTGACCTGGAGAATCCAAAGCCGTGCCCCATTCCTATCACCTTGCTTCCCACGGAAGGGAACTGCCTCTTGGCAAGAACTGATGGGAGGAAACAGAGTACAGTGGGGAGATGGAAAATCGTAGGAGTTTTATTTCTGCAAAGGGATTTCAGTAGAAGTGAGAAGGCAGAAAGCCGGCTGGGCTGAGCAGGGCTCTCGTGTCGGAGATGAGGCAGAAGAGGAAGGTGCGTGCCCAAGGGCAGCGAGGCCGGGGGATGCGGGAGGGACACGGAGACGCCGCTGGAGTTGCCAGTGTGGCTGTGGCGTGGCGTGGCTGCAGCGGGGGTGCTCCGTGAGGGAGCGCGGCCGGGCAGGCGGTGTCGCCTGGCAAGGCAGCGGGACGCGGGTCCTCCCCCCCGGTAGGCGGCGCTAGGCAGCGGAAGAGGCGCGGTCAGCTGGCGGCAGGGCCCGGGCAGGGTCGGGGGGGATCGGGGTGGTTGTGGGGCAGCCTGGGGGGGTTGGAGGGGTGGGGAGGGGATGTGAGGGGGAGGTCGGGTTAGGGGAGAAGGGAGAAGGGGGGGTGCGGGGTGCTTTGGGGGGGGAAGAGCAGGATTTGGGAGAATTCGGTGGACGGGAGGGGCCGGGGCGAGGGAGGGGCGGGGCATTGAGGGGATTTGGGGGTTTTGGGAGGAATTTGGGGTGTGAATGGGAGATTTCTGTTGTGAGAAGGGGAAATTTGGGGTGCAAAGAATGTGTGGGCTTGGGAGCAGGATTAGAGGTGCAAAAGGGGCTCCTTGAGGCCAAAAAGTGGGAGAAAGGAGCAAATATGGATTGGGGGGAAAAGGGGGACTGGGGGTGTCTTGGGGTGACGTTATGATGTGTATCCCATATCGCTGTCTATGCCCAGAAATTAATTTTTTGTGCCTTTCTATGCCTCTAAACTGAGCCTGAGAGAGGGAAGAAGAAAAAACTGAGCAAAACTTTCTCAAAGCAGTTTGCAGCTTGTTCAAGGTCACATAAAGACAGGAGGTTTTTATTTTTTCCCCAGCCGCGGCAGGGGAGCGAGGAAGCACCCGGCTTGCTGTGTTCCAGTCAGCTTTTGGCCAGTTGTTTCAGTTTCTGGTTCTCCAGAGAGAGACTGAGAGTTGGACTTTGCTTTTCCTTCTCTGGAATTCCGGATTTTCTCCCTTTGCTACTGGCCTGCTTTCAACCTCAGAGCACATCGGGAGGACTTTCCACCGGGCACAGAGGGCCTGGCCCTGGGCCAAGCCCCAGCTCCGAGGAGACCAAAGGGGGGACTCTAACGCTTTCCCAGGTTTTTCCTCCACAGTGAGAGATTTTACCATTTAACCTCATTTTCCTTTCCCATGTGTTCGTTAAATAAATAGTTTTATCTTCTGCACTTTCCTTCGAGGAAAATTTATTTTTTTTCCTGAACCTGGTGGGGGAGGGGTGGTTGTGCCTTCTCTCAGAGGATATATTTCTAAATTTGGCCAAACCAGTACAGGGGGGAGATAGGGGAGTATGTGGGGTTTTGGGGGAGGCTTGGGTTTTGGGCAGAGCCCAGTCCCCACTGTGTCCCTCCCACACCCATGAAGGAGGAGGGGGAGGAATAGAAGAAGACCCCCTGGGTGTGGCAGAAATGGGGGTGATTTGAGGTGAAAAGGGGGTTTTTTGAGGTGGTTTTATGGTTCGGAGTTCCCCAGCATTGCCCTGTGCTCCCCTCAGACCAGCGCTGTCCCCTTGAGGAAGAGGAGAAGCCCCTCCCAAGCGGGGCCTGGGGGGGGACATTGGAGGGGTCAGGGACCCCCTCTGAGATGGGGAGGTTGTGGGGAGATTGGGAGTCCCCGGGGGAAATTGGTGTTGGAATTGGGGGGCTCACCGAGGGGGTTTTTGAGTGAGGATTGGGGGATCCCCCCCTTTTCTATGGTGAATTGTGATGTGTTGTGTGTGGGGAAGGAAAACAAAGAAAAGTTGTAATAAGAGAACAAAGAGGTTTCGTTAGAAAGAAAGGACTGTTCAGTCAAGGCAGGAGAGATGTAAAATGGAACAAGTAGCAGAAGCACAGTAGTTTTGCAGAAGGAATTGTTCTACAAGCACTTGTCTATTATTTGAACAGAAAATTGTTCCTCAGCCCATTGTGCTGAGGACCTCTATTGAAATGCTAGATGATTTGCAAAAATTATTAGGAGCTGTTCTTTGGCTCAGACCTACCCTTGGTATCTGCACTGAGGAATTGTCACCCTTATTTAATTTACTTAAAGGAGACTCAGGTTTAACATGTCCTCACAAACTCAATCCAGAAGCCCGTGAAGCATTGCAACTTGTGACAGATAAAATTCAGACATCCTTTGTATCCAGACGACAAGCAGAGTTACCACTGAGGCTTTTCCTTATCCTGGCTGAATTCCAACCATATGCACTAACAGCACAGCGGTGTGTTGATAAACAACGACTGTGGGTGCTAGAGTGGGTATTTTTACCTCACACATTTTCAAAACCAGTGAGCACTTGACTTGACATGATTGTTAGACTTGTTTCCACAGGACGAAAACGATGCCAGAGCCTAAGTGGGGAAGATCCTTCTCACATCCACGTTCCTTTGCCTGCAGACGCTTTTCAGGATCTGTTCTGGGAATCATTGTCTTGAGAGACTGCCCTGAGAGACTTTTTGGGAAACATTGTTAATTCTTTGCTGAAAAGTAAACTTTTGCAATCTTTCAAAGATCTTTCTTTGCAGCCGCGTTTTCTAACATGGTCACAACCCCTGCCTGGAGCAAAGAGAGTCTTCATCGATGGCTCTGGGAAAACTGAGAAAGCAGTGGTTGCCTGGAAAAATTCCACAGGGGATTGGGAAAATTGTGTGATTTTTCAGCCAGGGTCAACACAGCTGGTAGAATTAGCAGCCGCCGTAGAGGCTTTGCGATTGTTTCAAATGAACCTTTCAACCTAAGATCAAGTTCCTTATAGGTAGTTGGCATTCTAAGCCATATTGAAGATTCCTTTTTAAAGCAAGTGCACAACAAGAATTTGTAGATTCTGTTGTCTACGCAGTAAGATGAGTTTCGATGCCGATCGTGTTGTTTTTCTGTGTCTGGTTTGAAAGACAGGTGTCTGCTAAGGAAGGCAGGAGCCTCCCTGGGAATGGAAAATGTAAGCCCCTTTGCTCTGAATTATTATAATTTGGAAATGAAGGGGCTTTCAGGCTATTCTATGAGAAATGGGAACAAGAGTTCTTTAGTAGTATACATCACAAGGCAATAACAGAGTCAGGATCCGACCTGACACCCTGCCGGGCAGGGTGGTGGTAGCAGTCCGATGAAGCCGTGGCTGCAGTCCTCCTGAAGTGGTTCTGTTGAAGTGGTGATCCTGTCGAAAGGTCTGGTCCTCCTCTGAAGGTCCAGTGGTGGTTATGCAGCTCTTGTCCTCTGGGAATGCAGTAGGGAAGGGCTGCTTGTGCTGTTCCAAAGCCCAGATTATATGCAGGTGGGAATGCTTGGTTGCTCCCCCTGGGCAGAGCATCTCCCAATGGGCTGATGTAATTCTATGAGTCATGTGGTGGGTGCTTGACATGCCATTAAACAGAGACAGACCCCGGAGAGAGTTATCAGGGATGAGTCATGGTAGGAGACAAAAAGCACTGCCTGACCTGCTTTAAGAGCTTGTGAAGATGATAATGGAATACATACTTTTGGTTCCATCTTACACTGTAGCCGAGGACATTATGTTCTGCATCTTAGGTCTCCCTCATCTTTGCCTGGGCCTCTGGTGGAAGGCAGTGCAGTCGCAGACACTCTAACGATGATGGAAACAATTCCAAATCAAATTGCCCAGACAACGGTGTCACACGAATTCTATCATCAGAATGCAAAAGCTTTGAGTAAACAATTTGATCTTACATTTCTCAAGGCAGACAAATTGTTCATTCTTGCCCTGGTTGTGCACACTTAACACCTTTACTTACCACGGTAGGTACAAATCCCGAGAGGGTTAGGTGTCAATGAAGTCTGGCAGATGGATGTTACACACATTTCTTCTTTTGTCACCTTAAAATATGTGCATGCCTCAGCTGACACTTACTCCAAATCTTTTGTTTCCTGTGCTCATAAAGGGGAAAAGGCAAGAGATGTCATTAAGCACATGTTGCGAGCTATTGCCACCTTAGGAGTCCTGAAGGTAGCAAAAACTGATAATGGTGCAGCACATGTCTCCCAATCAGTGAAAACCTTTTTTCATTCTTGGGGTATACGTCACGTATCGGGCACACCTCATTCCTCGACAGGTCAAGCTGTTGTGGAACGCACACATGCCCTTTGAACGAAAATGCTTCTTAAACAAAAAAGGGGGGATCCCCTTGGTGTAAGAGCTCCAGAACAACTGGGGCAAAGCAACATTTGTTTTAAATATTTGAAATATTTCCAGCAAGTGAAAGAAGGTGTTCCCATGATAGCTTAAGAGATTCTCAACCGCCTGTCTATTATAAAGGTCTGCAGAGCGGACAATGGTTAGGCCCCGTGCCTTTGCTAACGTGGGGACGTGGTTATGGCTGTGTTTCTCTATCCACAGCACCCTATTGGTTACCTGGGAAGAACATCAAACCCGCTGCAGCAGGAATGAAGACTTGAAGGCATCTCAATTTTAGTTTGCTGATCAGTTACAATGGGTTCTGGCACAACATGTGAAGCCTTTTTTGCCATCCTCAGCGGATTCTCGAGGATTGTGAATGAAGCACGGGTCCCACAACCCAAGAGCAATGTTTGGCTGCCATTAGCCAAAGCAATTTAGCAATAATCTACCCTTTGTATTTCAATGACCAGTGCTAGTGATCCATTTCAGACATGTCTGGTTGGCATTCCTTTGTCAAAGGATGAATGGAACAAGTTATACAATCAGACAGTGAGACGTGATTGTACAACTCCAGGTTAGCATAGGTCGTCGTGGGCGTGTTTGGGATCCCGGCAGTCTGATGCTGGCCAGTCTGTGGGATGGCATTTGGGCAATGCTAATGGAGGCGTGAGAAAAATAAGTAACTTCCCTGCTCTCTCACTGCGGCCGCAAGAGCTGGATGTACTAGGCTCTATAAAAGCTCCTGTGTGTTTTTACGCTAATGACGCTAACGATCCACACACAGACAACACAGGAGTTGATAGAAGCGGCACTGGCATTTACCGTGATGCCTCTGCCTGGTGCAATCTCACTACTCCCTCCCAGGTCGCAACAGGGACCAATGCAATAAGCCTGCCCGATAACATATTTTTGATATGTGGCAAGAGAGCATGGGAAGGCATTCCAGGAAAAGCAGTGTGAGGTCCATTACTTTTGGTCGTTTAACCATGTTTCATCCCAATCTTGAAGCACTAACTAATTGGACACTGCGACATAGGCAAAATAAGCGTGATGTTAAATCCCTCAGCCCTGATTGTAACTCTGAGGTTAAATTCTGGAATCCTGCCAAAAGAAGTTTGAGTTCCTTAGTTGCCTCTGTTGGTCTGGCACAGGCCTTGATCCCAATTGATAAACTGGGCTGTTGGCTTGCGAGGGAAAGTAACGCTACCAGTAATGCTTTAACAGGATTGTTAACAGATGTCGACTCTGTACGTCACGCAACATTGCAAAGTAGAGCAGCACTAGAGTTTTTGTTGCTAGCCCAAGGACACAGGTGTGAAGCCTTTGTTGGAATGTGCTGTATGAACCTGAGTGACCATTCTGAATCCATTCCCAAAAGCATGCAGGAATTGAAGGAGCTGTCTGGAGAACAGCAGCCAAAGCAGGGATGGGATCCTTTTGGCCTGTTCTCCTGGCTGGGCAGATTCCGTTTTGGACCTTGGGTTAAACATGCCGTTGGTTTCGCTATAGTGGGGCTTAGAGCGCTTCTGATGATTCTATGATGTTTGGCACGTATATTTTCTTGTATTGATGCCTGAAACCTAGGCAAGAAAACAGTGCTCCATAGTATAAGGCCTAGAGAGCAGGTATTTGTTTCTTCGACGCCGGGAGTGAGGGGGATAGCTCCACCACAAACTCACTGGTCCATTCTTCACACAGTTCTAGCTTTTACACTTTTTTACTTAATGCCCACATTATACTTTCCTTGCCTTCATAGTGCAACATATTTTCTAATGACGTGATGATGATGTCAGGCCTTGTAGCACATGGGCGGTTTCTGCACGAGGTGGTCGTCAGCCTCCTGGTGGTCGTTTTGGACGAAGGCTCATAAGCCTTCCTTGGGCTTGAGCTTTTCAGCCCTGCTTTCTGTGCATGCTCTATAAGATTGTGTTCTCAAGTAGTGAAAATATAATAAAAGCTATGTGGACTTTTAATAAATGTTTCCAGTTATACCACGACTGGGGACCGTGCATCATTCCTACGTTGCAGTCGTGGGTGTTGGCGAGAGCTTTTTATCATTTCTGAAGCTCTGCGTGTGTTTTTTAAGCAAGGAGGGGGTTGTGAGGGCTCAAGGGGGGGTTGGGGATATTTTGGAGGTGGTGGGGGCAGGACCCTGGGGGAATTGAGGCAGGGGATTTTGAGGGGGTGGGAGTGTGAGGGAGTTGCACGATTTGAGGGGGTTCAGATTTTGGGTATAGGTGGGAATGGGAGGGGTCAGGTTTGAGGGGGCCACAGGGCTTGGGGGGTGCTCAGAATGGGGGATGATGCAATTTGGAGGGTGATGGGAATGGGGGTGAGATGTTGGGGAGTTGGGTGAGCTCAGAGTGGGGGACTCAGACTGGCGGGGGCTCAGACTGGGGGGGTGCCATGACTTGGGGGTGTCGTAGGAGTGGGGGAGTCACACAGCCCTGGGGGAGCAGATTAGACACTCACATGATGGGTCTCTCATTTTGTGTGGAATGACATGACTTGGGGGGTCAGATTTTGGGGGTCACAATTTGTAGGGGCTCAGATTTCAGGGTCACAACTTGGGGGGATCATGGGAATGGGGTTCAGATTTTGGGGAGTTCCATGAGTTTTTGGTTTCTGTCTTGGGGTCAAATTCCTTGAGGGTCACACGACTGGGGGCTTACAATTTGAGGGAGATGATAATTGTGAGTTCTCAGACTCGGGAGTCACATAACTTGGGAGGCTCTGAAACTCCCAAAACCCCCCTGGCACCCACCAAACTCCTCTCTGGGATCCCCCAAGCCCTCCTCGGGGACCCCTGTAGCCTTCGCTGGTAGCCCTAAACCCACCCCAGACCCCCAAACTCCCACCACCCTCCCTTTCCGAACCCTGCCTGAACTTCCCCCCCTGGAGCCACCCCCCCAAGTCCACCCAGACTGGGTGGTTCCCTGGGATCCCCAATCCCCCTCCAGTGTCCCCCAAACACCTTCTTGAACCCCCAATTCTCCCCCTCCTCAGCCCCCCAGATGCCCTTGGGGCCACTCAACCACCTTCTGGAACACCTCAAAAAGCCCCTGGGACCCCCAAATCCAATGGGGATCCTCAACCTCCCTCCAGGATCCCCAGAGCCCCTCACCTTGAACCACTGCAGACCCTCTCACTTGAGACCCCCAAACCTCCCCCGGGACCCCCAATCCCAAGCTCATTCATGATTGGAGCTTCATGGCGTGGGGCCCTTGTCCCAGGGACCTGAGCCCACCTGTCCCTGAGTGCTGAGACCACCCGAGAACTGTGTGAGGAGAGCAGCTCGGGTTCCGAGCACACACAGTTGTGTGATTGGAGATTTCCAATGGAGTGGGAAAGGCAGCACAGGAGCTGATAACTGGGACAGGAACAAACTCTGAGGGGAGTGCGCAAAGAGGGAAGCACCCAAAGCAATGGTGCAAGGACTTGCTGTGGCCATGGCAGTGTTAAGGAACTGATCCAGTGTGACCTTGTTGAGTCTCTCTGGGAGAACCTCCAAGGCCACAGATTTGAACTGCTGGGACTGGAGCCCCTTCACAGCGGCGGCAGCTCCAGTGACCCAACGCGTCCCTGCTCACACAGTCCCACCAGGTTTCCTCACTGCTTCAGCCCCAGGTTTGCCATGGCAGAGTCTCAGATGTCTTGTTCCACAAAGCCATTTATTCACGGTGCAGTAACACAGTGCAAGCTCGAGCTGCTGAATCCAAGCAGGACCCCAAACAAAGCACCTCTGGGCTCAGGTCATTTGTCCCTCCATTTTCCCGTTTTTATTCACATTTCCCACCCTTTTCCCCTCAAGTTCCCCACCTCTTTTTCTCTCATGCTCCCTGCTTTTCCATCCCCTCACATTTCCCATCATTTTTGGCCTCATGTTTCTGGCCTTTTTTGCCCTTATGTTTCACAGCCATGATTCCTCCCATTTCCCATCTTTTTCTCCTCGCGTTTCCCATCTCTTCCCTCTCACATTTCTTGCTCTTTTCTCTTCTGACATTTTCCACATTTTTTCCCTCCCTCACATTTCCTACCATTTTTTTCCCTTCACACTTCCTGCCCTTTTGTCCCCTCACATTTGCCATCATGCTTTCCCTCATGTTTCTCACTTTTTCTCCCTATGTTTCGCACTCTTTCTTCCTCTCATTTCCCATCCTTTTTGCTCAAGAGTCCTGTGCCTTTTCTGCGTTGCATTTCCCGCCCTTTTCTCCCCTCACGTTTCCCGCCCTTTTCTCCCCTCACGTTTCCCGCCCTTTTCTCCCCTCATGTTTCCCCACCATTTTGTCCCCTCATATTTCCCACTATTTTGTGCCCGCACATTTCCCACCCTTTCCTCCTCACATTTCCCACCCACAATTCTCACTTTTCCTCCCAAGTCTGCTAGCTTTAACATAATTGCTTCCATATTGCTTCAAAAATGGTGCACTATACTCATAGATAGAGCTGTGTGCTGCAGTCGCTATCATTCCTGTAATCGATTTCAAGTCATTGTTTATTTTATTTGAAAAGCTAATCTCTATATATAGCGAATATATATAATATATATTCATAATATATGTACATTAGATACATGACATAATAGATATAATTTATATATTTTATTTACTCAAAATTTTCATATATTATATATATTTATAAAATATATAATTTATATATATGGTTTACTTATAAAAATTATATATAGAAGGTAATTAACTTTCTAGAACTATATACAGAGTTTGGACAGGTCAGTGGCTGGGCTTGGATCCAGCCACACCGACTCCTCTCCCAGGATTTTAGGCAGGCAGGTCTGAGCGCCCAGGATCCTTCTCTCTGGCCCGCAGTATTTCAAGTTCTGGGACAGAAGCAGAGCCCACATGAGCCCCGTGTCTGCACAGAAGGGGCCATCGCAAGGCCGGGAAGACGAGCAGATGCATCGGGGGGATGCGGCCGTGCGCAGGGATGCAGCCCACCACAGCTTCTCTTACCTTTCTGCTGACAGATGAACTTGAAGTGGGCGCAGAGAGCATCCAGAGCCATAAAGTGGTCTCTTCTCTCTTGAGCAACTTGAATGGATGTGCCAGCAGCTTCCCCAGGCCTGGGATCTGCATCTCTCCACAGGCAGCACCTCTGTCCTCATTTTGACCAGCCTGGGGGAGGCAGGCAGAAGAGCAGAAGGGCTGAGGGCCGGCAGCTGAGCCATTTGACAGGAGCCAGGAGGGGACTGGCCATGACCCTGGGCTTATTCTAGACCACCTCACGCCATGCTCAGGGGCTGGGGGGAATGGGTCCCTACTGGTCACGGCAATGGCAGAGTCAGAAGTCATGGAAACGCCTGCTTGCTCTATGAGAAAGACCTTAGAAAGCCAGGGCATCCTTTCCACACCTGATCATTCAGCAGGTGTTTGAGTGTGTGTCCCTGCCAAGCCTTACATCAAGGTCCCTCTCTGCTCAGCGGCACCAGCAGCACAGCGCGCGCAGGGAGAATCCTGATCTTCGCTGCTTCCTTGGAGACTTCAGGACCAAGCTGGTCTGAGCTGCCAGGGAACAGATGGCGGGATCCTTGTCTCCTGCTTGCAGTCTGTCAAGTTCTACGACAGAAGGAGAGCCCAGATGAGCCCCCGTGTGTGCTGAGACGCCTCAGCTCCCCTGAGCCCTGGCTCCCCACTCACCCCAGAGAACCTCAGCCACGGTGTCCTCACTCTGCTCTGTCAGGTGCCGCGCAGCCAGCCCTGGGCACAGAGCTCCGTCAGCCCCTGCTCCCCAGTGTGCTCCCAGCAGCGTGGCCCCTGGCCCTGCCTGACCCCCTCAGCAGCCCGAGGGTGGCACTGGCAAGGTGGCCACCAAAGCCACCTGTGTTGGCAGGGGGGCACAGGGAGGCCGAGGCCCTGCCCGTGGCAGCCCCAGGGCTGGGGGATGGGGCCCGGCTGCCCAAAGAGGGACCTGGGGACTGGGACTCACCAATGAACCTGAGGGCCGCCTCTCGCATGGGGGCCTGAGGGCTCTCCAGGTAGGGCTGGCTGTCCCACACAAACTGTTCGGCCCTGCTGCTGTCCTTGGCCAACTGCAGGGAGCACAAGGGTGTGGGCAATACTCAGAGGGCCCCAGCTGGCCAGATCAGCCCCTCCTGGCAGCACCCCCGTGGCTCAGAGCCCTCCCTCATGCTGGGGGCATTGAGGGCACATGGGCCTGGAGGAGGCTCCAATTCTCAAGACAGGAGCAAGGGTGCAGCTCCAGGCTGGGTGCTCTGGGCAACAACAGCCCAGGGGAGGCCCAGCTGCAGGGCTCACAGCCCCGGCACGGTGTTGTGGGCAGCCCTCGCCCAGCCTGGGTCTCGTCCTCACCAAGCACTCGCCCATCCTCCACGTCTGCTCCGTCTGCGCCAGCTGCTTGAGCTCTTTCCACTTGAGGAGCTCTGCTATAGCCAGGATGGCTTCTGCAGACGCCTGTGGGACAGAAGCTGGGGGGTGGCACCAGGGCCTGCCTGTGGAAGGAGACCTGGGCTTTGTTCCTGGGGTGACCGTGCCCTTAGGAAGCTGGGACATGCCCTCGCAAAGCATCCAGGGGTCTCTTGGGGACAGGCCTGGGCAGCAGGGATTGAGGTGCAAAGCCCTGCAGGGACACCTGTGGGGACAGCTGAGAAGCCTTTGGGGACACACGTGTCCAGGCCTCGGTGGTGCGGGGCTGCTGCCGAGCCCTGCTGGAGCAGGCAGGGCAGAGGTTGGAAATGGCCGTGCCAGCTTGTCCGGCCCTGCTGGCGCTGGTTCCCAGGGGCTGTGCTGGGGGAACGCTGCCGGCTGCCAGCAGCCCTTGTCCTGATGCTCGGGACCCCCCAGGGGGTGTCAGCCACCCCTCTCTTGGTCAGTGCTCAGCCTGGACATGGGTACCTTGGCCACGCTGCGGGCCTGGTCACTCATGTGAAGGAGGAGCTGGACCAGGGCCTTCCAGGCATATTTCTTCATGACCGCCTGGTTCTTCCAGTCCGTTTTGCCCAGCAGGTCTCTGAAGAGGCAGATGGAGTGCTCCCGCACACAGTCTTCCTTCTGGTAGGAAGGAGGAAAGGTGAGCTTTGCACACAGCGGCTCCCTGCCCGCGGCCAGGAGGGGCTGAGCTGAGGTGCCTGAGGTGAGGGGCGATGCTCCGGGGTCACAGCCCAGAGTGGGTAGAAGCTGTGCTGGGCTGCAAGGCCCAGAATCCATCCATGGATGGAGCCATGGGGAGCGTTCCCACATCAGCCTTACCGCGTCAAAGAGGCACCAGAGCCTCGGCACCACCATCACAGCCATGGTGCTGGCCTCTCTCTTTTTCAGGTGCCCCAGCACATTTCGGACGATGTCCACGGCCATCAGTGAAACGTCCCCCGACCGATGCCACAGGAATTTCAGCAACTCAGACAGGAGGCCCTTCATTTTTCTTGCCTGTATGAAAGACAGTTTCCATTCCATGAGAACTTCTGGGCCTGGTCAGCTCCCCAGGCAGCCTCCAGGCCATCCCATGGCAGGCAGGGCGTTTGGAGCAGTCACCCCAGCACCTGACTCGCAGACCAGGCCAAGCCACCACCTTCCCCGAGGCCTCAGAGTCCAGGTGCCACATGTCTGCCCCTGAGAGCAGCCTGCTCACCGTCTCGGCTCTCTCCGACAGCGTCACAAGGGCCCTGAGCACCAGCGAGACCATTTCTATTCTTGGACACCTCAGAAGATCCAGGTCATTGTACAGTGGACCCATTTCCTCTTCTTGTACATCATCAGAGGCCAGCATCTGGAAGAAAGCAGAAGAGAGCCCGGGCAGAGCTGGCAGGGCTGTCCTGGCTCAGCTCCTGCTTCCCACCAGCAGCTGAGAGCAAGGCCATGTGGGCTTTTCCTGATGACTCACAGCCAAGAACGTGAGGCAGGACTTCTCCTGCTGTGTGAAGATGTCCTTCTGCCGGCCCTGCAGTTTGATGTGCAGCTCCTTCAAAACCTGCTCCAGAGTCTGGCGCACGGAGAACATTGCCTTCCACAGACAGACTTTGTCGCTGCAAGGCAGAGCGCTGTCAGCAGGGCTGCCTCGGCCACTGCAGCGTGGCCTGGGCCAGCCCTACAGGACTTGGGGTGCGCAGGGGCCCAGCCTGGGCAGGTGGACATGGCTGACGGGGTGTTCCCGGTGGGACTGGGAGCAGCGTGCTGGCTCTGGGCTGGCCCAGCCGGCTTTGGCTGCTGTGGGCCTGGGCTGGGAAGCATGGTGGGATGGAGGGCCCCGCTTGCTTTGGGGGTGCTGCAGTGTTCTTGTGTCTGGCAGCCAGAGAGTCTCGGGGTCCCTCTCCCCACAGGGAACAAGCCCTCTGGGCGGTCAGGGCCAGTACCTGAATATTGGTGCGACCTTCAGAGCTGTTGTGACGACTCGCCGAGGCCACTTACTGGCCATCAGGACAAACATTATGGGAAAGCTGTGAGCAGTTGCTGCATTTGTTTCATCATAGTATGCAAAGATGTGTCTCACAATTTTTGGCACCTGGAGGGAACACAGGTGAAGGTGGTGCTGCCGTGTCCTGGGATGCCGCAGGGACCCATGTGCGGGTGACGATCTTTCTATGTAATGTGTGTGTGTGTGTGTGTGTGTGTGTGTCTTTCTCATTCCCTCTCTCTCTCGATCTCCCATTTACTCTTAAATGAAATCCGTACTGTTGACCTTGGCATATGGTCTTGATTGCACCTTAATTTTGGCCGAGGCATCTTTTGATGACCAGATCCTACCGTTCTTTGGGTGTCAGAAGCGGGATCCTTACACCCTCTCTGCTGCCTCAAGGTGGTTTTGGGCATCCCCCAATCCAGGCTTTGGGAGGGAGGCAGGAACCTGACAGGGCTCAAGGGCAGGCCAATCCAGCCACAGGCCACTTACATCCATCAGCCACAGCTCAGGGAATTCCATGGCCACCTCCAGAAACTCCTTGGGTGCCTTCTTGTCCAGGAGGCTGGAGTGTCCCAGGATCTCGATGGCCGCAAGGACGATGCCCGTCCTCTCAGCTGGCCTGAGGTATCTCCCAAAGGCCTGTGGCAGGAAGGAAGGGAGTGGAGGCCAGTGCCAGCCAGTGCCCAAAGGCTTCTGCTCGGCTGGGCAGTGTGAGCAGCCCTGGCCAGAGGTGCCGGGCAGTGCTGGCGGCAGTGGCCGCAGGAAAGCTGGCAGCAGTGCCCACAGTTCCTATGCAGGGGAGGATGAGGAGGGCCCCGGGGCAGGGAGGAGGGCTGGGCTCTCAGGCATGGGGCACGGGCCCTACGGAGACCAGGGGCTCGCTGGTGGCCAGCAGGGCTGGAGCTGCTGCTTCTGCTGCTGCTGGGACACCGCAGTGTTCCCTGCTCGGGGACAGCGGGAAGCCTCTCACCAGGGACAGCCCCGCTGATTCTGCGCCCCTTTGCGCACACCAATTCCCTGCTGATGCCACAGATGGGAGGCCCAGCCAAGGGGAGGGCTGGTTACCTGAACTCTCCAGGTGCTGGGCGTATCCAGCAGGGAGGTGATCTCAGATTCCCAGTATGCTGGGAGCTGGGCACAAACTGCTGCCGGTGTGGCACCTAAAGAGAGGAAAGACACGAATGTGTGGCTGAGACACAGCCGCTGTGCCAGCAGCCGACCCAACCCTGACAAGCGTTCGGATGCAGGAATGGCTGGGGAGCAGTCGGTCACGGGAGGAGGTGGTGGGCACTGGTGGAAAGGGGGAGCTGCCTCCAGTGTCCGTACCCAGGGAAGCTGGCCTGGGAAGCTCCGAGCCCCTGGAGCTCTGCATGCAGCTCCCCGTTACACCGTGGCTGCAATACTGCTCAGGGGGAAGGGCTTGCGGGGCTGGAGTGTGGCAGGGCAGGACACGAGCTCTCCAGGGGACATGGGGAAGGGGTGGAGTGTGGCTGAGTCCTGCTGGGAGGAGCAGCTCGGCTACACGGGAGCATCATGAGGCTGGCAGAGAGTGTGGGGCAGGAGCGGAGGTGACAGCAGTGCTGGGGACATGGTGCCACCTGCACCAAGCACAACAAGGGGCCTTCGCAAAGCCCAGGAAGACAAGCAGCTGTATGTGGGCATGTGGTGGTGCACGGGGGATGCCGCCCACCACAGCTTCTCTTACATTTCTGCTCAGAGAGGAATGTGAAGAGGAAGCAGAGAATATCCAGTGCCATCCAGCTGGTTTCTTCTTTCCTGAATAACTTGAAAAACAGATGGCCCAGCAGCTTCCCGAGGACTGGGATCTGGACCTGGCTGCTGGCAGCACCGCCGTCCTCAGTTTGGCCAGCCTGGGGGAGGCAGGCAGAAGAGCAGAAGGTCTGAGGGTGGGCAGCTGAGGCCTTGCAGGCACCTTGCAGTTGTGGCTGTGCCAGGGCACAGGGATGGGGAGATGGCCTGGCTGGAGGGTGGCCGGTCCTTACCTGCACAGTGGAAGAGTCGGCCAGCAAATGGCTCAGCAGCCTGACCCTGCCCATGACCCTCTCCTGCACAGCCACTGTGTCATAAAGGCAGTAGTCCAGCAGAACCTGGGAAGAGAGAAGCTGCAGGTGAGCCCCGTGAGCAGACGCCCACTCCAGCAGCAGCAGTGGCAGGGCCGTGCCCATGAGAGACACTTGCGCCGTCCCTCCAGACTTCCTGTGCCCTCAGGCAAAGCCTGCAGGGGGGATCCTGTCCCTGGGGGCCCTGGCAGGCCTGGCACAAAGGCCCCAGGCAAAGCTGGTGGGCAGCAAGGAAGGCAGGGGCTGCCCTCTGCTCCTTGTGCTCCAGCAGCGCCTGGGGCCAGCCTCTGCTTCCCCAGGCCAGCTGGGCACCCTCCCCGCAGCGCGCTCTTGCCTGCACGGCACTGGGGGAATGTCCTGGTTCTGGCTGGGACAGGGTTCATTTGGCAGGAGCCAGGACAAGACTGGACACAAGCCCGGGCTCCTTCCCCTCCTGAGGGAGGAACATTCCTTTCACCCCCCACTCTGTGCACAGGCCAGACCTCCAAGATGTCCTGAAGCATCTTGCTGGTTTTGGAGGCAGGAGAGCTGAACACCATCACCTCCAGCATGGTGTCCATGGCATGCAGGGTCTGCAAGGATGACAGAGAGCAGTGGCCGTGATTCTGCTGCTCCCTCAGGAGCTCTGAGACTGATCTGAAGTGCCAGTGTGAGGGGAGGGACACAGGAGCAGGCCGTGTGCTGGGGGCAGAGCAGCCGGCATTGCAGGATGTGGCTGGAGCCTGGCAAGGCATGAAGGGATGTGTGGATCCAAAACTGCTGCGAGCAAGGATTTTGTTGCTAGTTTCTAAGTCCGTGAGAGACTTTTCTCTCTCACAGAAGAGGTAGCAGAGCTATGTAAACAACCAAACTGCTGCAGCCTTGAAAAGTCTTGTTTATAGTATAGTAGGAAAATATTTTGACAATGGAGGTTTTAGGATTTTAGCCAATCACCCCCAAGGGGTGGCTGATCCTTGTCCAATTAGACTATGAAGAAAAAAGTCTATAAAAGAGCTTTAAAATAATTAAATCAATCAATCTTGCTGCACAATTCCTGTCTGCCAGATCTTCTCTCCTCCTCCTCCCTGTGGCTGTGCGACACGGAGATATACCCTAGGGCTTAGGCCGGCGGTAATAGGGATGAGGGGAGGAAAGCGAAGCTGAGACCGTGGCCTGCCTTGGATCTTTGGTCCTTAGGCAGCACGGGGTGGTCGGGAGCAGCCTGGACAGACTGGAGGTTCTGCCAGTTCACTCAGCACTTACCTGAGCATAGAGAGACGCTTCCCGGCTGCGCATTTTCCCGCTTGGAGGAAGGAAAAAGATGCTGTTGAAGCAGAGTCTTAAGAGTTTTCTTCTGCTCTCCAGCACCGTCCCCAGCGTGCTGCAAAGAGAGAGGGGCCCAGCTGGACACTGGTGCTGGGAGCAGCGCCTCAAGGTCTCCTGCAGCACTGGGGCTGGGCTTGCAGGAGGGATGAGCAGGTGGGCACGGAGTGCTGGGCAGGGCTCTGCAGGTGTGATGGGCCGGTACCTCAGTCCAGCAATAGCGAGCATGGCCAGCCGCCGCACCTCCGTGCAAATCTCGTTCTTGGGCTCCAATTGCAGCAGCACCTGCAGAGCACAGCTGGGCTGCAACCTGGCAGCTGCCAGCACCCAGAGCCACCAGAGCCTTGCCCTGCCCAAGCACTGCCCTCACAGGCTGCTGGGGCTCCTTGCTCCCTTGCCCAGAGCGCCGGGAACCCCCTCACCTCGATCTTCTCTCCCAGCTTGTATTTGTGGCAGAATTCATCCCGGTCCTTGGAGAAGCCAGAATCCTTGGCAGCTCTGCAGAATGTGCAGATGCTGTCAAGGAACTTGAGCTTCAGATCCTTGTCTTGGAGCTGGGGACCACAGACAACGGGGCAGCGTGAAGTGAGAACACCCAGCCAGCGGGACCAGAGCCCTTGCGGTGCAGTGCCCTGTGGGAGCAGCTGCTCTGCAGAGCCAGCACCCCTGTGCAGGCACAGCTGCCATTCAGCAGGCTGTGGGTACCTGTTTGGGGCTGAGGACGAAGGCCTGGATGAAGTCCATGGCTTTCTGTGCGGATAAGGCCTCTAACGGAGGGGGAGAGAAAGGAAACTGCAGAGGGTGCATCAATAGCAGAGAGCAGAGGAAGGAGATCTGCCCTCTGCCCATGCTGTGCCCGCTCCCTTGGCACTGCCTTCCCGGGCAGCTCCCGACTGGAGGATGCCCAGCAGAGGAGCTGCCCTGCTGGAGCACGGCGGGGCAAAGCCCAGTGCCCCGGGCTGAGGAGCGCTCTGGCAGAGGGGCAGGACACGTCCAGCATCCCACAGCACCACTGCCTCTTGCCAGCCACTGACCCTCGCTGCCCACGCCCCAGAGCAGCAGCTGGGGCCCCTCTGCTCTCCCCCTCCTCGGCACAGGCTGTGCCGGGGCTGGTGTCCTGCCCCGAGCAGCCCCAGCACTCCGGCATCACTCCCACCCCTGTGATCCCCGCTGCCCCTGGGCCGGGGAAACCTGATCCCAGCCCTGCCCAGTCCCACAGGGCCCCTCACTCACTGGGCCGCAATGGCTGCACCTTGGTCGCCTCGGCGGGCTCCGCTGCAGAGCTGCTCTCCTGAGGAGCCCCGTTCTCCCCCCAGGCCACCCTGGGCCGTCTTGGGGGTCTCTTCTCCATTCTACTGAATAGAGAAATGAGATGATCACAGGAAAGGGGGAAGGTTTGGTTTAATATCTTACTCCCTGCTGCAGGGCAAGACGTGAGCAAAAACCAGCGGGCTTCTCGCCAGCTGCGTGCTCCCGTCCTGTCCCGTCGCTGTCCTGCCGGACACTGCAGGCTGGGCGCTGGTTCCACGTCAACAAACCCTGGGAGCCGTTGCTAGGGGCAGGTGGCGGGTCACAGGGGGCCCTTTGTGACACCCCAGTTCCCCCCACTATGGTGCTCCCACTGAAACACTCCAAATCACGTGCTGCTCCCTTCTCGCACTCCTCTCCCCTTCCCCCTGCGGAGGGATGGAGAGGAGAACTGCAGGCAAAAAAGTGCAAGGTTGTTGCAGTGACCCAGCCCACTGCAGGGCTGGGGCAGCATGATGCCAATCAATCCCAGCCCATCCCCTGGATCGAGTTTCCCAAAGAGGCAGACTCAGAGGGTGGGTCGATGGGCGGCTCAGAAGCCTAAGCTGCACCCCCTGGGCGGTGCCCGGGTCCAAGCCGCCTCCTCCGGTTCGGGAAAATTCTCGGTTATCGGTTGTTCACTGGTTCTCTGTTATAACTCCCGCCTCTCCGTTTCCCCCAGTGGTTCTTGTGACATTGTATCCTCCCCCTGGCTTGTAACTCATTGGTTGTTTTCCCCTTTCCCCGCGGTTTTCAAGTTGCCTCTAAAACTGAGGACAAGCCTCAAGGGACCATCCCATCACATCCCATCACATCCCATCACATTCCATCCCTTCCAAGCTTGTTCGGGTTGCGAAACTTCTAACAATAAACCTGTTAGGAGCCAGACCAGAACAGCCTCTCTGTTCCTCTGTCTCTGAGCTAACGTGAGCTGATACCATCAGCTCCTGCTGTGTTCCTTCTGCAAAGAAGCCAGCTAGCTAGCCCAGCCAGCAGCTCCTTCCTGATGCCGAAGTCGCTTCTGCGACACACAGAAGAACGCAGCTGGACTCTCTCTGACCTGGGGCACGCCAGAGCTCATGCTTCGAGCACAAGAACTGCGTTACAAGGTCACAGGTTAAGAACAAATGACTAAAATCAGCAATCAAAGAAAGCAAGAGCCCTGAGTTGCCGAACCTTATGGAGAACAAAGGAGAGCAAGGCCTGTGATGACAGCGTGGTGGATGGACACGGAGATAGCCAGCATGAATGGAAGACTTGAGAGGAAAAGCAAGACTTGCGGGCTGGAAACATGGTGGAACAAAAGTGCAGGAAAGAGGAGGGGACAAAATGGTTAGAAAAATGAGGGGAAAAGGACAGGAAACAAGGGGGGGAAAGTGCAGAAAACATGATGTAAATTATGGGAAATGTGAGGGGACAAAAGGGCAGAAAACGTGAGATGAAAAAATGGCAGGAGACGTGAGGGTAAAAAGGGCAGTAAATGTGAGAGGAAAAAATGGCAGGAGACGTGAGGGGGAAAATGGCTGGGAAATGTGAGGGGGAAAAGGGAAAATGGCAAGAAAAATGACATGAGCCCAGGGGTCCTTTGTCTGGCGTCATGCTCGCATGCAGCAGTTTGAGCTGTTTCTGTGTTTCTGCACCTATGAACAAATGACTTTTGATACCCAAAACTAGGTAAGAAATAAAACTCTATAGTCAGCCTGGCTAGAGAGCAGGTATTTGTTTATTCAGCACTGGGACTGAGGGGGTCACCCCACCACAAAACTCACTCAATCTTCTTTAGCCTTCAGTTACATTTTAAAAGTCCTTCCACATAATGTCACAATTACAATATACCATTAGCATACTCATATTTACATAAAGCTCTGTCATGGTTTTACAACGGTTTGTTGCTTCCGCGCATGCATCAGTTCCTTCTGTGGTGGTTGTCAGTCTCTGGTAGTCTTTTGATGAAGACTTCTGTAGTCTTCCTTACATTTGAACTTTTTACCTGTCGCTGTTGCACACAGGGACAGAGAAAAACGACATAACTTCAGGTCAGAGAAGATTGTCAAAGCCGACCCTTTAATGCCAAAACCCCATCTTTTTATAGCATGGATTGCAAAAGAGAAATTACATGACTGGTCCCTTGGCTAGCCACCCACCACAGTGAGTGGCTGAGCGGTATAACCACCCATTTCAAAATATTTTCTTCCGTGAACCAAAACAAGACCTTGCAGGTGCCAGATAGAAAGTTAGTTTACAAAACAGTGTTCCACTGTTTCTCAGCTAAAGCACGAGAAAGGAAAAACTTCACAAATGCTTGAGCAGCTGGAAAATTCCTCTGCTCCTGCTTTTTAGCATCCACATTTACCTCTGTCTTCAACACACGCCTTGTGCTTCTTGTTCTTCAGTCTAACTTGTTTTCAGCTAATTTTGCAATTTGCAAGTTCTGTTAAAACTTGCTCTCTTGCTTGCTTCTGCTTGGCATGTTATCTTGCTTGCTCTGCTATCTTGCTTTACCTGCTATCTTGCTTGCTTTACCTGCACATCTTGTTACAAAATGACTTGTGGTTAACCTTTTCTTACATACCACTTAGGTTTCCAATCCCTCCTTTCTTTTTACTTTTGTGAATTCTTTCACAAATTATCGTGTGCTTGTTCTCCAGAAATGTGTTCCTCTTTCTACTCTGTGTCTCAATTTATATCTCTTCCAATCATCATAAGACGTTTTGATTCGCTGGCAGCACCACAAAAAGCACTGGCTAAATACGCAGGTACACAAGATGATTATTCCTAACAACAAGAGTCCCATGAATAATTGTTTCAACCACTTTAGATAAGGGAGCCAAGACCTAAGTGTCTCCCATAAGTGACTTGACCAAGATGTATCATGCTTTATTACTTCATGGAGTATCTTTGCATGTTGCCAGATTGTATGTGTATCTGTTGCTATTTGCCCTGATTGGTCTATATAAGTAAAACAGCTGGTATTTTTCAATGTACAGACTCCTCCCATTTGTGCTGTGATCATATCTAATACCATACGGTTTTGAAATACTGCATCTTTTAAAGAATTTATTTCTGTTTTCCACCATCCAGTGGCACCTGCCATTGAGTTTGCAATTATTTCCATCTCTGCTGAGATGTTCGCTATTGCTTTTTCTAAGTGTACAATTCCTAAAGTTGGGAATAAAGCTCTGACAAAGCTGTGAAGGCCTGTATTGTATCTAGTCAGAGAATTAGAAGGTATACTTTGACTAAATCGGTTTCTCCAAATTCCTCTAACGATTTCTGTAATTAAACTAGTATGATTTGTACCTTGTATAGGTGGGATGAGATACCCCATAGTACACTGGCCTGTCTAATTTCCAGGTAGTTGCTTCCATTTCCACACAACCACCAAAAGCCATCTGGCAAATCACAGCTAGTTGTGATGCCCATGTCAGCATTTTTAGTATGCCTTGCAAACCAACAGTCATGCCATTGAGCAAATTGAACTTTAAAATCTGGTGAGGTAGGTGGTGAATTTACATAACAGATTGATTGATGAGTGATAAGTGACAAGGGGTTTTCCTAAAGGGGAACCTATTTGTTTGCATTGTGTACTAATATTGTACGGGGTATACGGGCTTAATGCAGTCCAATTACTAGAGGCTACCCCTAGCAATGGTAAGTGCAGTTGTTGTACCTCTCCACACAGCCAACATCCCTTATTCCAGTAGGATTAGCTATTCCCTCAAGCAAAGCTACATACTTATTTACATCAAAAGTGACTACAATCTGCCAAAAAGCAACAAAGCATAACAAAGTATTCATGATTTTCGCCTGAGTTTCAGCTTCAGTCTGTCATTCTCAATGGTTGTTACTGTCCAAGGTGCAAGAGGAGACTTCTTCACTCGGACATAATGAATCCAGGTAGGTTTTTCTCTCATGCAAATTGCAGTGAAGGTTGTCAGGAGGACTTGGAATGGTCCTTCCCACTTCTCCTGGAGTGGATCACCTGAAAAATTCTTAACATACACCCAGTCAGCTGCAGCAGGCAGGGGTTGGCTGCAGCAAGCAGGGAAAGCTGTCGGCTGCAGCGAGCAGGGAAAGCTGGCTCCTTCACAAGGAACGGACCCCAAACAAAGATGATGTAAAAGTGTTGTCAGAGGCAAAGGATGAGAGAGGGGTCTTTGTATAGGTTCCAGCTGGTTTATTGCAGCTACAGGGTCCAGGGACAAAGACAAGAGAGTGAGACAGAACGCAGTATTTTATATGGGGCTGGAACAAAGGGAAACAACCAATGGGGATCGACTGAGGAGGAGGAGATGATAGAGGAATATCCAACAGGGATAACTTCAGGGAGGGAATTACATGAGAAGACCAATGGGGCGTCGAAGAAGGGAGAACTTTCCAGAACTAATACATAAGCAACTAGGGGAAATACATAAACATGAACTTATACATAAAACTGGGTGGAGAACTCCTGAACCATTAAAATTAAAACATGTAAACTAAGAACCACTAGGAACATGGGAACTCGCCGTAACCAAGGGGTGAGGATTAGACCTTGGTGTTCTGGAGGCCTGTCCACCAGTCCTCCGAATGTTCTGCTGCTGTGGCCACCGCCTCATGCACCGTGACACTCACCAGGATCAGTTGTGTGCCATTTATGATATGGTTGCTTAGGTTGATTCTCAAATACAGTATTATACTTCTGATGCAGCTGAGTGTTAATGGTTTTTAAGTATTCAGAAATATCTTGAATACCAACCTGGGTCAGGTTTTCATCATGAGCGGCATTTAACCCACAAGGTCTACCATACAGGATTTCAAATGGGCTACTCTTTCCGTTTGATCTTGGCTTTACCCTGATTCTGATGAGGGCAATGGGTAATGCCTGGTACCAGTACAAATTTGTCTCCCGACAGATCTTGGCTATTTGTTGTTTAAGCATGTGGTTCATTTTTGTCATACATGAAATCCCTATTTGTGCTTGGTCTTTGCATATTAAGTGTTTTAATTAATTAATTTTGAGTTAAATATTTTAAAATTGAATGTTAAAATTAACCCATCAGCCCAGGTACACAAATCAAGTTTTATTATTATGGTTTTCACTTGTTCAAAGCAGTTCGTTTGCACCCTTCCCAGTAAAAAAATCCCCAGTTAAAAGTTCCCCAGTTAAAATCCCTTTTCAAACATTAATCACTTGTACACCATAAGAGTTATCCTTCCTGTGTTTACTGTATACTTTTACAAGTGTTTTAAGATGTGTGGGATGTATTTTTTTTATGTTTTTACTTGTACTTTGGTTCCAAGGCAGATTTCAAAACCCCAGTTCCAACAAACAGCCCAGCCCCCATAGCCATTACCCTATAAGCTCCATGGGAACCTGAATTTTAATGACCCTTAGCTCAACTAATACCACCCCTCTGACAAGGATGAGCCATTGGTGGACAGAGATGATCTGTCAAAGGGAAAACACCAATCATCTTAAACCGAAGGGGCGGGCTGTGGGCGGGCTGTGGGCAGAGCAAAGGCACTATAAAACAAGGAGTCAGAGAAAGGCACGCCCCTTCTCTCCAGCCTTGAGGTGCAGTTCAGTGCTGGGAAGGCGTACTCCTATCAAGGAACTTTTAGTAATTTTTTGGCTTTTGGACCAGCCAAAGGCCAGCCTAGCACTGCAAGCCCTTTTTCTCTACCTGAGGTCTAGTGCTGTTTCAGCTAGAAGATCTAAAATCCCTGTGCTCCTGGGGCATACCATCTACCGAGCCATAGGATCCCAAATTTTTATATTTTGCTAATTTTTGCAATTTTTCAGTTTTTCTGTTTTTAATAAATTGTTTTAATTTTTAAGTAAGAGTTGTCTCATTTCTCACAATTTTCTCTACTTGACTGCTAGCTTGTGGCCTGTAAGGAGTGCAGAGGTGCCACTCAGTTCCCAAGGCCTTGCTGACAGCTTGTATGTGGAGAGAGATTAGATAGAATTGAGCTACAGGCTGTGGGACGTGCCTGCAGATCCCCATGACAGCACAAAGAAGCTTCTCTCTTCCTGACCTTGGGGGGAAGAAACGCCACGTTACAGACGCACTAAGGAGAGAAGCCTGCCAGAAGCGGCCAGACACCTGAACAGTGTGTGATCACCCCCATAAAAGGACATTAAGAAAATGTGCTCTTGACATGGCAATGTGCGATAGGTTTCTTAGTGAAAAATACCATATAAGGAAATACTGTGTCTTGAAGAAGTGTATAAAACCAGATCATTTCTTTGAATAAACATCTCAGTATCCCTGTCAGTCTGAGTCCGTGCCTCAGTCGTTACCGTCCTCATTTGCACTTGTCCTGAGCTCATGGTAAGGACAGCGGGTGCTGGACTCAGCTGCTCACACACAAACCTCTGGTGACAGCAGAACTGCCCCAGGCTGTCCATCCTCGGAGCCCCAGAATGGCACAGCGCTGCTCCACAGGAGAGCTGCCTCACCCACGGGTTTGTGCTCAGGGCACTTTGAGAGGTTTTTCAGGTTGGTGAGCCAGGATGTTTCTGCTTTCAGGAGCTCCATTGCCCTGCAAGAATTTAGGAACAGAAACTTAAAGCCATGGGATTCACTCAGGGCATATTTAGAGAATCACATGAAACCACTGGAAACTTTCCTTAGGGTAAAGATGTTTCAGTGCAATTCCATTTCTCGCCAAAATATGCTCGGGCCCCTCTCAGATCATGCTATAGGCTGTGCTGGGAAGATATCAAGGAAGATGAAAGATTCAGAAGCAAATTAAGGCACAGCGTTTGAACCCTCACAGGAATTTCTTGCTCTGATGACTTTGCTGAATGTTTGAGCCAAAGCTGCTCAGGTCCAAACAGAGCCATGTCCAGCTGGTTGCTCCCTCCCAGCCTCCTCTTTCTCGGAGAAGACCCAGCTCCCAGGGGTGAGGGGCATTTGCATCATCAGTCAGCATCTTTGCTTGACAGATGGACACCCAAAACTCGATTGTTGGGGTAGGCAGCTGCATTGGATGTACCTGATCCTGGGCAAGCACCTGCAATCAGCCCGACTGGAGCAGTGGGGTTGGAGCAGAGGAATTCCAGAGGTACCTGCAAGCTCAGCCAGGGTGTGCAACAGTCCCCAGGGCAGGAATTGCCTTGGGGGAGAGGAGCTGTGCAGGAGGAGCCCCTTGCAGAGGTTTCCTCTCTGCTTTGCTGTGTTTGTGCAGCCTGTGAGTGTGGGGAGGAAAACCACAGCAGCGGGGCTGTGCTGTGCCCAGCAGCTTGAGAGCAGAGCTTCCAGCCAGGGAACGAGCTGCCTTGGCTCTGGTGTTGCTGTGAGAAAAAGAGACCTGAGTCAGTGTGAAATTATAAACAATATGAAGTCTTCTGTTATTGCAATAAATTCCATTGATAGTGACCTCTAACAATTGCTTTCTCTTTATTATTTTGTGTTGTTTTCCACTTCATTATTGTCAGCATTTCTTTCAGTTACACCATTTTTTCATGACTGTGCAGTGAATGAAAAGATTTCGAAAGAATTTGGAAAGATTTCTAAGGAATGATGAGATGAACAGCATGAAGACCCACCTAGAGAAGGAAGAGAAACTCAATTTAAAGAAAGAAGGATGAGATAATGCAGGACAAACTGCTGACAGCTTCTCATCTCCACAGCTTTTTCCAAAATCTTATGGCAGACAGAGACACAACAGCAGAAAGGCAGAACACTCTCTGTAGGTTTCCACAAACCTGCACTCCCAAAGCTCTGCCATGGCCACGCCAAGCCCTGGAACCATTGCTTTGGGTGGGTCCTCCTTTGCCCACCCCCCTCACAGCTCCATCCTGCCCCAGTTATCAGCTCCTGTTCTGCCTATCCCACCCCACAGAAATCTCCCTCTCCACTCGGGTGTGCCTGGAACTCCAGCTGCTCTCCCCGCTCAGTTCTCAGGTGGTGTCAGCACAGAGGCAAAGGTGGGCTCAGGTCCCTGGGAAGGGGGTCCCCAAGCCATGCAGCTCCACCAGGGGTGAACCTGGCTCAGCTTGGCTCTCCTGCTCATCCTCATGCTGGCTTTGCTGGGAATCAGAGGAGAACAGCGGAAGGTGCTGCTGGGAGTTCCTGAAGCAGTGGGCAGGAGCCTGGGAAAGGGACATGCTCCAAGACATCAGCTTCCAGTGATCCCTTAAACTCTCTCTCTGGCCATCTCCTTTCTCCCAGCAGAACTTCCTGGCCCTGCTGAGCAACAAGGGTTGCTCTGTTCCTCTTCTCTGCCTCTGTCCCTTACCCCCAGCCCAGGATGTGCTCAGGCAAGAAAGCAGCAGATCTTACAGGTGCCCCATGTGCAGCTCTGCTCCTCCTTTCCCAAAGCCTCACATCTCACAGCTGCCCTGATGAGCCAGAGGAAGAGGGGCAGCTGCACCAGGGATTCCTTCCAGTTCCCAAAGACCAACTCCATTGCAATCCCAAGTGCTTTGCAGAGCAGAGATCCCCTGTTTGACTCAGTGGGCCCTCACTGCTGCCTGCAGTGGGCATCTGCTCTCTGTGCACTGCTAATGCAAAGCTGACCGATCCTGTGCTGTTTGGCTTCTTAAATCTATGTTTTTCCAGAAATTGTCACTAACACTCTGCAGAGATGGTTTCACTTTCTGTTCCATTCTTTGCTCTGCACCCTCTTCCTTCAATTCTTCACTGTGGTTCCTGGCTCCTTCCTCCAGCTCTGCAGCTCCTCTCTCCAATGTCCTTCTTTATCCTTCCAGCAGAACCAGCAGGGGAACACATGGCACAGGCCACAAAGAGTGACAACAGCAGTGAGAGGGAACAGCCCTGACACCTGGAAGAGAAAGTACCAGAAGTAATTTTCACTAAAGCCCTTGCATTATTATTAAGTGCCATAGTTCTTCTTATGAAATCCATTCCTTGCTCCTGTCATGGTCAGGTGATGGCAAGGCACAGACTCACTGGAACAAGGAATAGCAGCCTCTCTCTCTCTCTCATCTCAGTGCATTCTCTTATTTCTTATTTTCGTGAAAGTTTCTTTAAGAACCAGACACAAAACACACGTCTAAGTTCCTAGAATAACCCTGGAGCAAGGTGTTCACAGTTCAGGTTTTATCTTCAGAAGGAACATGATAATTAGAAACTTGTACTGATACACACTAATTAAAAAGAGAGGAATGGAAAAACCACAGGCATTAGAAATGTAATACATATATCACATAAAAATCATAAATGCAACTGTCTTGGGGTGACTTTATGATGTGTATCCCATATCGCTGCCCTATGCCCAGAAATTAATTTTTGTGCCTTTCTATGCCTTTTAACTGAGCCTGAGAGGGGGGAGGAAAAACTGAGCAAAACTTTTTCAAAGCAGTTTGCAGCTTGTTCAAGGTCAAACAGAGATAGAGACTTTTTTTTTTTTCAACTCTGCCAGGAGAGCAAGAGGGAAGGGAAGCACCCAGCTTGCTTTTCTTTCCAGCCAGCTTTCTGCAGATTTTTTTCCTCAGCTCCTTTTCCTCCGGAGAGTTGAACTTTTGTTTTCCTGGGACTTTGTTGTTTTCCTTTTCTCTCTGCTGGACTGTTTCAACATCAGAATACATTGGGAGGACTTTCCACCAAGGCCTTGGCCCTGGAGGTGGGCCCACCACCACATCCCAGCTCCAAGGAGGGAGAGGGAGATCTACGGAAGGACTCTGAATTTTCCCCCAGGTTTCTCTCAGCAGAGCGGGAGGTTTTATCATTTAGCATTATTATCCTTTTCCTGTGTGTTTGTTAAATAAATAGTTTTTATCTCTTTCACTTTCCTTTGAGGAAAATTTATTTTTTCCTGAACCCAGTGGGGGAGGGCTGGTTGTAGCCTGCCTTCTCTCAGAGGATATATTTCTAAATTTGGCCAAACCGGAACAGCAACCTAACACTTCATTCTCCAGATGAAATGGTTCTCCCATTGCTGTACGTCCCAGATTCTTCACACATACACAGATTGTTTAAACACTTACAATCCAAGCTTCCCAGGTCTCTTACCTGAGATTTGGTGTAGAACTCACTGGATCATTCAGCTGCTCTGCTTTGGGGGGCACTTTGGATGCTGTTTCCTTTGTTTGCTGAAATCACACAGTCGATGTATCTGCCATGGCACAGGAGGATCACACACCAAATCCCAGGAGGTAGAAATTCTTTGAGTCTTCCAGCAACACAAGCACTTCCCAACACAGCGAGCCCAGGGAATGCAGGCGGGGTGGAGGTGAAGCTCAGGACAAATGTAAAGAACGCTGGACAGAAGAGGTCAGAAGCAACATATAATTCCTCCAATGATTTCTTCTGAGGACATTGAAATTCCAGCTCCATTCTTTCTTCAACCACAACCAGAAATATGGAGTAAAGTGATACAGACAACACACCATAATGATTTTTCCAAACACTTTGGAATTGCTTCCTGACTTCCATTTTGCTCAGTGATCAATACTGCAGCAACTCAGAAGCATTCTGTGCCTCTGTATCACAGCGCTCATCTTCTTATGCACTTTCTATCACCACATCTGCAAAAGACTAAACAGCCAAGAGGAAATGAAAATTAAACACACACAGGAACTGGGTACAGACACAGCTCCATCTGACACTGGAGATTCTGACACTTTTCATTTCAGGTGTCTCATGCCCTGTACAGGATCACAGAAACACAGAGTAGGTGAGGTTGGGAGTGACCCCAAGAGATCACCTGTTCCAACTCCTCTGCTCACCCAGGGACACCTGGAGCTGGTTGGCCAGATCCTCTCCAGAGGCTTTTGAATATCTCCGAGGATGGAGGCTCCACCACCTCCCCAGGGAACAATGTCTGTCAGACCCAGGGAGCAGTTTGGGCCTCAATGGCCTTGCTGCATTTCTCTCTCCATTTGACATCTTCTTGGTGAGGTACCTTGCTGGGGTAAGAGAAAACAGGCACAAGCTGCAACATGAGAATTCCCATGAAATGGACAGATATTTTTGGTAGCTTTTTACCATGAGGGTAATTAAATATTTGAACAAGCTGATGTGATTTGATCCATGGAGGGTTTTTCCCCCCTTGTGTCTATAGAGTAAGGAGGAGAATGTAAATAAAAATGAGAAGCCTCTGCCTCTTGTCATTGCATTATTGCCCTAATTGTTGTCATGCCTTAAAGTTTGTCAAGGTGATGAGAGCTGAAACCAAGTCCCAGCTGTGCTTGAACAGACTGAAACCCCAGAATAGAGAGTTTTGAAATTAGGGGAGGAGTGCAGACACTTCCCTGATCTGGAATTTCAATAAAATGGGGAACTGAGTGGGATGGGATAAGAGATTACTTGACAAAGAAAAATGAAGTAATGGGGTACTGCTAAAGATTTTGGTGGTAAACCCAGGATAAAAAAATTGGACTTGCTCATATAGTTAGAACTGCCTGATACACAAATTTGGAATGTCTGTTCTAATGCTTAATTAGTGATCAAAAATCTCAGTAACACTCACTAACCATGAAAATTTCTGATCTCGTAATTCAGACTAATAATAGAAGCTATTGTGCCTTGAGATAAAGGAGGTGCAATACAGCAGCATGTCAGGAAATGTTCCAAACCCACCTTGTAAGATCAGTTATCAGGTGGGACATCTCTGCACTGGCTGAAGGTGTAAAATTCAAGGCCATTTCTGAAGAAAGTTCCCACAGTGCTTTCATATTTTTATGTCAGTTGTTTTTAACACCAACTTCAGCCTGTTTCAGACCCCCACCTTTGCTCTCTGTTCATCTGTGCTGGGCAATAACTCACTGGCACCAGGGCTCTGAACTGTGTCCATTTCATCCCAAGGATGTGCACAGGCTGCACCAAATCTCACCCTCTTCTCCCAGTGCCACCACCACAGGGTGGTCCTGCAGCCCTGGACTCTCCTGTCCCATCTGGGACACTCGTGGCCATGACCTGCAGCTCCAGGCTGTGCAAGATCTGCAGCAAAGCCGTGTCTCCTCTTCCGTGCACTAAACCACTGCACAGGGGGACACAACAGAGCCTTCCCTCCTTCTCAGTCCCCAGTCTCCTGCCTTCACCTGGGAGGGACAAATGGCAGTGGGGGACTCAGGGCACCAAAATGTTCTCCATAAATAAAGCCAGGCTCATTGTGCTGCAGCCAAGGGCAGGTCCCTGGGCATGGGCCAGCTGGTCACAGTGCCCCTTGCAGAGGCACCTTGGGCAGCAGAACAGCAAGTGCCTTGTGCTGGGTGAGCAGGAGATCCAGCAGAGCCCCACTCCTCACTGGCTCCTCTATCACTTGGAGGTGGAAGTACCAGGAAGCTGCAGGATTGCTGGTGTCCCGCCCTGTTGTCCCTCCAGCAGCTTTCATGGCTCTTGGAGCTCCCCAAAGTGTCAGGCCAAGTGTCAGGAGGGCTTTGCAGGGAGGAGGCTGCCCCAGAGGGACAGGCACACACGGCTCGTGCTCTGGGCTCGCAGGGTGCGGAAATGAAAGCGGGGGCTCTGCAGGCGCAGTGGCCACAGTGGGGCTGAGGCAGGGCCCCTGCTGACCACAGCCGCTCGGTGTGGGAAAGGCCCTGCCAGCCCCAGCCCTGCAGCAGGACCAGTCCCAGGCACGCTGCAAGCCCCGGGCCAGGCAGCTCTTGAAGCGCTGGGCAGAGCTCAGCCCACAGCAGACGCTGCAAGGAGAGGCTGTGGCTGCAGTGCCCCAAACAATGCTGGCCCAGGGGGGATGTGCCAGGCTGTCTCCTGCTCGCCCGGCCTTCCTCCTCCTCCTCCTGCTGCTGCTGCTGCTGCTGCTGCTGCTGGGTGAGTTGGGGATGGCTTTGCCTTGGGGCTCAGCACTGCAGGGCTGCTGAGCGGGGCAGGACAGGGCCCGTGCTGGGCCCAGGGCAGGCCCCAGGGGAAAGGGTGTGTGGAGCAGCCGTGCAGCCCTGAGGGGCAGAGCTGCTCTGGGGAGGGCAGCAGGACCAGTGCTTCCTCCAGCTCCCATGCACCTCTGAGCAAAGGGAACAATTCCCAACCCCTCTCATGGGTTTGGGTCACGGTGTGAGACTTTTCAGATGCTGAAGAGCTTTAGGGAGCCAGCAGCATCCACCTGGAACCACAAACCCAACCAAAATGGGCTTGGGGTGGTGTTAAACCCAGAGATAAAGTGACACTGAACCGTGCCATAAATCAAATCCCTCCTGATGGAAGAGAATTGTCTAAAAGTCCTTGCAAGGAGTTTCAAAAGATAAACTGAAACTTTTCCTTGAGTTTCAATGCTGCCGGATAGTTGTTTATTAATTCTTATCAGAGGAACAGAGTCACTAGCGTGACCCAGGCTTAACATAGAGCACAGAAAGCAGGAGAGAAGTCTCTAATTATCCAGATTTACACGGCCTTTTAAAGATAATTTAACCAATAGTTACTAAAAACGTATATTATTTTCACTTTCCTACCAATTATTCAGTAACACGGCCAGGAACTGCGGAATTCTCTATCCAATCATTCCAAATTACTTTTACTGCAGAACATGGAGTATGAGAAGAAGGAGAAGAAGGTTTAGAGAACAACAACAATGCTCCATTTTGATATTTTTTACTCTTATCTATTTACTACAAAGAGAAGCCCAAAACCTCTAAAATTTTCACCCTGTGACAATCTTGCATAATAGTCCATCACCTAATTCACACCACTGTATTTTCTAGTTCTTGTCTGATCGTTGGTAATTTTTTCCAAGCTTGGAGGTTAAAACAGTGTTGTTCAGGGGGGGAAGAACCCTTAAAAACAGGCAGAGAAATATTCTTGCCACTCTGGGTTCCTACAATAAAGGAGATGCAGGATGGACCCGCATGAGTGTCCCAGTTTGAGACAAATTCGGAGGACTGTCCAAATGGAACATTCTCTGATTGAAGGCAGGTTTCAGCGATCACTCCCCCTCCAGGTTTGGGGGAAAAAAAAGTTTCCTCAGAGGAAAATGAAAGGGAGAAAAACCTATTTATTTAACAAACACACGGGAACAGAATTGTGCTAAATAATAAAACCTCTTGCTGTGGAGAGAACCTGGTGAAATTCCAAGTCCTTCTGTAGGTGTGGCTGTTCTCTCTCCGGAGCTAGGGTGTGGCCCCTCCAGGCTGTGGTGTTCCCTCCTGGTGCTGGTGACCCAGATTGGAACAGAACAGTCCAAGGAAGGTTCTTGCCTCAGCTAGCGAGCCGGCTAAACAGCAGAGAATTTTAACTCTCTGTCTCTCTCCTGAGAAAAAGCCAAAAACCTCAGAAAAAATAGGAAGGGTGCTTCACCCCAAGACAATGGGTGGGAAGGTGCTGTCCCAGCCAAGAATCAGCAGTGGGAACATGGGCAGGGGCATGGGGCTGAGCTGGGTTGCTGCCTCTCTGACCAAACCCCTCTGTGTCCCACAGGTGCTGCTGTGATGGCCCAGGACATCTGCAGCTCCCCAGGGCATGGTGAGTACAGGGATAGGTCCTGTAAGGGGAGTTGTGTGGGGCTGGAGATGGGAAGGGAGAAGGGCCTTTTTCACCCATGTGTGGGAAATTTTCCCCTCCCAGATTCTGCACTTGCCTCAGCAACAGTCTCTCAGGCCATCCCTGTGCCCTCATCTCCAGGTGACCTCCCAGCTCCTGCCTTCCAAATGAGCCCTGCTGCTGCACAGGAGGGGGAACAGGTTTTGGTTCGGTGCATACCTGGCTGGAAATCTCCTGTCACCCAAATCATCTTCTGCAAGGACGGGGTGCAGGTGCACAGCCTGAAAGCCCAACAGGGGAAGGGGAGCTACTACATGCTCTTCACCATGACAACGGGGAGTGCAGGGACATTCACATGTGGATACCAGCACAAGGACAACAGCAGCCGAGTGAGGAACTCTGCCCTCAGTGCTTCCCGGAATCTGCGTCTCACAGGTGAGTCGTGGCGCTGGGGCACAGACAGAAAACACTCCCAGGCCCCCCAGAACCCAGGGGAGGGAGGGGACCCTGCCCTGCCCCATGGCATGTCCCTGGGCAGTTGGGATGCTTGGGGGCAGGAAGGTGTCCAGCTGTAGGACAGCTGTGTGTATGGGCTCTCAGCATCAGCAGGCCCCAAACTCAAACCATCCCAAAGCAATGGCACCTCCTGGGTCTTAGCCATGGAAGAAGCTTTCTTGCAGCACAGCCTGTTTTGGGTGGGTTCATTGTTCCCAGTGGATGCCTCTGGCTTTGAAAAGGGCTCCAGCATCTGCCAAGTCTCACACTACGACCTGAACCCCCTGAGAGGGGTTGGGAATTGTTCCCTTTGCTCAGAGGTGCATGGGAGCTGGAGGAAGCACTGGTCCTGCTGCCCTCCCCAGAGCAGCTCTGCCCCTCCGGGCTGCACGGCTGCTCCACACACCCTTTCCCCTGGGGCCTGCCCTGGGCCCAGCACGGGCCCTGTCCTGCCCCGCTCAGCAGCCCTGCAGGCCACACTTCCCTCCTTCCTCCTGGATCTCGGTGTCCAACCTCCCCTCCCTTCTCCAGAGTCACACAGCATCTACAACAGGATGCTGGGGAGCTCAGCACAGGAGCTTTGACACCTTGCCCAAATTGTCCCAAGGCAGTTTCATCCCCCTGTACAAATCCTGCATCCCTGACAGGGGGACAGGCCAGCTGCCCAGCACATCCCACTACTGGTTTTGGCATGGATTGATGGGATCAACAGCATCCTCTGGAGAGAGGGATGCAACCAGAGGAGAACAAATTGCAGTTCAAGTGCCGTCAGCCCTCCAGGTTCCACCTCCACAGCTCAGCCTGGAGCTGTAAATATCCCACAAATGCCTCCTTGAGAGAGGGACCCTCCCACCTCAAGCACCAGGAGAGATCAGGGCCGTGTATTAAAATCATTAAACCCTCCCTAAGCCTTGAGATCCTGGGGTGTGACTGCACAGCAAACCCCAGGCTGGCCTTACACTATTCCTGCAGGACAGAGCAGATGTGGTCTTTCCTCATTGCTTTTCCTGTGTTAAAACAAAGAAAATCTTTGTACTAGGAAATCAATTGTTCCTTTGTGATGCAGCACTTGGAAGGGCTGTCCTGCTCCCTCTCAATTGCTGTCTTGAATAAATTTGGCTCATCTTGGGAAAATAGGATTAAAAACAGCTCTGACTTATCTTTTGTATTTTTCTTCCAAGCTGCCATGTTTTCCAAACACTCAGCATATTTCCCACATCTTCTATGCTCCGGAATCAACTGTAGTTGCTTTTCTTTCCTTTAAAGCTTTTATTCTCATTTTCTTACTGATACTCCAAAGTTTGTTCAAGGCTGGAAAATCAGAGAATCATAGAAAGGTTTGGGTTGGAAGGGACCTTAAGGATCATCTCATTCCACCCCCCTGCCATGGGCAGGGATATCTCTCTATAGACCAGATGGCTCCAAGCCCTGATCAGAAATTTTTGACCACGTCAGTCATTCAGGCACATTTAGAGACACAAATTAAGCCTATGGAAACATCCCTCAGGGTAAGGAAGTTCCAATGCAATTAAATTTCTCTCCAAAATGTGTAGTGGCCCATCTGAGAGAATTCTCTTGGCCATGTTAAGTATTTTGGTCATAGTGTGAGACTTGGCAGATGCTGAAGTGCTTTAGGGAGCCAGAGGCATCCACCTGGAAGCACAAACCCAGCCAAAATGGGCCTGGGGAGATGTCAGGCCCAGAGACAAAGGAAGTGGAGGATGGAGCCCCATGGGTGGGAAGGTGCTGGTCCAGCCAAGACTCAGCAATGGGAACATGGACAGGGGCACGGGGCTGAGCTGGGCTGCTGCCTCTCTGACCAAACCCCTCTGTGCCCCACGGTGCAGGTGCTGCTGTGATGGCCCAGGACATCTGCAGCTCCCCAGGGCATGGTGAGTACAGGGATAGGTCCTGTAAGGGGAGTTGTGTGGGGCTGGAGATGGGAAGGGAGAAGGGCTTTTTTCCCACATGTGTGAACCTCTGTCACAGGGACAGTGGAAGCGAAAGACAAATCCTGCCTTAGCCTCAGATTTTGGCAACAGTTTAAATTTAAGGAATCACTTTGGTTTGCAAGTTCTAATGAAGGCAAATCAGATATATTTATAAAAATTAATTAATTCTTTAAAAGATAAAAGATAACAGATGAAAGACCTTAATTAGGGTTACTTACTACAGAGTATTGAACTAGAAGGGACTACTAGAATATTACAGTACAACATAAAACAGTGCACGATACTGAGGTACCTATATCAAACCTAACAAAAATAATAGTATGGATAAGGACTCAAATGTCACCTACAACAAAATGACAATAATGTACATGGATTCCTTCACTCAACCTTCAGGGGAGTTACTGTGAAGCAGCATCCCTGCTCAGGGAGAAACTCCAGACATTTCCAGGGAAATGTGTAGGAGATTTCTACTTTCTGAAACTGCTGTGCCTTTTACAGTAGTAAAGTGGCTGTCAGTCAGTCAGAAATCCAGCTTGTCTTGTTAAATCTCACTTCAACAGTGAGACATTTATTGGCAGCTGGGAGAGGCCAGACTGATGTTAAGCCCTTGGCACCAAAACAACTCACTACAAACAGCTTGTCCTGTTTGAGTTACCTGACTGGTTAACAAAGAACAAAAGAGCTCTTGGGGGGAGTGAAATGCCTTGCTACAACCCCTGGAGAGGAAAGTCTTCCCCTCTCAGATCTGAGCCATTTTCCAGGCCTGAAACAGTTTATACTGTCCCGGTCCATCTCTTTGCCCTCTCTGCAGGTGACCTCCCAGCTCCTTCCCTGTTCTTGAACACCAGTGCAGTACAGGAAGGAGAACAGGTTTTGTTTCGGTGCCAAATTTTCCCAAAGTCTCCTGCCACCCAAATCATCTTCTGCAAGGACGGGGTACAGGTGCACAGCCTGAAAGCCCAACAGGGGCAGGGGAGCTACTACATGCTCTTCACTGTGACGAGTGGGAGTGCGGGGACATTCACATGTGGATACCAGCACAAGGACAACAGCAACCGAGTGAGGAACTCTGCCCTCAGTGCTCCCACAAACCTGAGGGTCACAGGTGAGTCCTGGCACTGGGGCACACACAGGAAACATTCACAGATGCCCCAAGACCCCAGGGGAGGGAAGGGACCCTGCCCTGCCCCATGGCATGTCCCTTGGAATGCTGGGGGTCAGGGTGCACTTCAGCACAGCCTTGGGCACCAGGGACACTCCTGCCAGTCCCAGCAGAGCATCCTGCTCCTCTCCTGCCCCAGCATCACAGAAAGGGCAGAGTGGTGGTGCCAGATCTAATGCAGAGCCACAGCTGAGCAGGGCATTCATTTATTGATCCCCACAGTTGATAGAGGGTGGACTGGGGGTCCCCACAGAGTCTCAGTCTGTGCAGGACCTGGGGCAGCTGCAGACTGTCTCTCTGTCCCTTTCTCCTCCCAGGCAGCGGGTCCAGCTCCCAGGCAGGCACATCCTCTGCTGGTGAGTGATTCCCTCCCTCACACCCAAGGTCCCTCAGCATTGGGCCAAGGCTGCCCAGCTGCCAACACCAGGATACTGGGAGGTTCATCAGCCAGGACCTGGCTTGGCTCTAAGGGCATATCCTGCTCTCTTCTTTCACTCCCCATAACAAACCCTCTTCCCAACATCTTTGCACACAGATAACACTCCAACGGACCTCCAGACCAATTGCAAGGACATCATGATAGGGCTCGTGGTCATCTCTCTCCTCCTTCTGGCTGCAACCACCTATTCTTTTGTGAGGAAAGGTGAGTGATTTGGGGACATTGAGGCTTGAGATGCATCCCGATGCAGGGCTGCTGCTTTCTGACCTCTGCTGGTTTAGGATGGTCGGCTCTTTACCCCATATCAAAGAAAGCTGAGCTTCTCAGGCTTTTCCTTTGTCACTGACAGATGTAAAGCTGCAGAGATGACAAAAACTTTACCAAAGGAATGACTGTCCTTGAATGCCAAAATGTGTAGAGAGAAACCAAATGCATCCCTGCCTCAGGCACACATTGGCTCCCATCCTCTGGGAACAAGGATTGAAGCTCTGAGCTGCCCTGAGTGCAGCCAGCACAGCTGCTCCACACTCTGGCTGAGCACAGCTGCTGAGAACTTGGGAGAAACCAGGCTGGGAAAGGGGAGTCAGGGTTGTGAAGGGTGGGACAGAAAAATCCCTCTGCCAGTGAGATGTGCAGGTTCAGCCCATCATCTTCACTGCACAGCCCAGAGCAGGGAAAGGCAGAGCTGTGCAGGAACTCTGCCTCCCACCTCTGCCTTTCTTTTCCTTGCAGGGGCCTGCAGAGAGAGATGCCAAAGGTGAGCAGCAATCCCTGGGGGCTGCGCGGCTGGGGCTGATGGAGACGGGGGCATCCCAGCCCCCTGGGGTGGTCCTTGTCCAGGGGCAGCATGGTCTGTGCCCGTGGGGGGATTCCCCCATGGTGCAGGCAGGGAGGAGCAGGGCTTGCCCTGGCCTTGACTCCAGCCATGGACCCGATGCAAGACAGAATCATCCACGGCAATGACTCCAATGGGCTCATCACAGTCTGGGCACAGACCCCAAAGCCCTTTCCCCGACTCTCTCCAGGCAGCAGCAAGTTCCCAGCCAGGAGGCCGAAGTGACCGAGGACAATGAAATACAGTGTGAGTACCAACACTTTCCTACAGGTGACCCACAGACCCCTCTGTCTGTGGGACCCCCTTCTTGTGGCCTGGCTGCCCTCTGGCACCACCAGAATCCCTGAGCCCATGGGCCGGCCGTGCTGCAGCCTCAGGAGCTGCACTGAGTTCAGGGACCTGCTCCAAACCCCCTTTCCATGCTCGCCATCCCTCCTCTCACAGCAGGACCCTTTCCAATTCCACACGCAATCCCAGCAGTTCATGTCCCAGTGGCATTTGCAAAACCACTGCCCATGGCACAAGGGCAGATCTCTCCCCACGCCGTTGCTCTGCTCCTTCCCTGCACGCACGGCCCAGCTCCTGCCTGCAGAAGAAAGGTGACAACAGACCCCCCATCCCTGCTCTGCATCCACAGAGGGAAGGGCAGCTTCCTCTGCTGCCAGGAGCGGGGTGAGATTAGGGGGACACAGGGCAGGGGATTCAGTCCTGACTCTGGGGAATTTGCTGTTCAAAGGCAGGGTGGGGCTTCTCCCTCCCAGAAATGGAAGCAAGGGCTCACTCTGTGCTTTTTGTCCCCACCAGACTCCACCATCGCCCACGTTGGACACAACAGGGTGAGTTGGGCACAGCCTTGGTGCCAAAGCAGGGAGCAGTGCCCTGGGGATGGGATGTGAGTGTCAGGGTCTGTGCTGGTGGCTTGGTGGGGAGTCCCACTGGGCCATACCTACTAAGAGCCAAAAGGAAGCATTTGCAGAAATAGACATTTCTGAGATATTTTTTCATGAAACCACTTCATTGAATTTTCTCAGCATCTTCTGCAAATATTCTCCCTATATAAACATCTTATGCTGAAATGTCAGATACAAAAATCTGGGGGTTCCAAGTGGGAAATAAAATCAAACCAAAACTGAAAGAAAAAGGCCCAGCTCCCTGCAGCACTGCTGGAGCCCAGGGCCAGAGGCTTGTGCAGGGCTTGCAGCCAGCAGCTGAAATAACAGGATTTCCTTTTCCCTCTAAAGCCTGGCAGGCAGGAGCTGATCAGCAACACAGAATATGCCCCGGTGAGGCCCTCCCGCAGCCAGCCCCGGTAGCTCCAGCACGGCGAGTGCCCCGGGACAATCGCCCACGCCGGCCTTTGCTCTCTGGCACAGCTCCTGCACTGGGAAAATGGGGCTGGGGGGTCCAGCTGGGGCTTGCTTGGGCTCGGCTGTGCTGGCCAAGGGCTGGCAGCTGGGAGCCTTGGGGCTGCTCCTGCAGCTGCTCCTCTGACCATGGTCTCCACCTCTCCCTTCCCACCCCCACTCCCACCCACCATGGCACAGTGGGTTTTCAGGCTTCCCTGCAGCTCCCAGCGGGTTTGTCCCCGTCCCCAGGAACCTGCCGTGTGCCAGCCCCTTGGCTCGTGTTCACCAGCTCTTGTGGGGAATTGCCAGGGCTTGGCTTGGGAGGGCAACACCTCCCCACAAGGCCTGGCCAGGCCAACATGGCCACATCCAGCCCTTGCCACCCCATCAGAAATGTATTCTGGATGATTTAAACCAAATCTGTGTCTGTGACTTGCACATGTATTTACAATGTCTGATGGATCGATACATACAAAATCTCTCCCGTATATTGTACACGGAGACGTTGTCATGATCTGGTTTTAAAGATACTTGAAATGCCTCTGCCCAAATTAAGGTGCAATCAAGACCATATGCCAGTGACAGTAGTATTGGTTTTATTTGATAGTAAATATGAGAGAGAGAGAGAGAGAGAGAGAGAAGAGAGACAAAAGAAGAGAAAGACATAGAAAGTAGGTGGTGGGACAGAAAGAGAGTGACAGAGACAGAGTAAAGAAAATATCACCATCTGTGCATCCCACTGGTGTCCCGGTGATCCTCTCCAGCTGGTCTTCTTGGTGGTGATGGTTATTGTGGTGGTCAGCACCTGGCCTGAAGGCCTCACAATAATAATTAATCCCATTTTATAACTCCCTCATTTATAACTGAAATAATTAAGATATAACTGAAATTATATAAGCACCTTGACCAGTAGGTTATGCAATCCGACCAGTGTGGACTGTTGGAGAGCAGGCCCAGGCCATTGGGGATGCAAGCAGCTATTGGCTGGTTGGCTGGGTGGCAACTGGCTCATCCCATAGGGATCGGCCGCGCGGAGCTTCAACTCTATATAAAGTAAAGGAGGACTCAATAAAAGTTGGCTGTTGTGCATGAACCCAGGGTGTCTTGCCACTCGTCTATCCTCGAAAGCGCGACAGATGGTCTCCCCAAAAAGCACAGAATCCGAGGGGTTAATACATGCTCAGGCCAGGTGGCAATGTCCAGGTACGTCCCTTGGAGGGGGTGGCAGTCTCTTGCAGCAGCCTCTGTATCTGTCGCATCACATGCAGTCCTGTGGTGCAAGGCCTCTGGGGAGCGCTTTGGGGAGTCTTTGATGGATTATGACACCTCTCAGCTGCCTCTCACATGAGTGTCCTGTGGATGTGCCCTGTGGGGCTGGGGGGTTCCACAGCTGGGCCAATTTGTGTAAGGGAGGATGGGTGTTCACTGCCTCTGACCAGAGGTTACACCATGCACCTGAAACTTCCCCTGCCCCCTCATTTCTGTCAGCTATGGTCTCCCCCAGCCCAAATCCAGCCAGAGGTGACTCTCAGCACAGCTGCTGGGTTTGGCTCTCTTGTGGATGCATTCCTTTCCCTCAGCCTGTAGAGGGATTCCTTGTGGAACAGGGGCATATGATACCCCTGGAAAGATTGGACAACCCAGGGTTGCTGAGGAAAAACCCCTGAACAGGCCCCTGGCTGCAGGCAGGCCTGGAAAGCACCTGGCTGCAGGCAGCCCTGAAAGTCCTTGGCAAAGTTATACTGGTCATCTCCCCCCTGATTAGAGGCCGTCTAGAGGGACTGGGTGTGAATCTTTGCAAAAGTAGATATAAGCTTGTGTAGTTGAAGAGTAAAGCAGAGAACGATGCTCAGATCGTATCAGTGCATGTGTCGTTACTCTGGCCAGCTCTCCAGCACTTGGGCCTCCCCCAAAATCAGCCTTGTTTTTCCCTAGGCCTGAGATGATTGAACAATAGCATCCTCTTATTTAGGTGGTTTAACTCACAGCCCCAAGTCCCAGTCTGGCATCTTCAGGGAGGCTTCTTTGCTTGTAGCTTCTGTACACAGTTTTTGTTATAATGAGCAAAATTTTATATCCATGTTTGAGGCATGAACTATTTCAGTCTCTGACACATGTGAGCACCTGGAGCGAAGACATCTCCATCCCACTGTGTCCAATGGAACATGTGTGTCCATAAAGTGTGGAATCCAGCTCTGGGTGTAGTGTTCTTTCTGGCCACACCAATGCTCACATGGATGCACAGGTCCACAGGGACCCAGGCACTGCTGTGCTCACACCCCAGGACACCTCCAAGATGCTCCTTCCTCTACCTCATCATTTTCCTGTCCCTCGGTTTCCTAGAGGTTCCTATCTGTTCAACAGTGGCACCTGGGAAAGGGAGGCAACCCTGGAGGAGATTTGCCTGTTACCCCAAACAGGGACCTGTCTCCACCCCCATCTCTGAGGTCCCCTCCTGCCTGTTGGGGAGAGGGATAGGGATCCTCCGCTCCATTGAGATGCATTGACAGTGCCCTGCCCAGACACTGCCCAGCCCCACACAGGGACCTGTGCAGGACCCCCTGGGCTGGGGGGCTCAGGGCTGAGGAGGGATCCCCCTGGCCAAGGGCCCTGACAGCCCTGGGGACTCAGTCCCTGCCAGCCCTCCTGCACTGGCAGCCACCCTCATGCCTGGCATAGAGGGCTCCAGCCCTCTGGCCCTGCCCTCAGGAGCCCCCAGGATCACGGTGGTGCCTCCAGGGAGGCTCTGGCACTGCCCCAGGGATGTGGCTGCACCAACACCAGCACTGGCACCAGTGCCACCAGCCCACAGGGCTTCCACAGAGGCCAGGACACAAGGGCACAGTGTGGAAGTGAGAAGAGCCCAGAGCTGACAAGAGCACATCCTGCTCTATTCCCTTGCCAGCATTGCAGGGAAGCAGCAGCCCTGACTCCCAGGCAGCAGAGAGGCAGCCGAGGCCGTGAGGGGCAGCGCTGGGGCTACCAGGGCTCTCCTCAATAGGACCTTGTGGGAGTGGACACAGGCAGGTGGCCAGAACAAGCACAAAACCGCTGCTGGCCCATTGTGGTTGGAGGCCGCTGCATCCTCCGGAAAGCGTCCCAGTTGAGGCTGCTTCAGCTGGAACCGCGCCGCTTGGCACTCAGCCTCTGCACCACAGAGTGGGCTACGCCCACAGAAGCCACGCACACGTACGGCACCAGATAGCTCTTGAGTGTGTCACTGAGAAGAAAGAGGCGGGTGATGAGGCTGACAGCTGGTCTGGGGGCCTCACAGAGTCAGACCTAAAGACAGTCAGCATTTGCCCGTGAGAATTTTACAGTGAAATTTTGCAGCTTCAGTGAAACCCACAGAGAAAGCCAAGAAGATAATCAATGAGAGAAGTTGTTCTGGACACGAGGAGAGGATGTTCTTGTTAAGGGACATTGAGAGTGTACAAGGAAGAACTTGTGGATCATATATAACAACTATACTTTTGCTTGTATAGCTAATTGTTTTACAGCTTGAATGGTCATTGTTTATTAGACAGCCGTGTCATTGTTTGTTAAGCAGCCAATCTCAATAAGCCACAGCCATTGTGAAGAGGTACAAGAATAGCAGTAGAGAAAATAAAAAACCTTTTCTGGCTTTGGATTACAACAAGTGTGTGCTGTTATGTTCATCTTGACAAAGCCACAGGCAGGAGGGGCCCTTCCCGCAGAGTTCCACTGGTGTTTATTGCCGAGTGCATGAAGGGTTCCAGGGGTGAAGGACCAAGGATACAGGAGGGTCCAGGGTATGAGGGTGACAAGGGGAGGAGTAAGGGCCAGGGACCAATGGAGAAAGAGCCGAGGGGAGGAGCTTAGGCGGGGCTAGGGTATACAACCCAATGCGGAAACATGGAGGGAAGATCCAAGGACCAAGGGCTAATGGGAAAGCAGGGAAGGTAGAACATTCTAGGACATGAACTTATGAGGGGTACAGAGGGTGGAGAGTTAGCAAACCAATCGGGGTACCAGAACTGGGGTACATTAACATAAAGTGACAGAGCACCTTGGGAGAGGCCCTTTCGATCACTCTGCCTTAAGGCTTACCCAAGGGGGTTGAGTCGAACTTTGGGGCTGTTATGACTCTGCCATAATCAATATATGATCAATATAATATCAATCATCAATATATCAGTGAACAGTGATAGCACCGGACCAGAGCTGCTGCATCAGCTGCCACCGTCTGGTGAAAAATGAAGGGACTGTGTTTGTATCTCTGAGATAACACCTGAAAAATATATTGCTTTTGTTGCCACGTAAAGGAGAACTGGTCCCAACCTCCTGAAGCAGTGGGTCTTGAAAAGAAGTCATTAGCAAGATCTCTTACAGCTTTCCAGGACGTATTGGTTTTGTATGGCCTGGTTTTTGTAGTGGGGCTGCTACAGGAGTGGCTTCTGTGAGAAGCTGCTGGAAGCTTCCTCCATATCTGGCAGAGTCAACTCCTGACAGATCTGAAGATGGACACGCTGCTGGCCAAAGCTGGGCCAGTTAGAAATAGTGGTAACAACTCTGTAATAACATATTTAAGAAGGAAAAAAACAATGTTTGCACAGATGTAACTGTGCTCAGAGAAGAGTGGGGTGAGAACATGTGAGGAGAACAACTCTGCAAACACCAAGGTCAGTGAAGAAGGAGGCGGAGCAGGTGCTCCAGGCACCAGAGCTGGGATTCCTCTGCAGCCTGTGCTGAAGACCATGGTGAAGCAGCTGTGCCCTTGCAGCCCATGGAGATCCATGGGGATGCAGAGATCCACCTGCAGCCCATGGAGGAGCCCACGCCAAAGGAGGTGGATGCCTAAGAGGAGGCTGTGACCCTTTGTGAGTGCCATGGGTAGAGAAGCCCCAGCTGGAACAACCTGTCCTTGAAGGAATGCACCCCATGGAAGAGTGACCCACTCTGCAGCAGTCTGGGGAGGACTGTTGCCCGTGGGATGGACTCACATTGGAGAAGTTCATGGAGAACTGTTTCCCCTGGGAGGGACCCCAGGATGGAGCAGGGGAACAACTCCTCTCCCTAAGCAGTGGGAGAAACCACGGCTGATGAACTGACCATAAACCTCATTCCCTGTCTCCTTGCACTGCTGAGGTAGGAGGTAGAGCTTGGAAAGAGGGGAGGTATGGGGGTGAGGATGTTTTTAAGGGTTTATTTTACGTCTCATTATCCTGCTCTGATTTTGTTAGTAATAAATTTAATTCATATCTCTAATTAGAGCCTGGTTTTCCCCTGATGGTATTTGATGAGTGAACCCTCCCGGTCCTTATCTTAACCCATGAACCCATCATTATATGTCCTCTCCCCTGTCCAGCTGCAGAGGGGAGTGAGAGGCTTTGGTGGGTGCCTGGAGTCAGGTCAACGTCAACCCACTCCAGGGCGCCACAATGTCACATTGATTCCATGAGGCCCCAGAGTGTCACAGCGCCAACTTGGATCCTTGGGCCCCCCCAGTGTCAAAACGGCCCCTTGGTTCCATGAGGTTCTGCAGTGTCACCAAGGCCCCTCAGTTGCATGGGGCTCACAGTGTCACACTGGTCCCTTGGTTCCACAAGGTTCCCCAGTGTCACAATGGCCTCCTTGGATCCTCTGTGTCACAATGGCCCCTCGGTGCCATGAGACCCTGCAGTGTCACAATGCTCTTCTTCATTCATCAGTGCCACAATAAGCGCTTGGTGCTGTGAGACTCCACAGTGTCACAGTGGTCTTGGTTCCATGGTACCCTGCTTTGTCACATTGGACCCTTGGTTCCACCAGGTTCTGCAGTGTCACAATGGACATTGGTTCCATGGGGCACCACGCTGTCACAATGGAGCCCCAGGTTCCACAGCATCACACAGGCCCCTTGCTTCCATTGGGCCCCACGGGGTCACAATGGTCCCCTTGGTTCTGCAGCATGGCAATGGACCACTGGTTACACAAGATCTGGCAGTGTCACAGTGGCCCCTTGAGAACATGAGGCCCTGGAGGGTCCCAGTGTTCTCCTTGGTTCTGCAGTGTCACAATGACCACTTGGTTCTATGAGGCCCTACAGTGTCACAATGGTCTCCTTGGTTCCACAAGACCCTGCTGTGTCACGATGCATCTTTGGATCCATGAGGTTCTGCAGTGTCAGAATGGCCTCCTCTCGTTAGCCACTCAGGCACAGAGAAGGGCTTGCTCTGGCCATCAGAGGTGCTTTAAAGAAGTCTCTAGGGAGCGTGGCCAACTGGGAGTAGGCAAACAGGGGCATGGCACATCTTTGAGGCTGTGGCACGGCAGTTCGCAGAGCAGTTCACACAGGCAGGGTTGCAGTCATCCTCCTGGTAGTGGGGTTTTTATTTTGTGTTGGGATTTTGTTTGTTTTGGTGTTTTTTTTTTTCAGCAATGGTCTCCAAATGATCAAAAGCTATAGCTAGTAAAAGTGTGCCAACCCAAACAGAACCTCCCAAGAACGACACACCTGTCCAGACCCTTTTCCTGTAAGGAGTGTTTAAGCCTGTCTCGGTTTTGGAGACAAAACTTCAGGAGGAAACACTCTGGAGTGTCTCTTCCAAAGGGAAAAGAGCCTCCCCTTTTCCTCCACCAGTAAGACAAGGGGGTCATAGCAAGTGAAAGTGGAAAAAAACCCAAACTGTTTCTTAACACCAAACAAAACAGGGTAGAACACAAAAAAACCCTAAAAATACAACAAATTCCCAGAGAGGGAACAGACACATGGCTCAGACCAGCCGGGGCCACCCCGTCGGCCCCCTGGACCGGTGAGGAGGGAGGGGAGGCAGTGAGGCAAGGGGAGGGAAGGGAAAAAGTACAAGAAAAGCCAACAGAACCTTTTCCCAGCTAGCTGGAACACAAAAGAAACCCCAAAAAGCAGCACAGCGCTCCCGGCGCGCTCCCTCCCAAGCCCCACAGAGTCCCCCAGAGCCCCCAAGCCGTTGGGCTCAGCTGTTAAACTGCCTTGAAACAGTGTCCTTGGGCAGTGAGTGGACAGTTAAGGAATAAAGCGGCTTTATAACATCACCCCAGGACTCAGTAGTACCAGGGGATGGTGCAAAAGACACCTATGTGCGGTGCAAACAGGTGAATGATCTGCTCTGTCTGGTGGCCAAGCTTAAGGAGGAAGTAGAAAGACAAAAGAGCATTAGGGAAAGCGAAAGGGAAATAGACTGATGGAGCTTCACCCTTCCGTCCCTCAGAGAAGCCCAGCAGGAGCCAGTGGACTCCCATGCCTCCAACCAGCAGGCAGAAGTAGGAGACCTATTAGATAAAGGAGTAGGGAAATGGGTCCCTGATCAGGGAGTTAATAAAAGTGACCCCCATCACCTACCCAGGTGCCACTTCAGAATAGATACGAGGCCCTGGATCCAGAGGGTCAGTCAGATGACATGGGAGAAAATAATCTGCCCCGAGAGCCTCCTAATTATCATCTGTCTGTGTCATGGGTTAGCAAGCATAGTCCTGGAAGTGATGTTCTTGCAAAGGGGTGCTTACAGCTTCCTCTATGACCTGATAGAACCTATCAGCTGGCCAGGTTGAATATGGACAATTCTTTAAGCCACTTAAAGTTGTGATGCACACTTAAGAATAGACAAACTCCGAGGCAGAGTCCTAAAGACGAAGATGAGGGAGACCCTTTGCTCCCAGGGAAGGAGAAGGGCCTTTGTTCTTAGAGATGAAATGCTGCCAGAGATGGGTGAAGAGAACTTTTGTTTCTGAACGGCTCAACCTTAAAATTGTACCCCAAAAACCTTCAAGAGTGGACCCTCGAAAGCAGTTGTGGGAAAAGCTGCAAGTCGGGGGAAGGGACTCACATGTGAGCAGAGAGACTCCTCTTCCTAAATGGACTGAACAAGGTTATTATGGAAGTGGTAAACAGACTGAACATCTGAAGGGTTGTCTTTTTACATTGTCAGTGGGAGAAGGGAGGAAGGTGGGGGGGAGGAGAAGAGTTCTGAAGGTGTGGTATCATTTTTATTTCTTCTTTTAGGTCTGATAATAAACTTCTTTATATTCTTTCAAGTTTGGTGCCTGCTTTGCATTTCTCCTAATTCTTATCTCACAGAAGATTAACAGTGATGAGTATTTTGGGCCAAACCACTACACTACATTGGTGTTTCTGCCCAGTTACAAACCCAACCCGCTACAGTCTGTCACACAGGTCACCACCTTTGTTGCCTTTCCCTGGAGTTAAAATTAAGAACCAAACATGGTTTAAGTGAAAAGGGGTTTTTACCTCAGTATTTATTTAAGGATCCTTAAGGTGCACCACTTCATCCAGGTGGAATGCACCGAAATGCACCCGAAATGCACCTGAAATGCATACCGATGATAGATTGCATATACAATTTATAGTCCTTGCAAATTAGCATATCTATCAAAGATTCCCCAATGAGAGGCTCGAATGAACCCCCCCATTGTGGGAACCTAGAATGCAGAGAGCATTTCTCTGCCTGTTATGAAAGGTTTTACCCTCCTGGACAGTACTGGTTTTGACCTTTGTCCATGGGAAAATTTGCCTAGCCTCTGGGAAGAATTTGAATCTACAATGGTATGAATTAGGTGATAGAATACTATGTGAGATTATCACTGGGTGAAAAATTGAGAGTTTTTAGGTCTATTTGCATAGTAAACAGATAGAAATAGAAAACCTCAAAATGGAGGATAAGTTGTAGTTAAAAGCTTCTTTCTCCTTCTTCGCTAACTCCATATTTTGCAACAATAGTGGTTTGGGATGACTGGATAAAGAATTCCACAGTTCCCGTCTACGTGATTTAGGAACTTGTTGGACATTGGTAAAAAAGTGAAAATATCTTGCATTTTAAGCTTTCATTGGGTAATTTACCTTTAAAAAGGCTGTGAGATCTTGATAAGTTGTCTTCTTGCTGCATTCTCTGCTCTGTGCTATGTCTAAGCCATGCCAGGGGCTTGTAGTCCTTAGATAAGAATTAATAAACACCTATGTGGAGACTGAGAAGCATGAAGTCCCACTTGCCTCCTTTTTTCTCCTGGCACAAATCTACACGTCTCCCCCATCAGGGAAGAGAACAATTAATGACGCGGACAGCGTTACCCCATCCCGGGGAATTCCCCCCTGGGTGGGCCTATCTTAGTTTACAGGATGTTCTAGGGAAGACCTTGATTGCTCAGGATAGCGTAGGGCTTTCTGGCCTCCCACTGCAAGGCCTCCAGGATGTTTGCTCTCCTGGCTCAACAGAATATTGGGTCTAAGCTAAGTTATCAGACTTAAGGAATGACAAATTATCAGACTTAAGGAATGACAAGTTATCAGACTTAAGGAATGACAAGTATGTATGCTAAAAGCACTGGAGAAACATAAAAGCTATATAAAAGGGTGTATAAAAGGTATATATAAAAAAGGCAAAAAATCATCATGGCATCACCTCTAGCAGCAAAAAGAAAAGAAGGATAAAAATAGTATGCGACTTCTGAGGGGAGCAGAGGGACCTGTATGTCAACTGGAACCATCCCACAGGGAAGTCTGTGGCCTCCCTGGAGCCCACGCATGGGATAGCACCAGGGGACTCCCTGGGCTGATTTAGCCCTCTGATTATTACCCAGTTCTTATACTCCAGGCTGGCAGTGATGAGATGGAAAAGAAGAGCACCAGGGCAATTAAAAGGGACTTCAAGGCTCTCTGTCAATTGGTTGATGGGGCAGGAGCACAGGTGGTGTTCTGCTCAGGCCCTTCAGTAGCAGGGACAAATGATGAAAGGAACAGGAGAGCCCACATTATCAACAAGTGGCTTAAGGGCTTGTGCCATCAGCAGAATTTTGGCTTCTTTGATCATGGGGCAACATTTATGGCACCTGGCCTGCTGGAGCCAGATGGGCTCCATCTAACCAACAAGAGCAAAAGGATTCTAGCCCATCAATTGGCTGGACTCATTGAGAGGGCTTTAAACCAGGTTTGAAAGGGGAAGGGGATGCTACCAGGCTCTCCAGAAATGAGCCCAAAGGGGGTAAGCCAGAGTCAGCAGCCCAGCTGAAGTTCATGTACACTAATGCACACAGCACGGGTAACAAACAAGAGGAGCTGGAAGCCATGGTACAGCAGCAAAGCTGTGATGTAGCTGCCATCATGGAAATGTGGTGGGATAATTCGCTGCAATGGATGGCTACAAGCTCTTCAGAAGAGACAGGAGAGGGAGAAAAGGTGGAGGAGTGCCTTCTCTGTATTAGGGAGGCTCTCAAAGCCATGGTAATTAAGATTAATGGTGATAAGGTCGAGTGCCTATGGGTAAGAATCGGGGGAAAGGCCAACAAGGCCAACATCCTGGTGGGAGTCTGTTACAGACCACCCAACCAGGATGAAGAGGTGGATAACTTATTCCATAAGCAGCTGGAGGATGTTTCAAGATCACCAGCCCTTGTTCTTTGTTGGAACCCGAAGTGCAGGGAATGTTTCTCTGCCTGTCCTGAAGGACCCAGCCTCCCAGGAAAACACTGTTTTGAACCTTCATCCATGGAGAAAGCTGCCAAGGCTCAAGAATTAGAATCTACAAGAGTGTGAATTAGGTGGTAGTATAATATATAGTTTGTTACAGGGTGAAAAATTTAGAGTTTTTAGGTTTATTAGTATGGTAAGTAGATGAAGGCAAGACGGAGGATCCCTGCCATTTTTCAGGTCTCTTCTTCTTCACCTACTCCATTTTCTGCTTTTTGTCTTGGTATTTGCTCTGCTTCATGCTATGTTGGCGGCATGTAAATTACTGATAAGATATAATAAACAATCTGAAGACCAAGAAGATCCAAAAGTCCCGTTCATCTCTTATTCCTGGCAAGGACTTTCTCCCCCATCCGGGAAGGACATGTGGGGCTCGAGAACCTGCACAGTTCTTGTAGGTGACTTTAACCTGCCAGATATCTGCTGGGAGCTCAACACAGCAGAGAAGAGGCATTCTAGGAGGTTCTTAGGTACACAACTTCTTGTCACAGCTGGTGAGTGAGCCTACCAGGGGAGGGACTATGCTAGACCTGCTGTTTGCAAACAGAGAAGGGCTGGTGGGAGATGTGGTGGTTGGAGGCCGTCTGGGGCACAGTGATCATGAAATTATAGTTTTCAATTTTTGGTGAAATAAGGAGGGGCATGAATAAAACTTCCACACTGGACTTCCGGAGGGCAGACATTGGCCTAGTTAAGAGACTTATCCAGAGAGTACCTTGGGAAGCAGCCTTTAAAACAAAGGAGTCCAGGAAGGATGGTGTACTAGTTTGAAAACAAACCAGTGGGAGGCACCAAGTCAGAATAACAATTTAATAGGGAAATTAAAAAAAAAAAAAAAAGGCAGAAAATACTGGTTTAAACTGACAGAGTCAGGATACAACCTGACTCCCTGTTAGTCAGGATGGTGGTAGCAGTCCCATTAAAATGGTGGGTGCAGTCCTCCTGAAGTGGTGGATGTGGTTCTGTTGAAGCAGTGATCCCATAGAAAGGGCTGCTCTTCCTTGGAAGCTCCAGTGGTGGCTGTGTAGCTCCTGTCCCCTGGGAATCCAGTGGAAAGGTGTCTGTGGTGTTCAGAATCTCAGATTATATCCAGGATGGAATGCTTGGTTCCTCCCTCTGGGTGGAGCATCTCACAATGGGATGATGAGTCATGAGGCAAGGCATTGATGGGCTCATTAACAGAAAGACAGTCCTGAGGGAGGAGGCAAGGAAACACTGCCCCACCTGGTTTCAACAGCTCATGAGGATGGTAATAGAATACACTGCAACCCAGGACAGATGGGCATGCTTCAAAACAGAAATCTTGGAGGCACAGGAACAGACTGTCCCTATGTGCCAGAAGATGAGCCGATGAGGAAAACAACCAGCCTGGATGAGCAAGGAACTTTTGAAGGAACTAAAGGAGAAAAAGAGGGTATATCACCTTTGGAAGGAGGGTCAGGTATCTCAGGAAATGTTTAAGGGGGTTGCTAGGGCATGTAGGAAAAACATTAAAGAGGCAAAAGCCCCATTAGAACTCAATCTGGCCACTTCTGTGAAGAATAATAAAAAATATTTTTATAAATACATTAATGGCAAAAGGAGGGGCAAGGACAACCTCCATTCTCTATTAGATGTGGAAGGGAATTTAGTAACTAAAGATGAGGAAAAGGCAGAGGTGCTTAACACCTTCTTTGCCTCAGTTTTCAACAGAAAGACAGGTTGTTCTCACAGAACAGCCTGTCCTCCTGGACTGATAGATGGTGTCGGGGAGCAGAATAGCCCCCCTGTTATCCAGGAGGAAGCAGTCAGAGACCTGCTGAGCCACTTAGATGCTCACAAGTCTATGGGACTGGATGGGAGCCATCCCAGGGTGATGAGGGAGCTGGCAGATGAGCTTGCAAAGCCAGTCTCCATCATTTACCATCAGTCCTGGCTCACTGGGGAGGTCCCAGAGGACTGGAGGTACCAAAGTGATGCCCATCCACAAGAAGGGCAGGAAGGAGGATCTGGGACACTCCAGGCCTGCCAGCCTGACCTCGGTAGCTGGCAAGGTTATGGAACAGATCACCCTGAGTGCCATTGCACAGCACCTACAGGATGGCCGGGGGATCAGACCCAGCCAGCGTGGGTTTAGGAGGGGCAGGTCGTGTTTGACCAACCCAATCTCCTTTTACCACCAGGTGACCCAGTTGGTAGATGCAGGGAAGGCTGTGGATGTTGTCTACCTGGACTTCAGCAAGGCCTTTGACACTGTCTCAACAACATACTCCTGGAAAAGCTGCAGCCCACAGCTTGGACAGGTGCATTTTCACTGGGTCGAGAACTGGCTGGAGGCTGGGCCCAGAGAGTGGTGGTGAACGGTGTCACATCCAGTTGGTGGCCAGTCACTGTGGTGTCCCCCAGGGATCAGTGCTGGGGCCAGTCCTGTTTAATATCTTCACTGATGATCTGGATGAGGGGGTTGAGTCCTACATCAGTAAATTTGCAGATGACACCAAGCTGGGCACGAGTGTTGCTCTGCTGGAGGGTAGGAGGGCTCTGCAGAGGGACCTGGACAGGGTGGATAGATGGGCCGAGTCCAGCAATATGAGGTTCAACAAGTCCAAGTGTTGAGTCCTGCTCTTTGGCCGTAGCACCCCCCTACAGAGCTACGGGCTGGACAGTGGCCAGGCAGAAAGGGACCTGGGGGTACTGGTCAACAGCTGACTGAACGTGAGCCAGCAGTGTGCCCAGGTGGCCAAGAAGGCCAATGGCATCCTGGCCTGTATCGGGAATAGTGTGGCCAGCAGGACCAGGGCAGTGGTTGTCCCCCTGTGCTGGGTGCTGGGGAGGCCGCACCTCGAGTGCTGTGTCCAGTTCTGGGCCCCTCAGTTTAGGAAGGATGTTGAGATGCTTGAACGTGTGCAGAGAAGGGCAACAAGGCTGGTGAAGGGTCTGGAACACAAGCCCTATGAAGAGCGGCTGAGGGAGCTGGGGCTGTTTAGCCTGGAGAAAAGGAGGCTCAGGGGAGACCTTGTCACTGGATAGTAGCCAGGCGAGGGTCAGTCTCTTCTAGGTGAGGGGATGAGAGGCCACAGCCAGGGGAAGTTTAGGCTAGATATTAGAAAAAATTCTTCAAGGAAAGAGTGGTTTGGCATTGGAATGGGCTGCCAGGGAGGTGGTGGAGTCCCCATCCCTGGAGGTGTTTATAAAAAGACTGGATGAGGCACTCAGTGCCATGGTTTAGCTGATAGTGTCATGTTGGGTCACGGGTTGGACTTGATGACCTCAAAGGTCTTTTCCAACCTAGCTTATTCCATGATTCTGTGATTCTGAGATTCTGTGAAAAGGATCTATTAACTCCTATAGCCACTGACAATCAAATGCCACAGGAATATGCTCAGCTACGGAATGTGAGGGGTCCTGATGGATGGGGATGTTGTTGTTACTACTTTGTGTCGCTGGCCACGTGCAGCCGTTTGAACAGCACACACTGATCCTGCTGAGTTGGGGTTGTCCCTCGGGACCTGGTGCACAATGGAAGAAGGAATTGGTTTGCTGCGGTAGGTGGGGCGGCTCATGCCCTGACCACAGGAAACTACTCCAACAATTGAGGCACTCCAACAAGTGGGAATCATTAGAGAAACTGTGGCTGCTTTTAACAACCCCATTTGGCTGGTTTGGAAGTCAGATGGCACTTGGAGGATGACTGTTGATTACAAAGAATTGAATAAAATCCCTCCCAGCTTGCAGTTACGTTACCACACATGGTGACCCTCATAGAAAAAATCAGCAAAAATCAACAGCCCAGGAAGGTGGTTTAAAGGTCTTCCCAATGCCTGCTTTTCAAAACCCATTGCTTCAGAAAATCAGGACCCAGTTTGCCTTTACCTGGCAACAAAAGCAATGCACTTTTCAGGTATTCCCTCAGGGATGTAACCACAGTCCCTCCATTTGCCACCAGCGGGTGGCAGCTGCTGTAGCAGCTCTGGTCAGGTGCTATCATTGTTCACCATTATATTGATGATTGATATTATATTGATGATTGATATTATATTATTGATCTACTGATTATGGCAGAGTCAAAACAAGAAATTGAGGCAGGTTCACAGGCTCGGGGATTCTGGTGGTGCCAGGACACAAGAAGGGGATCCCACAGAAAGAGGGGTCCATGGGTCACCCAGAGGGAAGAGGAGGAAATCACATTTCTACTTCATCATAAATTGTTGATTCAACCTCCTGGCTGGGAACTTGCTGCTGCCTGGAGAGAGTTGGGGAAAGGGCTTTGGGGTCTGTGCCCAGACTGTGATGAGCCCATTGGAGTCATTGCCGTGGATGATTCTGTCTTGCATCGAGTCCATGGCTGGAGTCAAGGCCAGGGCAAGCCCTGCTCCTCCCTGCCTGCACCATGGGGGAATCCCCCCACGGGCACAGACCATGCTGCCCCTGGACAAGGACCACCCCAGGGGGCTGGGATGCCCCCGTCTCCATCAGCCCCAGCCCCGCAGCCCCCAGGGATTGCTGCTCACCTTTGGCATCTCTCTCTGCAGGCCCCTGCAAGGAAAAGAAAGGCAGAGGTGGGAGGCAGAGTTCCTGCACAGCTCTGCCTTTCCCTGCTCTGGGCTGTGCAGTGAAGATGATGGGCTGAACCTGCACATCTCACTGGCAGAGGGATTTTTCTGTCCCAGCCTTCACAACCCTCACTCCCCTTTCCCAGCCTGGTTTCTCCCAAGTTCTCAGCAGCTGTGCTCAGCCAGAGTGTGGAGCAGCTGTGCTGGCTGCACTCAGGGCAGCTCAGAGCCTCAATCCTTGTTCCCAGAGGATGGGAGCCAATGTGTGCCTGAGGCAGGGATGCATTTGGTCTGTCCCTCCCCACTTTCGCATTCAAGCACAAGAACTCTGAAAAGCAGAATCTTCCTCACTTCAGAAGTTTTTCTCCCCTCAGATGACAAAGGAAAAGCCTGAGAGACTAAGCTTCTTGGGACATGAGCTTTAGGATCCACCCATTCTAAAGCATCATGTGTCAGACAGCAGCAACTCTGCATCAGGGTACAATTTTGTCCTAATCTTTTGCCTTCGATTTCCCCAAATCACTCACCTTTTCTCATGGCACAGGCTGCAATCAGGAGGAGGAGGAGGGGGAGGAGGAGGGAGAGGGTCACCACTCTAATTATGATTCCTATGATGGTGTGGAGTTTCTGGGGATTGGTAGCTGGGGGCAAAGAAGCTGTTGGAGAACAGGAGGCATCATGTGGAGAGGAAGCAGAAAGGAGGATATGCCCTTAGAACTGACCTAGATACTGGTCCTTGTACCTGCCAATGTCCTCGTTTTGGCAGCGGGGAAGCCTTGGCCCAATGCTGAGGGACATTGGGTGTGAGGGAGGGAATCACTCACCAGCAGTGGATGTCCCTGCCTGGAAGCTGGACCCGCTGCCTGGGAGGAGAAAGGGACAGGGAGAGAGTCTGAAGCTGCCCCAGGTCCTGCACAGACTGAGACTCTGTGGGGACCCCCAATCCACCCTCTATCAACTGTGGGGATCAATAAATGAATGCCCTGCACACCTGTGGCTCTGCATTAGATCTGGCACCACCACTCTGCCCTTTCTGTGATGCTGGGGCAGGAGAGGAGCAGGATGCTCTGCTGGGACTGGCAGGAGTGTCCCTGGTGCCCAAGGCTGTGCTGAAGTGCACCCTGACCCCCAGCATCCCAAATGTCTGGGGACATGCTATGGGGCAGGGCAGGGTCCTCTCCATCACCTGGGGTCTGGGGGGTCTGGGAGTGTTTCCTGTGTGTGCTCCAGTGCCATGACTCACCTGTGACCCTCAGGTTTGTGGGAGCACTGAGGGCAGAGTTCCTCACTCGGTTGTTGCTGTCCTTGTGCTGGTATCCACATGTGAATGTCCCTGCACTCTCCCTTGTGATAGGGAAAAAGGTGATGTAGTTCCCCTGCCCCTCTTGGGCTTTCAGGCTGTGCACCTGCACCCCGTCCTTGCAGAAGATGATTCTGGTGACAGGAGATTTCCAAGAAATTTGGCACTGCAATATGACCTGTTCTCCTTCCTGTGCAGCAGTGGGGGTCACATCAAAGGCAGGAGCTGGGAGGTCACCTGGAGAGATGGCACAGGGATGGCTCGGGACAGTGTTACTGGTGTCAGAGCAGGAAGGGGAAGAGTTGCCCCTCCAGGGCTTCACACATGGGGGACAAAGATGTTCTCCCTTTCCATCTCCAGTCCCACACAACTCCCCTTACAGGACCTATCCCTGTACTCACCATACCCTGGGGAGCTGCAGATGTCCTGGGCCATCACAGCAGCACCTGTGGGGCACAGAGGGGTTTGGTCAGACAGGCAGCAGCCCAGCTCAGCCCCGTGCCCCTGTCCATGTTCCCACTGCTGAGTCTGCTGGGCCAGAACCTTCCCACCCATGGGGCTCCGGACTGCATCTGCTTGATATCCCAGATTTATACTTTAAGCTGATTGTGGATTGGCTTCTGATTCCAGATGGATGCTGCTGGCTCCCTAAAGCATTTTAGCATCTCCCATGTCTCACACTGTGAACAGAACCACTTTAGAGGGGTTGGGAATTGTTCCCTTTGCTCAGAGGTGCACGGGAGCTGGAGGAAGCACTGGTCCTGCTGCCCTCCCCAGAGCAGCTCTGCCCCTCAGGGCTGCACGGCTGCTCCACACACCCTTTCCCCTGGGGCCTGCCCTGGGCCCAGCACGGGCCCTGTCCTGCCCCGCTCAGCAGCCCTGCAGTGCTGAGCCCCAAGGCAAAGCCATCCCCAACTCACCCAGCAGCAGCAGCAGCAGCAGCAGCAGGAGGAGGAGGAGGAGGAGGAAGGCCGGGCGAGCAGGAGACAGCCTGGCACATCCCCCCTGGGCCAGCATTGTTTGGGGCACTGCAGCCACAGCCTCTCCTTGCAGCGTCTGCTGTGGGCTGAGCTCTGCCCAGCGCTTCAAGAGCTGCCTGGCCCGGGGCTTGCAGCGTGCCTGGGACTGGTCCTGCTGCAGGGCTGGGGCTGGCAGGGCCTTTCCCACACCGAGCGGCTGTGGCCAGCGGGGGCCCTGCCTCAGCCCCGCTGTGGCCACTGCGCCTGCAGAGCCCCCGCTTTCATTTCCGCACCCTGCGAGCCCAGAGCACGAGCCGTGTGTGCCTGTCCCTCTGGGGCAGCCTCCTCCCTGCAAAGCCCTCCTGAACCTGGCCCCCACCCTGCTCTGCCCTCTCCTCACTGCTGCTCCCAGCTCTTCTGCCAGATATGAGAGAGAACCTGGATTGCATGGAGCTCCCTGAGGATGGCTGAGGAGCCAAGGGAGAACTCCTGGGTGAGGATTAAAGAGAGCAGAGCTCCAGGTGATATTAGAGTGAGAGTCTGCTCCAGACCTTCTGAGCAGGGAGAACAAGGGGATGAGGCCTCTACTGACAGACAGGAGCAGCTTCACGTTCACAGGGCCTGGTCCTTGTGGGGAATTTCCACAGCTCCAATATCTGCTGGAGGGACAACATGGCAGGATATCTCCTTGTTCCAGGACTGGGAGAGTCAGACATGTCCAGACTGTGAAATTCACTAAGACCAAAACATCCCCATGCATGACATTTGCAGTGCCACCTGCTCCATCCCCTCCCCACAGGAGCCACCAGGAGCTGTCAGCCTGGACCAAGGAGATGTATCCATAGTTTCTGCAGCTGTCATTCCCTTGGATTCACCCCTCCTGCCTTTTTGCACTCCATCTTTCACTTCACTAGTTGACAAACAAATAGGAAATGATGTTTTTTTCTTGTGCTCCCAACTGTTCAGATGTTGTGCTGACTTTCACTGACTGTGAACTGTGGGTCTCATATAAAACTGCTCATCAAGGGGGGACCCAAATCCTTTCCTGCTCAGATTGCCTTGGACACCCCTCTATCCAAGTTCCTCTTAAAGAGGATTGCATCTATGTCCTTTGCATGCATTTTGCTGAGGCGCTTTGATGTCCGAGCCAGATTTTCTAGAGGTTCCTTGTGTTGGGGATGATGTATTATCCCATCCCATTTGTGGGGGTTTAATCTGTTTTGTTCTGTTTGTGGCCAGGGGTGGTGGCTGTCCCCACCCCCATCCTCCCTGGCTCTGGGGCTATCACGATGTTCCAGAGCCAAGCCAGCGTTTCTGGAGGGCATTGAGGGCGGTGCAAAAGGCAGCCCCTCTCTTCCAGCATGGGCTCTTTGACGAGACACACATGGCCGGTATCTCAGGCCAGAGATCCTGCTGTTCCTGTAGGCTTTGCCTGCTTCTTTTTGGTTTTTTTTTTGCTTTGGCACTGTGACTGAGCTTGCTGGCTTGGCTTCTCTCACTGCTCTGCTGTCGGGAAGCCCAGAGCCAGTGTGTGCCCCCCAGGACCCGGGAACACCCCACTTCCCGCCAGGGACCGCCCCTCTGCACAGCCCAGACCCAGGTTCCAGCCAGCACCGATGAGAAATCCCGGGGAGTCTCTCTCTGCCGTGTCCCAGAGCCGGGCTGCTGCTGCTGCCCAACCCCTGCCGTGCCTCTGCCGTCTGCTCCGCGTTTGTGCGACACTGCAGCTGTTCACCCTCTGCCTGCCGGGAGGTCCTGCTGTTCCAGCGTGCTTCTCCTGAGGCTCGTGCTACAGCTCCTTTTGCTATCCAGAGGGGGCACAGGGATCGGCTTCCCCATGGGGTTCGTAAAGGAAGTTCCTTCTCCATCCCTTCCTGCCGGCTGTGCCCGCCATCGCCCACACGGAGAGAGGCGGCCGGACCCGCGCCACAGCGCCCCCTGCAGCCGCGGGGGAGCCATCGCACCCGCCCTGCCCGGCCGGGAGCCACCAGCGCCCCTGCTGGCCGTGAGCGGAACTGCACCGGGGGGAAAGTGCCTGTGGCCGGGACAAGGCTGTTCCTGGGACTCGGGTTCTGTTTGTTGTGGCTGCCATTGTTGTTGTTTGTTTGTCTTGAGATAGATATATTAGTGAAGAACTGTTTCTCCTTTTCCCATATCTTTGCCTGAAAGCCCCTTAATTTCAAAGTTATAATAATTTGGAGGGAAGGGGGTCATATTCTCCATTCCAAGGGAGGCTCCTTCCTTCCTTAGCAGACACCTGTCTTTCAAACCAAGACATTCCTGATGTCCAAAACGCTGATGTTTGCTTTAGCAGTTCTTCCCTTGAGGTGCCTGTTTACCTTGAACACAGAACAGAGGTTGCTTTTTCTCTGCACCACAAATGCAAGGGCCCTTCCCCATACCGGAAGCCAAACCCATTTTGGCCAAGGCCAACAAAGACACAAGTGACAGTGCTGGTAATACAGGCACTCTGGAGCCGTCTCCTTGGAACATTATTTGGATTTTTACTTTTTCCATAGCTCTGAACTGCCCTTATGTCCCTCCTGCTCAATGTGGGAGCTCTGGAGATACTCAGTAAGGACTTGAGAGAGCTCTTGGACTGTTCCAGCTGTGCCACTTTGGGGGACATGCAGCCATGAGGTCAAACCAGGGCACCCCTTTGGGGGAGGCTGGAGAGGGCTGCTGGACCCCTGTGGCCGCTCAGGCCAGCACTGACCATCCTGCTCTGATCTCCCCCCCAACAGCAAAATGTCCTCAGGGAGGAGGTTCTGGGGCTGTGCACATTCACCACAGCTGTATGGGCTTGTCTCACTGACAGAGCTGGGCTTTGCAGGGCTGGTTTTCTCCTCATGGGTGCAGTTCTGCCAACTGTGAGAGCAGAGGAGGCTCTCTCAGGGCAGGGACTGACCATCAGGGCACTGCTAAAGGTCTGTGACCAGAGCCCAGCCCTTCATTTCTCTGTTCCAAGGGAAAAGCCATTCTGTGTGAACTGGGAAGGACCAGAGTCTTTCCTCCCTCCCAGTTCACAGCTGATATTGGGAACATCATGGGAGAGGAAACAACAACCAGAACAAATTAAATCTGAGTAAAGCATGTTTTAACCTAGAAGTGCAGAAGTGAAGATGTGTTAACCCCAAGCCTGTTGTTTTCATTTGTCCTGAGCTCATGGTAAGGACAGCGGGTGCTGGACTCAGCTGCTCACACACAAACCTCTGGTGACAGCAGAGCTGCCCCGGGCTGTCCATCCTTGAACCCCCAGAAGGACACAGCTCTGCTCCACAGGAGAGCTGCCTCACCCACGGGTTTGTGCTCAGGGCACTTTGAGAGGTTTTTCAGGTTGATGAGCCAGAATGTTTCTATTTTAAGGGGCTCCATTGCCCCACAGGAACAGAAACTTGAAGCCAAGGGAGTCACTCAGATTTAGAGAATCACATGAAAAGTTTGGAAACTTGATTGTTAGGGTAGGCAGCTGCATTGGATGTACCTGATCCTGGGCAAGCACCTGCAATCAGCCCGACTGGAGCAGTGGGGTTGGAGCAGAGGAATTCCAGAGGTACCTGCAAGCTCAGCCAGGGTGTGCAACAGTCCCCAGGGCAGGAATTGCCTTGGGGGAGAGGAGCTGTGCAGGAGGAGCCCCTTGCAGAGGTTTCCTCTCTGCTTTGCTGTGTTTGTGCAGCCTGTGAGTGTGGGGAGGAAAACCACAGCAGCGGGGCTGTGCTGTGCCCAGCAGCTTGAGAGCAGAGCTTCCGGCCAGGGAACGAGCTGCCTTGGCTCTGGTGTTGCTGTGAGAGAAACAGACCTGAGTCACTGTGAAATTTTAAATGTTACCAAACGTTCAGTTACTACAATAAATTCCACTGATAGTGACCTCCAACAATTGCTTTCTCTTTATTTTTCTGCACTGTTTTCCACGTTTTTAATTGTGAGTGTTTATTTCATTTACACCATTATTCCAAGTCTGTACCGTGAATGAAAAGAATTCTAAAGAATTCAAAAAAATTTGCTAAAGAATTATGAGATGAAAAGTATGAAGAACCAATTATAGAGAGAATAGAAACTTTTATTAAAACAAAGAAGGATGAGATAATGCAGGAGAAACTGCTGAGAGCTTCTCATCTCCACAGCTTTTTCCAAAATCTTATGGCAGACAGAGACACAACAGCAGAAAGGCAGAACACTCTGTTTAGGTCTCCACACACCTGCACTCCCAAAGCTCTGCCATGGCCACAAAAAGTCCTTGCATCATTGCTTTGGGTGGGTCCTCCTTTGCCCACCCCCTCACAGCTCCATCCTGCCCCAGTTATCAGCTCCTGTTCTGCCTATCCCACCCCACAGAAATCTCCCTCTCCACTCGGGTGTGCCTGGAACTCCAGCTGCTCTCCCCGCTCAGTTCTCAGGTGGTATCAGCACAGAGGGACGGGTGGGCTCAGGTCCCTGGGACAGGGGTCCCCAAGCCATGCAGCTCCAGCAGGGATGAACCTGGCTCAGTGTGGCTCTCCTGCTCATCCTCATGCTGACTTTGCTGGGAATCAGAGGAGAACAGCGGAAAGTGCTGCTGGGAGTTCCTGAAGCAGTGGGCAGGAGCCTGGGAAAGGGACATGCTCCAAGACATCAGCTTCCAGTGAACCCTTAAACTCTCTCTCTGGCCATCTCCTTTCTCCCAGCAGAACTTCCTGGCCCTGCTGAGCAACAAGGGTTGCTCTGTTCCTCTTCTCTGCCTCTGTCCCTTGCCCCCAGCCCAGGTTGTGCTCAGGCAAGAAAGCAGCAGAGCTTACAGGTGCCCCATGTGCAGCTCTGCTCCTCCTTTCCCAAAGCCTCACATCTCACAGCTGCCCTGATGAGCCAGAGGAAGAGGGGCAGCTGCACCAGGGATTCCTTCCAGTTCCCAAAGACCAATTCCATTGCAATCCCAAGTGCTTTGCAGAGCAGAGATCCCCTGTTTGACTCAGTGGGCCCTCACTGCTGCCTGCAGTGGGCATCCACTCTCCTGGCATTGCGAATACAAAATTGAACAGTTCTGTGCTCTTTGGCTTGGCCAAGATCTTTCACTCCCTCCTCGTTTTAGATTTTTTCCTGCTTCAAGCCCCATGTTCAGCTGCTGCAGAAAAGTTTGTGTCTCCTGTAAGCCTTGTGTCCTGCTGATCACACCTGGGCATGCGATCTCCTGGACACCCACACCACACCCAAGTGCCACCAGAAACCTCCATGCACAGCACTGGATCTTTCAGGGTAGGATTCCCACGGCTGCCTGTGCTGCAGCCAGGAATTTCACTGCCATTCAGCCAGAGACACAGGACATGACAAAGCTCCCTGCATGGGGCCAGAGCCCCTGAATCCAGAGCCCTGTGCAGCTCAGGCAGATACAATGCACACCCTGGCAGTGCCCTGGGCCTCTCCAGACTGGCATTTGGAGCCTGAGCAAGGTCTCACAGCAGGTGGGAAGGGGCAGAAGGTTTCTGCAGGGTCTTCACCCAGCCTGGCTGAAGGTCATGTCCCAGCACTTACTGCAGGTGTGGGAAAGAACAAAGCCCCAGCAAGGGCCCCTGACCAACAGCCACAGCTGCTTTCAGAGAAACCCCAGTGCCTTGCTGGGCTGCTGCTGGGGGGAAAACAGGTGTCTGAGTCTCTGTGTTCAAATGAGCAGAGCAGGGAAGATCTGAAGCCCTGGAGGCTCTGCTCTGGTCAAGGAGGTTACAAGGAATTGTGTTTAGGTGTTATCCAAAGGCTATTTTGAACTATGTGGTGCTGGAGGGTGAGAACCAGGACCTGGCACTGGAATCTCCTGCTTGCTCAGTGCTCCTTGCCACTGCTCTTTCTGGGACAAGCAGGCACGCTGGGTGAGCTGCCTGTCCAAGGGACAGCCTGGAAAGTCACTTTATTTTCAGAAATGGTGCATCAGCCAAATTAGAGAACGCCAAAATATCTCCACCCAAAATGCATCCAAGCAAGTGCCCTGTCCTTGAACTGTCACCAGCTCTGGTGTCAATCTCACCTCAAAACCTGCCTGTGCCCTCTGGCTATTCTCTGAGTTCCCTCTCCTCACCTCCAGCTCCTGCTTCCTTCTACGTGTTCCTATCCAAGACACAACAAGTTGCAGGAGGTCTTCAGCCCTGGTCTGACTGGCCACTGACATCACAAGAGGACAAAGTAGAATGGGAGAGACCCCAGAGACAGTGGGATCTCATCTCAGATCACTCCAAGGAGAGCCCTTCTGGTGTCCAGGACCCCTGGGAGTGCTGCTGGGGATCCTCTGATCTGCTTGTCTCTCCAGGGCACTCTTGGTCCATGCCTGGGAGCTCAATCTTCACACCTTTTCTTTCCCTTGCATTGGCGCCCAGTGTTCTCCTCACAGTTTGTTTGAGTTATTCCCCTTTCAGCCCTTTTCTGCCCCAGAACAGCTCTGATGGTGCAGTTCAGGCATTGTCTAAAAGGAGAAGAATAAAGGATCCCCGGTTTTCTGTGGGTTCAACCCTACAGCAACCACCAACCTTTGGGAAGCAGGGCTTGGTCTGGCAGTTCTGGCTTCAGCTTCCTCAGCAGCACAAAGTGCAAGAGCAGCAGGGACAGCCCCATCCCACCTTGTCCTCCCACAGCAGGTGTAGCTGAAGAGTGTAAAGCCCTGTCTGCTCTGCTTTGGTCTTTTTGGCAGATTTCTGTCCCAAGAAAGCCCTTCTTTAACTGGCATGTTCCAGAAAGCCAAGCCACAGAAGTGGGGAGGGGCACCAGCCAGAGATGTGCAAGCGTCAGCACTGCCCTCAAGGAAATATCCGTGTTTCCAGCTCCTGGACTTTTGGCTTTAGGCCAAAAGCATGCCCTGATCTTGATGTTTTATCAGTGCTCCATGTTTTTGTGCCCGCTTCCAGATTTTGGTCACTCTGGTACATAAGATGGGAGCAGAAGGCACAATGCAGCTGAGGCATGAACTTGGGCTGTACTGGCTCTTGAAACTGTTTTAACTTGAAACTCTGTGGTCTCTGATCTTGCAGGACTGAGGGCTGGTTAACAACTAAGCAGAGAGCAATATTCCTAGGTTGGGGCCCCATCCACATAGCCTGAAACTCCATTCGAACTTCAGGAGCTCCATTTAGATTCCAGAAGCTCCATTTAAGCTCAAGCTTGGGCCTTGAGTCCCTGTCTGAGTTGTGTGAGAGGTGTTTTAGTCTCAAGGTCCATTTCAGCCATGGCCATGCCTGGCCATGGATCCAGTGACCCCCACCCATGGACTGTCTCTGTGAAGAACGCCTGAGGAAGCTCAAGGTCCCTCCTCTGTCCTGGAGTTAACGCAGTTCTTGTGCTCGAAGCATGAGCTCTGGCGTGCCCAGGTCAGAGAGAGTCCAGCTGCGTTCTTCTGTGCGTTGCTGAAGTGACTTCAGGATCAGGAAGGAGCTGCTGGCTGGGCTAGCTAGCTGGCTTCTTTGCAGAAGGAACACAGCAGGAGCCGATGGTATCAGCTCACGTTAGCTCAGAGACAGAGGAAGAGAGAGGCTGTTCTGGTCTGGCTCCTAACAGGTTTATTGTTAGAAGTTTCGCAACCCAAACAAGCTTGGAAGGGATGGGATGTGATGGGATGTGATGGGATGTGATGGGATGTGATGGGATGGTCCCCTGAGGCTTGTCCTCAGTTTTAGAGGCAACTTGAAAACCGCGGGGAAAGGGGAAAACAACCAATGAGTTACAAGCCAGGGGGAGGATACAATGTCACAAGAACCACTGGGGGAAACGGAGAGGCGGGAGTTATAACAGAGAACCAGTGAACAACCGATAACCGAGAATTTTCCCGAACCGGAGGAGGCGGCTTGGACCCGGGCACCGCCCAGGGGGTGCAGCTTAGGCTTCTGAGCCGCCCATCGACCCACCCTCTGAGTCTGCCTCTTTGGGAAACTCGATCCAGGGGATGGGCTGGGGTTGATTGGCATCACGCTGCCCCAGCCCCACAGTGGGATGGGTCACAGCCAGACTGGAGGGCTTCATCCACATCAACACCTTTTGGAAGAACAGCAGCAGCCTCCACATTGCAGGCACACAATGAAGGGGCAGAGCTCTGCTGGGATGGAAAACCCACCCTGGGATTGAGTTTCCAGTTCTGAACCCAGAGGCCAGGAGTGCCTGCAGCTGGGAATGCTCATTCCCTGTGTCCCCTCTTTGGAGCTGTGCTCAGACTGGCTGTTTTCCTTCCTGCTGAACCTCCCAGACAGCGAATCCACCTGAGGAGAAATGGAGCATCTGAATGTATCGCTCACCCTGCGAGGGTGATACAGACACGGACACCTGACTTGGGCTCACAAAGTTTTATTGCCATGAGGCCCTTGTTGAGTCCTTGCCCATGGGAACAGGGCAAACCAGCACAATGTTCAGCAAGGACCAGCTCACATTTCTGCTGCCATTTAAGCCTGATTATTGTTCCTCCTTCTTTACTTCTTTCTTCCTTGCTTTATGCAAAGGAAGCCTCTGATTACTGAAGATTTTTCTATTTACATTACTAGAATAACAATTTCTGGGTATATACATAACAAAACTGAAAATTGAAATTAGTCACAAGGGTAAAGAAAGAGAGGTAAAAGAGCAACAAAATGAGGGCCAAGCAATAGGAAGAGGGATAATAAGGTGCTGTCTGATGGTACCTGCTGGCTTCTAAGCTGGAGCTGAGAAGAGGAGGAGAAACCCAACTTACTCTTCTGACAGCACTGTAAGAGCCAGACCTGCTTTGGAGGCCAGGAGAGCTGAGCTGGGAGAACAGTGGGAGCTTTCCCCAGCAGGCCCAGGGTGGGCAGGTCCAGCATCCTGGTGTTGCCATGTCAGCACCTGCTCTGACTTTTTGGCCACAGCTGCTGCCACCTCCTCAGAGAGCAGAGTTAATTCCTGGAGCCGCTTGTGCTGTGGTCAATCCCTGCAGGATGGGGGGGTCTGTGATGGAGAAGAGGCACTAAGGGATGATGGGGCCCGCTAAGTTAAGGGGAGCTGAGGGGGACCCTTAATTCTAGAAAAGGGGTCCCCGAACCATAGGGTTGAGAGGCAAACCTTGTTCCCCTGCTGGCTGTCTCTCTTCTGTCTGATTTCTAAGAACAGACTCTACCACTTCCTTTATTTCATTTCCTATGCTCCTTAAATCTATGCTTTCCCAGAAATTGGCATTATCAGGCTGCAGAAGAGGTTTCACTCTCTCTTCCATGATCTGCTCTACACCCTCGTTCTTCAATTCTTCAATGTGGTTCCTGGCTCCTTCCTCTAATCGGCTCTGCAGCTCCTCTCTCCAATGTCCTTCTTCATTTTTACAGCAGAACCAGCAGGGGAACACGTGGCACAGGCCGCAGAGAGTGACAACAGCAGTGAGAATGAACAGCCCTGACACCTGGAAGAGAAAATACTAAAGCTTATTTTCACTGGACTTTACATTCCTAAAGATGCTTTGCACTTTTTTTTTTTTTTTTTTTTTTTTTAATTAAAGCCCTTGCATTATTAAGTGCCACAATTCTTCTTACAGAATATATTCCTTGCTCCTGCCATGGTCAGGTGATAAGTGATGGCAAGACAGAGACTCACTGGAACAAGGAATAGCAGCCTCTCTCTCTCTCTCTCTCTCTTAATCTCAGGGTATTCTCTTATTTCTTATTTTTGTAAAATTTCCTTTAAGAACCAGACACAAAACACACGTCTAAGTTTCCAGAATAACCCTGGAGCAAGGTGTTCACAGTTCAGGTTTCAGCCTCAGAAGGAACATGATGATTATGAACTCTCATTTATATAGGCTAATTAAATCCAGAAGCATGGAAAAACAACAGGAAATACAAATATTGTAAATATATCACATAAAAATCATAACTGCAACTTAGCACTTCATTCTCCAGATGAAATGGTTCTCATATTGCTGTACATCCCAGATTCTTCACACACACAAATTGGTAAAACACTTACAATCCAAGATGCCCAGGACTCTTACCTGAGATTTGGTGTAGAACTCACTGGGTAATTCAGCTGCTCTGCTTTGGATGTTGTTTCCTTCATTTCCTGAAACCACACAGTCGATGTATCTGCCATCGCACAGGAGGATCACACACCAAATCACAGGAGGTAGAAATGACCTAAAAATGATCTGAGTCTTGCGGTAGCACGAGCACTTCCCAACACAGCGAGCCCAGGGAATGCAGGCAGGGTGGGAAGTCAAGCTCAGGACAAATGTAATGAAGGCTGGGCAGGAAAAGTAAGAAATAACATACCATAGCCTTAATGACTTTTCCTGAGGACATTTAAATTCCAGCTCCATTATTTCTTCTACCACAACCATAATTAAGGAATAAAGTGATACAGACAATACATTATAATGATTTTTCCAAACACTTTTGAATTTCTCCCTGACTTCCATTCTGCTCGGTGATCAATACTGCACCAACTCAGAAGGATTCTGTGCCTCTCCTCTTCTTATGCACTTTCTATCACCACAGCTGCAAAAGATTAAAGAGCCAAGAGGACATGAAAATTAAACACACAGAGGAATTGGGTACAGATGCAGTAGGGGTGTAGCAGGGCATCTTGCCCCCCACAAGAGCTTATCTGTTGCTTGTTAACTGCTGCGATAACTCAAACTGGACAAGCTGTCTTGTGATGAGTTATTTTGTCACCATGGGGTTAACACTGGTCTGGCAGCTCCCAACTGCCAATAAAAATCTTACTGCGCAAGTGAGACCTGGAAAGAGAAGCAGCAGTTCTGACTGACAGACACCTCACTTCACAAACTATAAATCTACACCAAATTGTGACAAAGTAGAAATCTTCTACACATTCCCTGGAGATGTGTGGAGTTTCTGCCCTGAGCAGGGATGCCTGCTTTGTGGCTACTCCTCTGGAGGTTGAGTGAAAGGACTCTGTGTCCATTATTGTCATTTCAGTGGTAAGTTACATTTGGCTCCTAATCAATACTACTTCTTTTGCTAGCTTTAATATAGGTACCTTGATACATGAACTTTCTAGTATCATCTACTAGTAGTTCTTTTAGTTTTATACTGTGTAGTAAGTAACTGCGATTAAGATATTTTGTCTGTTATCTCCTGTCTGTTCAGTAAATAAGTAATTTTATAAATAGACCTGAACTGCCATCCTTGGAACTTGCAGGCCAGAGTAATCTCTTATATTTAAGCTTTTGTCAAAAATCCAAGGCTAAGGCAGGGCTTGTCTGAAGCTCCCACTTGTCCATGACATTATTGGCATAGTCAAAGGCAGGATGGCAAACGATTTAGAGAAACAGGCCGAAGGCTTAGCAGATTCTCTGTGGAGGCACAGCTTTCCTATAGAAACTGATGACCCTTGGACAGTAGAGAACTGGTTGGAGTGGGGAAAAAGTACAAGAGAAAAGAGATTAAAAACGGGGATCACTGAAGGATAAGAAAGGAGAAGGTATTATTTGTCATGCACTGGAACTATGCTTAAAATCAGCTTGGAGATGGAGGGAACAGATGATAAAAGAAACTTACAAGCTAAAAAATGAAATAAAGGAAAGAAAACATGTAGAATTGTCTCTACAATACCAAAATGACAAACTGAAACAATAGTTAAAAGAATCCAAGGGAAAGACAAAAACCTTGGAAGAAAATTAAAATCTACATTATTAAAAAAACCAAATCTATGCATGTTAAAAAAATTTCAAACATTGATAATATCATGCAAACATTGGGAAGGTGATTTATGGGAAAGCCCTGGTGAAATTGGTGATGAAAATTCTGAATGGCATTCTGATGAAAGCACAGAACCCCCACCTCTTAAAGAGGAAGAAGTTCCAGGATTTAAAATGAGACCCATAATCAAGACTGAATTTTCCAAAGGACCCCAAGGAGGTCAGAGAAGGAACACAGTCAAAACTGCTCCCTGGCATTCTCTGCAACTGGCAAATCAACAGGAAAAATATGGAAGAATCAGAACCTGAATATCGTGGAGAGTTTGTCTCACTGGGGTGATGGGACATTATTGGATGGTGCAAAGAATTTTGGGGTTTTGGGTGCAGGGTTTTTATTACCTTGACCTGAGCTTCCTGACGAACCCCATTCAATAACCAGCAGAACTGCATATTGGGCAGGAAGAATGAATATTATGGAGAGAGGGGAACAGCCTCAATCCCCATGCAGACAGTTAATGACACCTCTGCTGCTGTTACAAAAGCCGCCTGTGTGCAGGCAATGCACAGACACACAGAGGGAGACATTCCAATCTCTGCAGAGATGGATATGTTAAGACCTCTTGAGAGGAGCTCCAAGTATGCTAAAAAATCATTTGGTGGGGAGAGAAGAGAAGATCAAAAGAGATGTAATGCATAATGAAGCTTTGCAAGACCCACAAGCCCCGGAGAGGCTGATCCCTACATGGGCAGAACTCCTGCGTGATGTGGTAAACCATGCAAGGGACATGGGCAAGGAAAATCACAAAAAAGAGCCCAAATACTGAAACGTGGGAAGCCCCCTGCAAGTCAAGTGAGGACTATGAAACATAGCCCCCCTGAGAGGAAAGAAACACCTAATCCACCTGAGAGCAAAGGAATGAGCTGTGGAGAACAGCCCTGGCTTTGGGAATACCCAGAGCAGCCTTAAGAAAACAATCTAACAGTGTAATAGCAGAGCTAATCAGGGAAGTTCAGAGGTGGGGTGTGGGGAAAGTGGCAACCTCAAACCCTCCACAGGAAAAACACACCTCCAATCCTATTGCACCACAACGGGAAAGAAAACCCCTAGGTGCTGGATGAACTTTGGGCCCCTCACCCAGCACATTCTTGCATATCAACAGTTTTCTGATAACAAGGGGACCCATATCTATTTATCTCTAGGAGCAAAAAGGCAACCTTTGAAGTTTTCAATTGATGTGGGAGCTGAAATTTCTTTAATTGGCCCCATGGATGCTGAAAAACCAAATTTATATTTTAGAAATTTAAAAAGAAATTGTTTGACTCCTTTTAATGGAAAAGGTTATTATCTGTTACACTGACAAAGTCCAACTATGGTTACCTGGGGAAAAGCAAATGACTTCACACAGATTTGCAATTGCAGATCATGAAAAAACATTTTAGGCGTGACATCCTTAAAGGAAAAGTTTGGCAATTACTCAACGGGCATGCTTGGTCCTTCAGGCCCACAAAAACCCCATTCAGTAAAAAAACCCCACACAGTAATCCTTCTGGGAAAGATAGAAAAAAGTGGCTCCAGTTTTACCTGCTTCTGCTGTAACTAACATTAAACAGTACCCTATACCTCCTTTGGCCAAACAAGGGACAAAGGAAGTAATTAAAGGTTTAGAACAGAGAGGTGTTATATTTGGGATGCATTCTGCTTACAATTCTCCTGTCTGCCCAGTGAAAAAAGCAGACGGGAGCTGGTGTTTAACAATTGATTATTGAAGGCTTAATGCAAACATGGGACCACTCACTGCAGCCATCCCAAATATTACAAACCTCACTCCTATGCTACAGGCAGCTGCATATGAATGGATGGCAGTTTGGGATATAAAAGACATGTTTTTATGGTCCCAATTCAGGAAGAAGCTAAACCCGAATTTGCATTTGCTTGGGAAGGAACACAATACACCCTCAGCCGCCTGCCCCAAGAGTATAAGCACTCACCCATCATCGCACACAATGCTTTAGCTGAACCCCTTCCACAAACAAAAACTCAGGAAGGAGCACAAATCTATCAATATATTGAGGCTATGTTGGTAGGTGAGGAGGAAAGTGCAGTAAGAACAAGAGCACTGGATATATGGAATACCTTAAATGAGGAGGGGATAGAAGCATCCTCAGCTAAGTGCCAAGGGCCTTCTGAGGAGGTGAAATGCCTGGGGGATTAGCAGGCCAAGTTGTAATTCCAGATGCAACCATTACAAAATTAGATGCTCTATCTACCCCACTAGTAACAAGACGCTCCAAAAGATCGGGCTTACTTTGGGATACTGGAGTGTGGATACAATATTGCTGCTAGCAAGAATTTTTTTTTTCCAGTCCCGTGAAATACTTTTCTCTCTCACGGAAGATTTTAGCAGAGTTCTACAAACTATGAACACCTGCAACCTTGCAGAGCTTTGTTTATAGTACAGTAGAAAAATATTTTGACAATGGATGTTTCAGGATTTTAGCCAATCACCCCCAAGGGGTGGCTGATCCTTTGTCCAATTAGACTATGAAGAAAAAAGTCTATAAAAGAGTTTGTAAAATAATTAAATAAATCAATCTTGCTGCACAATTCCTGCCTGTTGGATCTCTCTTCTCCTCCCTACCACTGTGGGACATCATCATACTGGAGAAATCATGTTCCTGGATTTTCTATAATAGCAAGGCCCTTGTACACATTAATGAGGAAAAACTAAAATTGGCAATGGCTTGACAGTCACAAACAGGCTTTGCAATGCTGATAGACAAGTTGAAAACTCTTGGGCCAGTTCAGCCCAGTGATCCTATTACTGGGGGTTTTGCTGATTGGGGTTTTGCGGAACATGGGACTTAACGTAATGTTTCAGAAAGGCCACATGGACCCAAAAGACCATTAGGGTTCAGTTCCACAGCATTAAAAGATACTGAAAAGAGATACACTGATTGGGAAAAGGGATTATTATCTCTGACCCATGCTCTTAAACAAGTAGAGAAAAATTCAACAGCGTCAGCCTGTGAAAATCCAAGGACCTTTCAATCTGTTGGCCAGTATTAGGAAAGGCAGTGCTCTGCCAAAGGGAATTGCACAAACACCAACGGTGCACAAATGGTGTGCAGATATCTCTGGGGTCACAGACCAAATGGATGTCACTGAGGGGCCAACAAAACCTACAAAACTACAGATAGCTGTGACTCCAGACATGTCAGCTTTAAAACAGCCATATAAACCTAGTCCTATACTGGATACTCCTGCATTCACTTCAGATGCTGAAGTTGAAGATGTCTGGTTCACTGATGCCTCAGCCAAACACATTGATGGTAAATGGAAGTACAGAGCAGTTGTTCTAAACATTGAAATAGGAGTGGAAGTAGTTAGGGTTAGGGTTAGGGTTAGGGTTAGGGTTAGGGTTAGGGTTAGGGTTAGGGTTAGGGTTAGGGTTAGGGTTAGGGATAGAGTTAGGGTTAGGGTTAGCGATAGGGTTACAGTTAGGGTTAGCGATAGAGTTAGGGTTACAGTTAGTGTTAGGGTTACAGTTAGGGTTTGGGTTAGGGTTAGGGTTAGGGTTAGGGTTAGGGTTACGGTTAGGGTTATGTTTAGGGTTTGGGTTAGGGTTAGGGTTAGGGTTAGGGTTACGGTTAGGGGTAGGGTTAGGGTTAGGGTTAGGGTTAGGTTTAGAAGAAGGAGTAGGAAGTTCACAGGTGGAAGAGTTAAAAGCTGTATTGGTGCCAGTAAAGGAGTAAGCAAGGGCAGTGCATCTTGATTCTTATACAGTCTGGGCTGGTGATACTCAATGGTTGTGTCAGTGGGAATCATCAATTTATTAAGTGAATGGAAATTTGTTTTTTCAGAAGGAAAATTGAAAATGGTCGTTACAGGCTCTGTTGCATCCAATAGTCACATAATGTGTCAAAGTTCATGAAAAGGGCCAAGCTTTACTGACTTCTTCCAATAACAAGTTGGATCAGCTGACAAAAATTAGAAAAGAGAAAAAATTAGCACTTGGAAGGTCCACAACATTGGTGTTGATTAGGTGAATGGTTACATTGTGAATTGGGGCATAGTGGACAAGAAACTGTTTTTGCAGCACAAAGCAGAGGCTGGCCACTGACCAGGAAGATGTGTAAAGGCATTCTCACTCAGTGTCCCCAGTGCCAGCTGAGACTCAAACAAAATCATCCAGACTTGGCACTGCCTTTAAATATCAAAAGTGACAGAACGGTCTGGTGCACTTGGCAAATAGATTATATTGGGCCTCTGAAAACATCTAATGGCTACAAGTACAAACTAACAGGTGTGGAAGTGGTATCTGGACTGTTAGTTGCCACTAAAAGCAGGCATGCTGGTGCCAAAGCTACTATTTCTTGACTCAGTAACTGGTTTTCCAGTCTCCCTGTGCCAGACTCTACACAGAGTGACAATGGATCACACACTTCAACAGTGTGATGGTACAAGATTGGGCCAAAAGGGAAGGTAATAAATGGGTTTTCCATACACCTTATTATCCCAAATCCAACGGGATTGTAGAGTGTGCCAAAGGTTTGCTAAAACGCTACCTTAGGCCACACAAATCTGGATGGGATAAAAGGTTACTCTCTGTGTTATATCAGATAAATAACCACCATGGACCAATGGGGAGTCCAGTTTCATAAACTTTCTTGAGCCCTATGTTTCTTGAAACAGCTCAAAATGATGAAATTGAAGCTTTTCAGGACAACTTAAGGGTGGGCCAAGCAGTCATGGTGAAGTTACCCCAAACTGGGATTGTACCTATGACGGATGGACAGTTGAGGACCGATGGCCTGGGTGCTATTGATTCTAATGGCCACCAACAAACAATCGGTTCCTGATGGATATTCCCCACAGTCTAAACCGCTCTTCTCTCTGTACAAGGTTGTTTTATGTTCTCTGCAGAACAGAAGTTTCTCAAAGAAGCTTCGCAAACTGCCCTGTGTGGCAGTGGTGAGAACAGTGCTGTGTCTGCAAGTGGAGGCCAGAAACCTCCAGTAACTGGAAAAAAACACCTGTATCATGATGCTATGGTGATTTTTTGCCTTTTCTTTTATACCCCTGTTATACCTTTTACAACTTCTGTATTCTTAGTGCTTTTCACCTACGTTTTTGGACTTGTCTGTCAAGCTGAGAGTAAACATTTTAGAAGCTTTGTAGCTAGGGATCAGTGTGCCCCAGACTCCAAGGTTCTCTCCAAGACACATTCTGTAAACTAAGATAGAACCATCCAGGGGGAGGCTCCTTGGGGAGGGGGGATCACTTGAGCCTCTCACTGGGGAATCTTTGATAGACATGCTAATTAGTAACACCTATAATGTTATACCTGATCTTTTGGGGGTGTGCATTGCGGTGTGCATGGAGGTGCATTCGACCTGGACGTGTGCACCTAAGGATCCTTAAAATAAATACCAAAGTGAAATCCCTTTTTCCCTTTTAACCATGTTTGAGTCTTGATTTTAAGACCAGGAAAAGGCATCAGTTGCTGGCGACCACAAAGGGACCCTAAAGACCTTGAAACTCAAAGTCTTGGGTTGAAACACATCTTGCTTTGCCCCTCTCTCTGCTGGCGAACTACAGAGGGGCTGGAGTGATGATCCAGGACTGTGACCAGGACTTTAGGACCCAGCACAGAAAGGCAGAAGCACAGAAAGAAAGGTGAGTTAAAGAGGGGACTGATATTGTGCTAGCACTAGGGAAGGAGATCTCTGAGGGAGGTGGAAAGGTTGGGGTTTGAAAGTGTGGGCAGAGAAGTCCGCAACTTCATGATTCATGCATCAATCATTGCATGAGTTCTGTTGGTTTAGTTCCTCTCATAGCCTTGATGTTCAAGTATATCCTTAACACACAGAAAACTGAGTGTACATCTGGGTGTGAGATGAGGAGTCACTCAAGCAGCAGTGGGAAGGACTGTTGACTACCTACACAGCTGTGATGGCTCCTGATGGAAATTCCTGGGCTCCTATAAAGGAATAAAGTCAGTTCCAGACACAGAGGGACTATACTGGACAGCACAGTAACTAATGAGTCTGCTGTAGCTAAGGCTGCAACAGAAATCAGAAACTCGGAAATAGCATGATAAAAAAATCATTAGTGGTTTATCGTTTTATGTTTGCAGAAAAATGCTTTTAATATTACAGCATGGTTATTTACACCGGATTACTCAGCCATCCCAACAAGACCTTACAACTACAATTAGAAAAGAAAGAAAAGAGAGCAATGTCTTTTTTCCTAAGGATCACTCTAATAAAACACATGTAGAACACATAGTACCTGACCCTTGGAAAAGAAATTCACACCTAAAGCTAATGCCAGCTGTGACACTGGTAACAAACAGCAGTAATTGCTGGATTGATAAAAGGACAGATGCCATGTGGCCCACGGGCTGCTGGGAGTGGGGAGGTGATGTGTTGGGTCATATGAGGCGGCATCAGCTGGGGGACAGTGACCTTTCAGAGAGCTCTTTTCCCTCTGTAAGAGCTTCCCCCCTTCCCCACCCAGCGCAGGAAGTCTCCAACCTGCAACGCTGAGCTTGGTGGATGTATCAGCGCTCCAGTTCCTGGATATCACAGTGCAACTGTACATTCCTTCATCTGCCAGGACATTCTTCAGTGTCAGGGACACGTTCCCAGTGGCAAATCCATCCCCTGGCACTGATGTTCTCCCACGGCATTTCTGCATTGGTTCACCCCCAAACTGCCCATGTGGGTAGATGTCCTCTATTTATCACTGCAAACTGGAATCCCCCAGAAAGGAGCAGAACAGCTCCTGGAAGCATTATCTGAGACAGGGATGGCCAGAAGCAGTGTCAGAGCCAACAGGAGCCATCTGCTCTGCTCCATCCCTGTGGTCCCCGGGGTGGGACGATCCTGCAGCTGACCTGGAACAGGCACAGAAGGGAAGTGAGCAAAGAAAGGAAATCCTGTCCCAAACCCCCCTGATCTCTCTCACCTGGCACCTGGCACCAGCTGTGACTTCTAAAGGTGCAACACTCTCAGACAGTTGAGTTCAGACCTCCAGAAAACTTGTGCCTTTCCAGAGATCTCAGTTACCCCTGCAGATACAGGGAACTTCTCTGAGTCCAACATGATCCCAGGATGTTGTGACAGGGGATGCAAGAGAGGAAAATTCAACCCAGCCCCCACTATCTGCTCCTAAATTTGATGGACATGTTAATTAACACACCAGCTTCAATCTCTGGTTTAGACTGCTCGAGTTTCTCTCTCCGTGCTCTGAGAAGGGGGAAAAGGAGGAAGAAACCGTTTCCCCTCCTCCCATGCCTACAAGGTGGGGAAATCCATGGCACTTGCTATCCTGACATTACTGCTTGGGAACCATCAGGCTGCAGAGTGACAGTGCATCAGCTCAGCACAAACCTGAAACCATTTAGGGAGCTGCACCAGGGTCGGCTTTGTGCACTGCACTAAAGATCCTGCCCTTCTCTGCCTCTCTCCGTGGACTAAACAAATTTCCTGTCATCCAAGGAGGGCCCAAAAGAATCCTCACTGTTTAATGTGATCAATTACTTCTGAGACCAAAACTACATTCCCAAACAAGCAGAAGGCTTTTCAAAAGAAGACATGTGAAACTAACCCTAAAAACCTCAAAACAACAGTAACCAAACACACAAAGACAGAGTTCCTTTGTCACCCGAGGCTTCATGTTCAGCACTGCTAAACAGACGCACTGGGACACAGTTTAACTGAGGGCAAGAATTGGTCTGGTTACACCAGAAAGGGAGAAAATGGAGTTGGGTTGACACTGACTCTGCAACACCTGTGAGATCTGCAAAGATCACTGAACTCTCTGGAATCATGCGATGAATGATTTAATTGATAAACAAAGATGATGCCTGATGACATGAGGTTTGGTGCTTAGGAACTGACAACTTTAATCTTTCAAGGTACTAATCAGGAAATTTTTAAGCTTATTAACATTTCTGCAGGGGTTACTGACCCCTGGGTGCTCTGGGAGTTATCATCATCCTGAGCTACCATAAATCAAGGCAGTTTCACACTGTTGCAGCTTCCAACAGGAAAGAGTTCCAAGTGGCCAGACTTGGAACCAGCCTTGCTCGCTGAGAAGGAAGTTCCAGAATTATCATCAGCCCTGCTTTGCCTCAAGGCCCTGCCCTAAGGGTGTCCCTGGGCCCAACAGCCCTTTCCAGAGGGGGAATTCCACCCTTCTCTCCTGCTCTGCCACCTCCCCTTCCAAGCTGTACCAGGACAGCACAGCCAGCTCTGGACACCAAAGTCAGCAGAACCATCCTTGGGGAAACAAACACCAGACCCAGATGGCCAGTCCATAGCTCAGCTTTTCCCCAAATGACCATTCCCTGTCACTTTCAGTTCCTCTCTGAGCCCCCCTGGAAACACCTGTGCTGCTGATGCTCCCAGTTCTTGCCACCTTTGCCTGAGGAGACCTGGGGGATGGGAAGAGCTTGCTGGTCCCTGTGTGCACAGCTGGGGTGAAGGGAAGAGAGTGGTTCCTTTCCACCCCAACAGCAGCAGCACATTCACCACTTGTTCAGGAGAGAGAGAAACAACAGAGAGCTGCTTACCTGCCTCGGTCAGCAAAGGTGAGCACTGATATGGGACAGGTATTTTTCCTCTTGCCAGAAAAATTTCCACCTGCAGAAGGGAAGGAAAATGAACAGAAGAATCAGGTTCTAAAGTTCAATTACAATGTTTCTGTGCCCAAAAAGTCACTTTGATGCCTGAAGGTCACGTGTGTTGTAGGCAATGGGGTGTAAATGGATCTCTGATGGCACTGAGAAGTTTAGGATAAGCAGAGATCCTGCTCCATGCCCATAAAGTGCATGAGCCTTATTTTAAAGTTAAACCTGGATTTTACCTGTTGTGAGGTAAGAATGATCTTCAGGTCTTCAATCTATGAATCAAAGATGAACTGAAATGTTCTTATTGACTTTGAACAGAGAATTTGAAATGAAGAATTAAACAGTGAGGATTAACTCCGGGTGTGGCTCTGCCTGAAGATCACGGACTCTGTAAGACTGATGTTTTCCTGACAGGTTACATAGGTAATGAAGGCAGGGTTTCCCCGGGAATTGACAAATAACCCTTCAGAGAAATCAGCTTGAAATGGGAATAATTCTGCTTATGGAGAAGGTCACATCTATGAACTGAAGAGCTCTTGGATTCCCTCTGCGCTCTCCTCTTGGTGTCATATTTCCCAGCTGTTTCTTCCTTCAAAGACTGCGCCAGAAGTATTTCTTGCTGCCCTAGGGATTACGTGCTGTTTGGAAAGGTCTCTAACTAATCTGATATCATTCTACGATGAAGCCTGCCTTGTGGATGACAGAGATGCTCTAGATGAAGCTTTCCTGTCAGGGAGCTCTTGTGCTTTATGGCACAGTTGCCTCAATTCCAGGAAACACACACAGTTTAGACTGAAAAAGTGTTGGCTAACAAGCCCTCACACTGGTATCAAAATCATCCAGAAAAGAAACTTTCTAACACAATTTGAAGCATTAGAAAGCAGGAATTCTTTACCTGTGCAGGATACACAGAGGATTTCTCCTTATTCTGTGTGTGAGGTGAGACTTTACAATAAGGTACTTATCCATCATAATCATACATATTCATTACCATGTGCCTCCTATCTATTACATAAACATCACTTTCTAGAACTAATTGCCATGCATCCACCTCATACTGGAAGTCCTTTTATGCTCCTGAAGGGGCATCTAAAGGGGTCTCTGGTGATTGTATTCACTGAATGATTCAATAGTAAAGGTAAAAATTTTCTTTGTGCATGCTCTGTTGCCTCTTGTTACATAACTTGCCCAAAAACCACTGTAGTCCTTTATATCTGTTTCTATCTGTTTCTGGCTCCAGATAAATTTATCATCCTGTGTGCATACTTTAAATCCTTTTTTTTTTTTTTTGACAGTTTGTCTTTAAGCTCTATCCAGCACCTTCAGGGGAACTGAAAATTTCTATTCTCTAACCTATTTATCAAGTCCCCCCTTTTCTTGAGACTGTCTTAGTACTTTGTTTTCCAGCGCAAAGTGTTAGAACAGCTCTAACATTGAATACAAGGAAGTGCACACGTTACAATGGTTACAGTGAGCCCACAAATGCATTTCATAGCAGTCTCAAATTTGGTAGACCTGAAATAAGCCAACCCCATCAAGAAGAATTTTCTTCTTTCTGCCACTCTTCTACTGCTCTTTCTATTGATTCCTGTCTGTTGGACTTCCAGCCCATCACTAATAAAATGCAGCATTCCTGTCCTATAATAGCACACCTTCCTCCTTGGCTAGCCAGCAGATAATCTAAGGCCATGGGATTCTGCAGAGCCCCATTCCTCCCAACATTATTTGAGAACATATCCAGAAATTAGTTACATTTAATATTTTACCTCCTTTGATCTTTAAATTTTCATAAGAATTTTCATGACTGATTCCTTGGTGAAACTCTAAAACTGTTTTTTGCCAACAAAGACTTCAGTTAAATATCGAGATACTACTTACACTACAGATATAAGTAATATTTTAGTTACAACATTATTCCTTATTTTTCCTCAATCTTATTTGGGCTGGGGACCACAATTCAGTTGTCTGCAGAGCTGACACCTTTTTCTTTAATTCTAGAATAACACGCTCAAGGTCCTTTGCTGTTCAGCTTTACCGCAGGGTCTGTGATTAACAATACTTGGTAGGGTCCTTTCCACTTTGGTTGGAGAGGTGCCAGGTACCCAGTCCTTGAGGTACCCCCAGCCTCCTGGTTGGAATTCTGGTGCTGCTGTGTCCAGTCCTGTCACTCTGGCGACGACAACTGCCCATCATAAATCCTGCAATGTTTTGCCTAAAGACATGAGGGACTTCTTGAGGTCTGCCCCACCTTTAACATGCACATCCCCTGGGATGTGTGGGGTTTGATAGAGTTGCCCACAGAAGAGCTTAATCTTCCTGTGCCCCTGGGTTGGATCCTAATTCTCAACAAAGCAATTGGGAGCCCTTGTACCCAAGTCAGTGAGGTTCCTTTACTCAGTTTACTGAGTTGCAGCTTAATAGTACAAATCATCCTCTCTACCTTTCTGCTGGCTTATGGCTGGTATGGAGTGTGTAAATCCCACTGAGTTTCCAAGGCCTTGCTGACCTGTTCTACTATTCTTGCTATAAAATGAGGCCCTCTATCTGATGGCATTCCTAGAGGAACTTCAAAGTGCAGAATTTGATTTAGCAATATTTTCACTACTTCTTTTGCCATATTGGTGCAACAGTGAAACACTTCAGGCTATCCAGAAAATGCATTCACTAAGACTAAAAGATATTTATAGCTCACCTTACATGACAGTTCTGTAAAGCCAATTTGCCAGTAATCTCCTGGGGAGTTACCAGATTTGATAGCCCCTATCACCATTTTATTTTCTTGGAAACGATTTCTTGTGCAGTAACAATGACTGCCCATCCATAGGGGAGAAATTTAGAATATAATGCTTCAATTAAGTGGCAATCTTTTGCACTCTATTCTGGCTTAATATCTGGTAGGCTAATCTCCCATTGCTACAGATGCCTTTTTCTGCAGCCTCTTCAGCTGCTCTACTGGCCAAGTAATTTCCACATTTTGGCCCTATTTGATTTGTCTGATGTGCTCTACAGTGAATTATTGCAACTTTAGCTGGTTTTTGTAATGCTCCCACTAAGTGTAATATTTGTGTCCCATGTTTGATCAACGTTCCTCGTGCTGATAACAAATCTCTCTCTCCCATGCCCCGTGGCATGCTCTACACCAAAAGCATACTCAGAATCCATCCAGATGTTTACTTCCTCAGTTCCAATGCCTGTGTTAGAGCAACCAGTTCAGCCTTCTGTGCTGAAATATCTGGCATTGGAGCCTTAGATTCAGTTACCTCGCTCAGGGTAGTCACCACGTACCCTGACATGCATTTCCCATTGCAAACAAAGCTACTTCTGTCCGTGTATAATTCCCCAATCGGGTTCTCTGCCAGGCTGTTCTTTAAATCCAGGGCTGGAATAAACTTCTTTGATTGTTTGTAAGCAGTCATGTTCTGGAGTACTTTCTACTTTGGTGGTGGACAGAAAAAAAGCAAGATTAACAATAGAAGTGGTTTTGGGGGTCCACAAGTGTCACTTGGTACTCGAACATTCAGCTGGGAGCAGCCAGTGGCCCCCCCCTTCTGTTCTAAGCCCATCTGTACCACACACTGTACACAACGTTTGTCCCAGAGTCAATTTAGGAGCTTCCTGAATCAACAGCACCGTATCTGTGACTGCTTGCAAAGAGCTGGGCCATCCTTGGCACAAATGAATAATTCAAAAGATCTCGTGGGATCTGGCAAGCCCAAAGACAAACCCATGTTTGAATGCAGCCCAAGTACCATCTGTCCATATAATAAAATCTTTATGTGCGGTTTTCAAAAGTCCATTACAGGTTGGACCTGTAATTACTGGATCCACTACCTGACCATTCCAAGAAAGGCACACAATTCTCTTACAGTTCGTGGCTTGTACGTAGTTTCCTTTGACCTTGTAGAATTTCTAAACCCAGAAAGATCATCACTTGGGCCTTCTTCCTCAATACTCTGTATACATGCAATGCTAAAAACTCTAACAATTTAACGGTTAGGTCTTGGCACTGTTATTTAGTTTTGGTGGCTATCAGGATATCAACATATTGTAATACAGTCCCTTAGGGATTAAAGGTCTTCCATTCTTCTAATTCCTTTGCTAGTTGTTTGCCAAACAATTGTGGGGCTATTTTTAGATACTTGTGGTAATACAGTCGTGTCTGTGGATTTTCCCACTCAAACGTGAGTAGTTCCTGGCTGTCACAGAAAAAAGCATCTTTTAAATCTATTACAATGAACCATTCTGAATTTTCTTTTAGCATGATTAAGAGTGTATATGGGTTAGTTATCATACTATTTTATTAATTGCTCTTAAGTCTTGGACTAACTTACTAACTGACATTAGCCTTTGTGACTCACAAAATTGGAATATTATATTGTCATAGGTTAGCAAGCTGAGTCTCGGAAGTGAGGTTCTCCTTACAGCTTCCTCTATGACCTGACAGGACCTATCAGATGGCCAGGTTGAATATGGACAATTCTTTGAGCCACTTAAAGCTGTGACCGCCTCTGTGATCCACACTTAAGAATAGACAAACTCCCCCCCCCAGGCTCTCTCTCATTTCCAGTGCTGGGACAGGTGGCTTCGGGCCCCGTGTGGGGGCCAGTGGGCCCGGCCCCTGCTCGGGCCAGGCTGGGCTGGGCCCACGGCCATCCTGGAGCCCCCCCCCCACCACTGCTTTGCCGTGGGCAGCCGGAGAGGCTCCGGCTCCCCCCCCCTCCACTGCGATAAGCCACATTCCAGCTGCAAGGCTGAGGTGAGATTAACCCTTTTAGTGCTGTGAAGAGCTGAAAACCTGAGGGAAGAGAAAGAGGAGATGCTTAAAGCTGAAAGTCTGTTGTGAAGCTATGATATATCAGAGTATCCCGTTGTAATTTCATGAAGATATGGGGGGTGGAGTGTTCAACTTGTACTTGTGAGCAAAAGCACCTGCACTGAGATAGGCAGATGCTGACGCAGCTGTAATTTCATGAGAAGTTTGGACAGGGAGAGATGGACCAGATGAGGACTTTTGCTCCAAATGGGAAAGGAGAAAACCTCAGTTCCTAGAGATGCTCCCAGAGATAGTCCTGAAAATGAAGATGAGGAAGACCCTTTTCTCCCAGGGAAGGAGAAGGGCCTCTGTTTTTTTGTTTCTGAACGGCTCAACCTTAAAATTGTACCCCAAAAAACTTCAAGAATGGACCCTCGAAAGCAGTTGTGGGAAAAGCTGCAAGTCGGGGGAAGGGACTCACATCACGAGCAGAGAGACTCCTCTTCCTAAATGGACTGAACAATATTTGGAAGTGGGTGGCTGTCTCGTTGTGATACTGTTTTCATAGCACGAGCAAAAAGAGACTTCTCTTTCTAAAAGGACTGAACAAGGTTATTATGGAACTGGTAAACAGACTGAACATCTGAAGGGTTGTCTTTACATTGTCAGTGGGAGAAGGGAGGAAGGTGGGGGGAGGAGGAGAGTTCTGAAGGTGTGGTATGATTTTTTTCCCCTCTTTTAGGTCTGTTAATAAACTTCTTTATATTCTTTCAAGTTTGGTGCCTGCTTTGCATTTCTCCTAATTCTTATCTCACAGAAGATAAACAGTAATGAGTATTTTGGGCCCAACCTCTACACTAAATTGGTGTTTCTGCCTGGTTACGAACCGAACCTGCTACATATATCTAGATTCAAATTCTACCAATAACTGGTACCTTAACAACTTAAGGATAGGTAATAAGCCTTTTCAGCTTTCCAGTTTTGAAAGGTATTGCTTTTGTCTTACTGGGCCTGTGTCTGATTTTAGTTTGATTCTTACACATTCTGTTCTTTTTGATCTTCCAGGGCTCTTGCTGGCCCACACAATGGGGATTACTGCATCCTTAATTTTTTTTTGGTAATAGGTTCAGATTGGCAAATCAGTTCCTGTCACATAAGAATTGAAGCTTCCACATATTTAGACTTGGGGATTTTAATTTGAATGTCCCCTTCCTGACACTTGATCTCTGCATTCAATTTTTCCAGTAAGTTTCCTCCTAATAATGGTTTTGGAGAGTTAGGCAGGTACAAAAATGTATGGGTAATCCATAATTTTCCCTGTTTGAATTTTATTGGTTTGAAAAAGGAGAGCATTTCATGAGTCCTGGTGGCACCAACAATTGTGATAGAGTCATCATATAACTTCCCTTGCAGGGTATTTAATACTGAATAACCAGCTCCTGTGTCTACCAAAAATTCTAGGTTTTAGTTTCCCAGCGTGGTTGTAACCAGAGGCTCTGCTGAGGAAGAAACCTCTGGTTCCCTTCACAAGTCCTCCACTATTGCCATGAGAGGGTTCGGAGAAGTCCTGGATTTTAGCTGAGGACACTCTCGCTTCCAATGTCCATCCTTTTTGCAATTTATGCATTGATTTGTTCCCAGTCTTCCTAATGAAGGTTGAGGAACCTAACCCCTTTTCCTGCCACAAGACTCCCCACCGCATCTCCCTGGGGTTAAGAATCTGTTGCTGATTCCTTCTATAACTGCCACCACTTTACTGCCCATGCAATGTCAAGCAGCTTCCCTGTATCAAAAGTGTCTGTCCCCTGGATTTTCTGTAGTTTCATTCTAATATCATCTCAGGACCGTCTTTCAAAAATAGGGGCTGGGTTATTTTTACCTTCTTCCATCTCTGGGTCTATATTAGTGTATTTCCAAGAAGTATCTTTGAGATGGTTCATAAATTCTGTAGGGGTTTCCTTAAAATCCTGTCTTACCTCAAATAATGTAGACATATTTACAGCTTTTGGAATCACTGTCTAATCCCATATAAAACCCACTGTTGATATCTAGTTAATCTTTCTCAATGTACAGGTATATTTGGGTCCCATCCAGGATCTGCCAAAGGGAGTTGTAGTTCCAGATTTCTGGGAAGGGTTCCAGCCAGGGTTTGTTCTTCGACAAATCTTTCACTTCTCTTAAGAACCATCTCCCTGTTATTTTATCAAGTAACATTTCCAACATAGTGTCTATATCCTTCCTATCACGGTCTTCAGTTTTAATCATCATTTCTAGGGCTTTAGCCATCATCCTTGTTAAGTCTCAGCTATCAGTTTCCAATTATTCAGATCTGTAATTGTAAACAGGACTTGTACTGTTATTGGTCCCTCAGCCCCTGCTGCCTGTCAAAGAGGAGCTATTATTAAATCATTTTGCTTTCCCCACATCCTGCCTGCTGCAGGGCTAAAGCCTTCTCCACCCTCAAGTCTTCTGCCTGAATTTTCTCTTATCTTTATGTCTCTTTATCTACACCTCCAGCTGGCCTTCCTGGTCCTCTACACACTGGACTTGCAGCTAAATTTAAACCTTCTTCTTCTTGGTTGTCTAAATGTTTAGAGCACTTGTCCCATGCTACACATAGAATAGCAATGCTTAATATTTTCTCCTTATTTTCCATCTTCAAAGCCAAAACAAAGCAATCAAAGGTGCTACGTTAATGCCACAATCCTGCTGCCATGCAGGGTGGTTTCTCAAAGTAAAAAAAAAAAATATCAGCATACTATACCCTACCATCATCCTATTTTTTGTTCTCAATGCAAGAATAGCATAAGTTGTAACAGTGTTATAGTCTAAGGTACCTTTTGGTACCCACTTTTCTTCCAACTCTAATTTATTCAAAGGCTACAATTGATTAAAATATTTAATTAAATTCTCCCTGAAAGCTGTTCCACCGGGGGGTCCACCAACCTTCCTTCAGTATTTCAATATACATCCAAGTGGTGCTTTTTCAAAATACCATCCCTGTGGGTCCCTTTAGATTGACCCAAACCTATAATGACAATATATTATTTCATTTCAAAAAAACCCAAGTTCCAAAATACGAGATAACCAGGTTCCAAAATACCAAAAATCCCAGTTCCAAACTACAAGAATAACCTAGTTTTAAAATACCAGAGAACTAAGTTCCAAAGTGTGAGAAAACCAGGTTCCAAAACACCAAAATAATTCAGTTTCAAAATAAATACCAGAATACCAAGTTCCAAAATATCAAAATAACCTAGTTTCAAAATATCAAATTCCAAAATATCAAATTCCAGATGTCTTTTGGAGACAGGATTCCCAAAAGAATGCCTTATTATCAAAATGGGATCTTGCCTGTGTCCCAAATGCATCCAGGGGGATCTGTGGGTTTCTCCAGGAAAGTCCCAGTGTTGGCATGGAAAATCCAGAGACCTCCCTTGCCTCCACAGGAGATCAAGCAGTTGTCCCACCTGGGTTTGCCAGAAATGATACCGAAATTGGCCAGAATAAATTTGCTAACACAATTTGAAGCATTAGGAAGCAGGAATTCTTTATCTGTGAAGGACACATAAAAAATGTATTTCCTTACTGTGGTGAGACTTTTGTGATGGACTGATTAATTTTAGAATAAGAATGCCTCAATATTGTTTGGATTTTATTTTGAACTACTGGTTATAAATCTGGTTTTTCTAACATTAATGGAAAGTACTGGAAAAGCTGCATGTGTCTTGGCAGTACCAAGTGCAGTGCTTGGCAGCATGCCACAGCATGTGCACAGAGAAAGGCTCTGTCTCTGGAGAAAATTTCTCCCGGCAGCTTATCAGGGTGAAGAAAGCCTCTGTCACTAGGCAGACTCTCCAGGCAACCAAATAATCTTCCTCGGACAGTCGGACCATGGGAGAGGCTACACAGTGTATGAGCAACAGCCTCCAAGCCCTGACAGAGCCTCACTCATGGCCCCAGCCTTTGCTCTGTCTCTTGCCCACTGTTCACCAGGCCTCCTTGCCCAGCCTTTACTGTCATCCTGCTCTGCTGCACTGTCCCTGCCGCAGCCTCCGCTGTCCTGATCCTGCCCTCAGATCCTCCTCACTGCTGTCCCAATCCTGCCCTCAGCCACCACTGTCCTGATCCTGCCTGCAGCCCTTGCTCCCTGCCACCTTTCCTGCCACTGCTGTGTCTCCTGCCTGAGCCTGACACCACTTACTGAGCACCTTGCTGTCCATCAACTGCAGTCATGCTCTTAACAGAGCGTTAAAATTGCGCCCACACCCCACATGCCGACCAACATGAACAGTGCACTGCCAACACCGTATCGACGCCGTAGCAGCAGCACTCCTGCTCTCTCTGTCTCTCTCACTCGTTCACTCTTTTCTCTGCCTTTTCTATTGCCTCTATTAGGGCCATTTATTTTCTTTTATCAATACATGGCTCACAGGACATGACCTTGTTTGTGTCCAATTTTGCCTAAGGACTCTTTAGAATCCCCCCATCTCAGTCTGGGGCAGGACAACTTTACAACAGGGTTTTTATCCTTCATAATCAAACATTCATTAAAATGTGCTTTTTATCTAACACATAAACATCACTTTCCTAGAACTAATTTGCATGGCTCTGCCTCCTACTGGAAATCCTTTTATGTTCCTGGAGGTCATCTAAAGGAGTCTCTGGTGGTCAAAATCACTGAATGTTTCAATGTTAAATGTGATCTTTCCTTGAACTTTTTCTTTGCCCATGTGCTGTTGCTTCATGTTACATGACTTGCTAAAAACACACTGTAGTTCTCTGTTTCTCCACTGGTTCCAGCCATGTTCATCATCATCAGTGCATACTTTATATTCTTTTATCTTTTTTGCTAGTTAGTCTTTAAACTCTATCCAGCAGCTTCAGGGGAGCTGAAAATTTCTCTTATCTATGTTATTTATAAGCATTTTACAATACAGTTCTCAAAACAAGCCCTCAATTTTTACAGTACACTTCAATCAGCTCCCAGCTCCCACAGAAAACTTCTCAAAGGCTCTGGCTCATGAGCCACAACACACTTCCACAAGTTCCCACTCCCATGGCAAACTTTGGTACAGAGTATGGGGTAGAATATGACAGCCACGTCCTCCCCAGACAAAGCAAGGGAGGAGAGAGATGAAGGAGGAAAAGAGAGAAAGAGAACAAAGAGTATCACCAGTCCTTAGATCCTGCGTTGGTCCTGCTGCGTGGATGGTCCAGAGCTGGGAATAACAAAAGGGGTGAGCGAGAGGGAAAATAAAAAGGAGAGAAACACACAGGTCTGCTTTCCTTTGTGGCTAAACTGTTGAAGCTGCATACTTTCACTATCGTTTCTTTGAGCCCTCTTACAAGAATTGAGTCAGGAGGGGAAAGGGAGTTGACATATCCTGAGTCTCAGAGTGGAAAGGAAGCGGGGTCAGAACATGCTGCTCCACCTCCATTTCCTGTTTTTGTTTCCTCTCACACAATATTGCCAATATCAGTTGTTGAACCAGGAGGGAGGAAAGACTCTGGTCCTTCCCAGCTCACACAGAATGGCTTTTCCCTTGGAACAGAGAAATGAAGGGCTGGGCTCTGGTCACAGACCTTTAGCAGTGCCCTGATGGTCAGTCCCTGCCCTGAGAGAGCCTCCTCTGCTCTCACAGTTGGCAGAACTGCACCCATGAGGAGAAAACCAGCCCTGCAAAGCCCAGCTCTGTCAGTGAGACAGGCCTGTACAGCTGTGGTGAATGTGCACAGCCCCAGAACCTCCTCCCTGAGGACACTTTGCTGTCAGAGGGGGAGATCAGGGCAGGATGGTCAGTGCTGGCCCGAGCGGCCACAGGGGTCCAGCAGCTCTCTCCAGCCTCCCCCAAAGGGGTGCCCTGGTTTGACCTCATGGCTGCACGTCCTCCAAAGTGGCACAGCTGGAACAGTCCAAGAGCTCTCAGTCCCTCCCATGTGACTCCAGAGCTCCCACACTGAGCAGGGACACAAAGGCAGCTCAGAGTGCGGGACAAGGAAAAAATCCAATGAGACATGCTTCATCTCCTCCACACAGGAGCCACCAGGAGCTGTCAGCCTGGGCCAAGGAGATGTACTCACAGCTTCTGCAGCTGCCATTCCCTTGCATTCACCCCTCCTGCCTGTTTGCACCCCATGTTTCACTTCATTAAATTGACAGTCAAATAGAAAATGATGTTTTTTCTTGAGGTCCCAAGTGCTTGGGATGTTGTGCTGACTTTCACCTCCTGTGACCTATGGTACACATGTAAAATGCTGATCAAGTGGGATCCAAATCCTTTCCTGCTCAGATTGACTTAGGCACCCCTGTATCCAATTTCTCTGAATGAAAGATTGCAGGTTTTTACATCTCTCCTGTCCTTTGCATGCACTTACCTGGGGCTTTTTGATATCTGAGATAGCCTTACTGGAAGTGCCTTACTTCCAAAACCATGTCATTTGCTTCCCCTGGGGTACCTGTTCCTCCCTTGAGGTTCCTCTTTACCTTTTAGCATAAATCAGTAGTTGCTATTTCTCTGCAGCACAAATACAAGTACCCTTCTTCATGCCGGGAATCAACCCCACTTTGGCCAAGCCCAACACAGACACAAGTGACAGTGCTGGCAATAAAGCCCCCCAGAGCATCTCCTTGGGAGATTATTTGGATTTTTCCTTTTCCTTATCTCTAGTAAGGCTATCACAGATATCAAAAAGCCCCCCATTATAGGAGAAAGTTTCACAAAGGATGTCTGGACTTCAGGCAGCTCTCTTGAAAGCTGTTTATTGCATAGGTGAAGTTACAGCAGTTCAGGGAGTGGGTATCCAGAGCCAGCCCTACAGCTGCCAGCTCCAGCTGTAGGCATACCTGAGTTCAAGTTACAAAGCATTTTGTACTTTTCTTTGCAGAGTATCTTAACACATAACAACCAATAAGCACCATACACAATACCTTTACATTTGCCTATAGCCTATCATAACTACTCCCATTACCACATTATGGTCATTATTATCCAATCACAAGAGTAAGTAAGTTACAATTTAAGCTTACAGTGGAAAATTCTCAGACCTCCCTTCTTGCTACATCAACATTTCTTGTTTGCCTGCCATATCTCTCTTTCTGGTAAAAACATGTTTTCTATTTACTTATGCTCTTCTTGAGACTTACTTGGTGAAAAATATGTCTTTGTTTGTAGTCACATACCTTTGTCCTACTCCTAAAAATCTCCTTCCAACTCATCTCCAACCTTTGCCTTCTCAGTTATTCAGTGATCACTGGTTCAGCAAAACATCTTTTATTCTATATCAAAACTTGCTTTCATTTCTACCTCATCCCCAGTTTCTACATTCAGAGATCTTTCTGCCAAGCCTACATACCTGTGAAACTTTCTTACCAAACTTTCATCCTCCCCAACATCTCCCCCTTTCTGTTGAACTATTAAAACACTAGAAATTGTCTTATTCATTACTTTCTGCATGCATTGAAGTACACAGGGTACTACTACTATAACCACAATTATTACTATCAAAATAATTAAGCCTATTTTACAAAGTTCCTTCAGCCAAGGTGCAAAGCTCCAACCATCAAACTGTCTAGCCAGGATGGTTCATCTGTTGTAATTTGGTTAGCTAAATCTCTTAAGTTTTGCAACTGCTTATGAATAGAAGCAGAATGATCAGATAAGTTCATACAACACAATCTTTCAAAATCTTCACAACCATGCTCATGTACTAGTAAAAGATAATGAAGGGCAGCTCTGTTTTGTAAAGTGGCGTGTTTGACAGCTTCTTCATCTGTCAGCAAGTCACTGATCATAGAAGAAGTGGCACTTCTTTATTGTGCCTAAAATTTCTAGTTCTTGAAGGTCTGATTTATCAACTTTAAAATTATCAATATAAGTTATGTGTCTTAGGCTGGGAGTTGGAGAGATGTGATGATCATCATATGGCTAATATTTATCAAAAGTAACATTACCAAAACCTTCTGGGAAAGGCACTCAACTAAACAGGTTGAGAAGGGTTTGTCAGGGCTTGTGTTGGATAAACAGATGGTGTTGGAGCCTGTGGACTTGGCTAAAGCAACCCACACATTTGTCTTTGGTTGATTTACAGGTAAAGCTTCACTGAAAAAACAAAAACAAAAGGGTAAAAGCAACATGCATCTGCACAAATAATACTAAAACTCCATTCTTTTCTTGAGCTGTTTTCTGGCAGACAATCTTCTCTCAGTGGTTCTGCCTAGTTCACATTTGGGTGCCGCTTCTCAGCTTCCACTCACGGGGTCACTGGCTGAAGTGGAACTGTCAGCGGGCTTTGATGCGTGGTACGGCTTCACGTTCTTTGCTGGAATCCACTTGATTCCTTCACCTGTGGAGAGACATGCAAATCCCTTTCCCCATGTTATACGAGCATATGGTCTTTCTATTTTTTCTGATTCTAAATTCTTAATTAAAACTGGGGGGGGGGTGGGGGGTGGGGGGTGTTCTTTCAATTTTGCTTTTTTTTGTTGTTCAAGAAATGTCTGTAAATGGGGGAGGGGGGGTCAGGCTCTTCTGCAGAGCTGCTCAAGAAATTATAAACATACAAGGCTTTATTCAACCTTCTCTGAGGTGTAGCCTGGGCTTCTCCCTCTTTCTGTTGATCTAAAATGTGTTTTAAAGTTTGATGTGTTCCTTTTAGGGTACTTTTTAGCAGTTGTTTAAGATATGGTGAGCAAATACCACTGTATCTTACAGCCCTTCTCAGTTCTTTAATTTCGTGAGTGGGGATGGGAGCCCACGTTTTAGGACTGTCAGGCTGTTGGCTAGCTATCACAGGCTTAGCTAATAGACTAAGACTTTCATCTTTACAGATCTGGCATCTTATTTCATGCCAGTCTGTTAATTGAGAATAATCTGAGCACTTTGGAGGATTTTTTAATTCAGAAAGTAGCGCTAACAAACTCTCAGAACTCGTTTTCTCCTTATGGGTTGCAAGATCCCCGCCGCTCGCTGGCGGGACTCTGGGGCTCATTGCAAACAAATCTGGCTGCTTTTCAGGGTTTCCTGGTGTTAGATTTAAAGCATCAGCTCCGGCAGAGCGGCTCTCCGTCTCCCCTGCCACTGGAGCTGCACCATTCCCCTCCGTTCCCCCCGTTTGCGGCTTGTGAGGCGAGGCTGAGCTGCGCGGAGGGATACAGCTGCGCGGTGGCGGAGGGATACGGCTGCGCGGTGGCGGGATACAGCTGCGCGGTGGCGGAGGGATACGGCTGCGCGGTGGCGGAGGGATACGACTGCGCGGTGGCGGAGGGATACAGCTGCGCGGTGGCGGGATACAGCTGCGCGGTGGCGGAGGGATACGGCTGCGCGGTGGCGGAGGGATACGGCTGCGCGGGGGCAGGAGACCCCGGCGGGGGCGGCTGCGCCGCGGGGATGGTGCCCGGCGGGGGCGGCGATGGCACGGCCGATCTCCGCGGTGGCGGGCGAGGAGGCAGCAGGGCCGCGGGGGACTGGCTCCGTGACTCCGGCACGGCCGATCTCCGCGGTGGCGGGCGAGGGGGCAGCAGGGCCGCGGGGGACTGGCTCCGTGACTCCGGCACGGCCGATCTCCGTGGCGGCGGGCGAGGGGGCGGCGGGCAAGGCGGCGGGGCGGTGGTGGGGACGCAGCGAGTATTTCCACTCACGCTGTACAAGCCGGGATGAGTTTTGCAGTTCTCTTGTCCCGGCGTGATATGGCATTAAATGATTCGATTCCCACTGAGTCCCAAAAGTCTCTGGTGTAGACTGCTTTAGAGTCAGCGATTGGGACACGGGTCCATGCTATGAGATCTTTCCGTTCTTTTTTTGCCGGTTTAGTTGGACTGGACTTAATTAGAGGTTTTAGGTGCTGATAGACATCCTTCTGTTGGGCAGACGCGTGCTGACCCATGACTGGATTACTCGGTGCTCACCTTTGCTGACCCGTCCCTGCTGGTGTCTCTCGCTGAGGTCCGGTCCAGGCGCTGGCCCATCGCAGCGTCCGTCCGGCCTCCACACGCCTTCGTTTCAGGCATCTCCTCTCGTTAGCAGCTGCACACGCTTTCATTCCAAGCGTCTCGTTTGCAGCTGCTCAGGTCACTTCGTTTCAACGACCGACTACACGTTCACCGAGAAGTCTCCTATATGCGGAAAAATCCCTTTTTGCCCCTCTAAAACGCTGAGCGCCAATTTATAGGAGAAAGGTTCACAAAGGATGTCTGGACTTCAGGCGGCTCTCTTGAAAGCTGTTTATTGCATAGGTGAAGTTACAGCAGTTCAGGGAGTGGGTATCCAGAGCCAGCCCTACAGCTGCCAGCTCCAGCTGTAGGCATACTTGAAGCCACTTGCTGTTCAACTTACAAAGCATTATATACTTTTCTTTGCAGAGTATCTTAACACATAACAACCAATAAGCACCATACACAACACCTTTACATTTGCCTATAGCCTATCATAACTACTACCATCACCATATTATAGTCATTATTATCCAATCACAAGAGTAAGTAAGTTACAATTTAAGCTTACAGTGGAAAATTCTCAGACCTTTCTTCTTCTTGCTACATCAGCATTTCTTGTTTGCCTGCCATATCTCTCTTTCTGGTAAAAACATGTTTTCTATTTACTTATGCTCTTCTTGAGACTTACTTGGTGAAAAATATGTCTTTGTTTGTAATCACATACCTTTGTCCTACTCCTAAAAATCTCCTTCCAACTCATCTCCAACCTTTGCCTTCTCAGTTATTCAGTGATCACTGGTTCAGCAAAACATCTTTTATTCTATATCAAAACTTGCTTTCATTTCTACCTCATCCCCAGTTTCTACATTCAGAGATCTTTCTGCCAAGCCTACATACCTGTGAAACTTTCTTACCAAACTTTCATCCTCCCCAACACCCCATCCCTGGAGGGATGTCTGCTGAGATAATGAGAGTGCTCAATCTCCCAGCAAGACTCCCTTGGAAAGGGTGCTACTTTCAGTTACGGTGCGAAGAAGACAAACCCAGACTCCTCTGGGAGACCCTTTGCAGATCCTTTGTAACCCGTTGGCCCTCACCCTCTGATACCCACCCCCTGTATCCCTATAAAGCTAGCTCTCTGCCCCTGCGAGACGGAGAGATGTTTGTCCCTGGCCTCCCCTTCGCTGGACTAATAAAGCTACCTCGTGCGGAACAGCTACACGGGCCTCTTATCTCTCTCTCCCTGGTCTGGCCTGGAGGCTGCCCTGCAGAGCTGAGCTGAAATCACGAGCTGACAGTCACTAAAGAGCTGACAGCTTCTGCACAGGCCCTCCAGCCAGCAGCCGAGGGAAGACACCGGGCCTCGGGAAGACGATCTCTTTCAGGACCATCTCTCTGGACCGGTCACAGCTTCCTCGGTCAGAGCTACGGACCCCACACCAGCTGCCATAACATTCTACTCCATACTCTGTACCAAAGTTTGCCATGGGAGTGGGAACTTGTGGAAGTGTGTTGTGGTTCATGAGCCAGAACCTTTGAGAAGTTTTCTGTGGGAGCTGATTGAAGTGTACTGTAAAAATTGAAGGCTTGTTTTGAGAAGTGTGTTATAAAGTGTAAGGGTTTGTTAGCCAACACCTTTCCAGTCTAAACTGTGGGATGATTTCTGGAGTAATTAAGGTGACTGTGCCATAAAGCACAAGAGCTGCCAGACACATGATCCGTGTCTTTGTTCAGCCTGATAAACTGAAGGAACAAGGGGTGGGCATTTGAGTGATGGTGTTTGTCTTCCCAGGTCACCATTTTGTTTGATGAAACCCTGGTGTCCTGGAGGTGGTGGAACATCCACCTGCCTATGGGAAGTAGAGAATGAATTCCTTGGGTTTCTTTTGCTTGTGTTCTTGGCTTTTGCTTTTCCCTAATAAACTGTTGTTTTCTCAACTCACAAGTTTTTAGCTTTTACCTATCCAATTCTCTTCCTAATCCTGCTGGTGGGGAAGCAAGAGAGTGGCTGCATGGGGTTTGTCTGCTGGTGACGGCTAAACCTTGACATGCTCAGAGAGGAACTAAAAGTGATGGGGAATGATCATGCTGACATATGGGCTGGCCCTCTGGATCTGGTGTTGGTTTCCCCAAGAATGGCTCTGCCGACTTTGGTGTCCAGAGCTGGCTGTGCTGTCCTGGTACAGCTTGGAAGGGGAGGCTGCAGAGCAGGAGAGAAGGGTGGAATTCCCCCTCTGGAAAGGGCTGTTGGGCCCAGGGACACCCTTGGGGCAGGGCCCTGAGGCAAAGCAGGGCTGATGATAATTCTGGAACTTCCTTCTCAGGAGCAAGGCTGGTCCCAAGTCTGGCCACTTGGAACTCTTTCCTGTTGGAAGCTGCAACAGTGTGAAACTGCCTTGATTTATGGTAGCTCAGGATGATGATAACTCCCAGAGCACCCAGGGGTCAGTAACCCCTGCAGAAATGTTAATAAGCTTAAAAATTTCCTGATTAGTTCCTTGAAAGATTAAAGTTGTCAGTTCCTAAGCACCAAACCTCATGTCATCAGGCATCATCTTTGTTTATCAGTTAAATCATTCATCTCATGATTCCAGGGAGTTCAGTGATCTTTGCAGATCTCAGAGGTGCTGCAGAGTCAGTGTCAACTCCACTCCATTTTCTCCCTTTCTGGCATAACACCAATTCTTGCCCTCAGTTAAACTGTGTCCCAGTGCGTCTGTTTAGCAGTGCTGAACATGAAGCTTCAGAGGATGGAGAAACTCTGCCTTGGTGTGTTGGATTTATTAGGCCTTTTTTCACATCTTCTTTTGGAAAGCTTTCAGCTTGTTTGGGAATGTGGTTTCGGTTTCTGAAGTAGGAACTGATGACTTGTAAGACAGCAAGGTTTCTTTTGGGCCCTGCTTGGATAACATTTTGTAAACGTTGGATGAAAAAAGACCATGACATTTTTCAGAAGTTTCAGTGTTGCTGAACAAGGTGTGTAAGGTCTCAGCATTTTCTGGCTGGAATTCCTGGGTCAGATGTTCCTGTCTTGTGACATTTTCCTTTTCTAAGCCTCCAACTGCTCATCCAGAGGCGAACAGGTTTCTACAAGTCCTGTGTCACATCTGCCTCTCCCCAAATGTCTGGTTTAATATCCCAACCCTAATAATATCTGAGACAGCCCCTGACAGCTTTTTAAGTGACTAAAGAGCAGCCCTCTCGTCTCTAATTAAGATTAACCTGTCTCCCATATTAGCTGTCCAAATTAATGCCTCCTACAAAATTTCATATGGATTTATAACTGCCTGAAAAGCACAAATTTAGTGCCCATGAAACCCCCTGGACAGCAGAAGCAGCAGAATCTAACATGACAAATTCCAAAGTTCACTGCCAGCTGCAGTTTGACATTCAGTGCCCTGAGCTCCCTGTGTAGTTTACGGACACGTGGGTGATGTGTTCAGTGGATCTGAGTTTGTGACCAAGACCTTTGGCTTCATGAATGATGTGAGACTCTCATGGTTTAACCCCAGATGACCACTAAGTACCACACAGCAGCTTGCTCACTCCCTGGCCCCCAGCACTGTCTGGGTAGGGAGGAGAACTGGAAAGAATGTTGTTGGTTGAGATAAGAACAGCTTAAGAATTAAAACAAATTTAAAAAAAATAATTATAAGAATAATAAGAACAACTGTAATGGAAAGAAGAGAGGGAGAGGGAGAGGGAGAGGGAGAGGGAGAGGGAGAGGGAGAGGGAGAGGGAGAGGGAGAGGGAGAGGGAGAGGGAGAGGGAGAGGGAGAGGGAGAGGGAGAGGGAGGGGAAGGGGAAGGGGAAGGGGAAGGGGAAGGGGAAGGGGAAGGGGAAGGGGAAGAGGTAGAGGAAGAGGAAGAGGAAGAGGAAGAGGAAGAGGAAGAGGAAGAGGAAGAGGAAGAGGAAGAGGAAGAGGAAGAGGAAGAGGAAGAGGAAGAGGAAGAGGAAGAGGAAGAGGAGGGGGGGAATGAAACCCAACAGATGCCTAATGCAGTTGTTCGCCACCTGATGCCCAGCCTGTCCCTGAGCAGTGATCAGCCCCCTTCCTGCCAATTCACCACAGTTTCTATACTGACCATGACTTTCTGTGGTCTTGAATATCCCTCTGGCCAGTTCAGGTCACCCGTCCTGGCCCTGCTCTCTCCTGGTTTCTTGTGCAGCTCTGCACTGGCAGAGCAAGAGACACTGAAAACTCCTTGACTTGGGGTGAGCACAGCTGAGCAACAACTGAAACATTGGTGTATTATCAACATTGTTCTCATCCTGAATAAAAAAAAAAAACCAAAAAAACCACCCTGGACCAGCTACAAGGAAAAAAAATAACTCTATCCCTATAACTACAACCCTAGGGTATATCACCGTGTCCCGCAGCCGTAGGGAGGAGGAGAGAAGATCCAGCAGGCAGGAATTGTGCAGCAAGATTGATTGATTTAATTATTTTACAAACTCTTTTATAGACTTTTTTCTTCATAGTCTAATTGGACAAGGATCAGCCACCCCTTGGGGGTGATTGGCTAAAATCCTAAAACCTCCATTGTCAAAATATTTTCCTACTATACTATAAACAAGACTTTTCAAGGCTGCAGCAGTTTGGTTGTTTACATAGCTCTGCTACCTCTTCTGTGAGAGAGAAAAGTCTCTCACGGACTTAGAAACTAGCAAGAAAATCCTTGCTAGCAGCATTTTTGTATCCACGTATCCCAGCCAAAACCAGGCCAGAGACCTCACAGTGCTCTTTTACCTGCATGTCCCATAAATACAGCTCAGAACAACCAGCTCAGAGGAGAAAGCCTGTGCTGTGGAGATCAGAGTGGAGACGAATCCCCATTGTGGTGGTCTGTGATGAATTGGATGAAATCCCTCCAGGAGTTCCTGTCTCTCCTTAGCAAGTGAAGAGGGGGAATTTTTGATTAAAACCGGGTGAAGTGAACACTTTCCCTGTAACTCCAATTGTGCTTCCCCAGTGGCCAAACATGGCAGGTGTCTTCCCAGGACAAGGATTGGTCCAGAACAAGGAATACTGATGTCTGCCTTGATCCACCACCACACTTGTTTCAACAGCATCCAATTTACTCGATTCAGAGGTAGCTGTGAGATGTTATGGGACCTTCTCTGGGAAGTGGGGAAGTTTCCAGACACTTCAGTGCTGGGTGATTGACTCCTGCTTGGATGTCCTCAGGATGCCCCACCTTCCTTGCTGCTCAATAAACATGGAATATTATATGCTAATACCGCAATACAGTAATAAAAATGCCACACCAGAAGTGTTGCTATGGGGACTGAGATAAGGGCAGTCAGAGACATCCTGGAAATGTCAAAATGCAGAGGAAGCCAGAGCCAGAGAAGGGCAGGATCTGTAGTGTAGTGCAGCAAAGCTGACCGTGGTGCAGCTCCCTAAATGGTTTCAGGTTCATGCTGAGCTGATGCACTGTCACTGTGCAGCCTGATGGTTCCAGGGAGCTGTAATTTCAGGATAGCAAGTGCTGTTGGGTCTCCTTCCCCCAGACATAGGCAGGGGACAGCGAAAACAGTTTCTTCCTCCTTTTCCCCATCTCAGAGCATGGACAGAGAGACTTGAGCAACTGAGACCAGACATTTAAACTGGTGTGTTAGTTCACTGGAGAAGAGGAGGCTCAGGGGGAACCTTATCACTCTCTACAACTACCTGAAAGGTGGTTGTAGCCAGGTGGGGGTTGTTGTCTTCTCCAGGCAACCTCCAGCGACAGGATGAGAGGTCACAGCCTCAAGCCTCAAGTCCTCAAGCTGCACTAGGGGAAGTTTACATATTAGAAAAAAATTCTTCACTGAAAGAGTGGTTCAGCATTGGAATGGGCTGGTCAGGGAGGTGGTTGAATCACCGTCCCTGGAGGTGTTATAAGCAAAGACTGGATGAGGCACTCAGTGCTATGGTTTAGCTGACAATGTAATGAGAGGTCACAAGCTGGACTAGATGATTTAAAGGTATTTTCCAACCTAGTTTAATTGGTGATTCAAGGTGTCTGTTAATTTTAGGAGCAGGCAGTGTGGTCTGGGTTGAATTTTCCTCTCTTGCATCCCCTGTCACAACATCCTGGGAGCACATTGGACTCAGAGAAGTTCCCTGTACCTGCAGGGGTAACTGAGATCTCTGGAAAAACACAAGTTTTCTTGAGGTCTGAACTCAAACTTTTGAGCACTTGGCACCTTTAGAAGTCACAGCTGGTGCCAGGTGCCAGGTGAGAGAGATCAGAGGGGTTTGGGACAGGATTTCCCTTCTTTGCTCACTTCCCTTCTGTGCCTGTTCCAGGTCAGCTGCAGGATCGTCCCACCCCAGGGACTGGAGGGATGGAGCAGAGGAGATGGCCCCTGTTGGCTCTGACACTGTTTCTGGCCATCCCTGTCTCAGGTAACGCTTTCCAGGAGCTGTTCTGCTCCTCTCTGGGGGATTCCAGCCTGCAGATGATCAGAAGTGCAGGAGCTGAGGGTCATGCTCTCCTGAGCAGCCCTGATTTGAACTCCACAAGAGCCAGAGCTGCCCTGCCCCTCTGCTCTTGGGGAATCCAGCCCTTTGCAGCCGGAGTTTCTCTCCCTTGGTGGAGCCAGGGAAGCCCTAAGCCAAGGCAGCTCTGCCCTGTCCAGCCCTCCCCAGTGCCAGGAGCATTTCCCTGCCTGCACGGGCAGTTGGCATTGGCACAGCTGCCCTGCTGCTGGTGGCACAGGGCTGCAAAGGGGCAGGGACAGCTGGGGACCTGCATGGAATGGCTCTGGACATGCTTTTATACTTTTTATTTTTTACTTTTCTTTCAAATAAACCCATCCTCTACAACATGTATCATCCTGGTTTCTCCCTGTCCTCTAATATTTTAGGCTTTCCAATTTCCCCAGTTACCATTTTGCCTCAGAGAAAAGAAGAAAAGGAGAAAGTGAAAGTGATGCCTTAGGTTTTAACGTCTATATTTTTCAAATCACTGTACAGCTTAGTGTGTAACTCTGAAGTTTCTTGTAGCCTGTTAATTTCTGCTCTCTCATGGTAGGTAGACACAACAAAGCCTCTCCGGGCCTACTCTCCAAGGACACCCAGACCACCCTAGGCCCAAAAAGTATAAACCAAAAACCCTCTAAAGGGGGGAAAGCTGAGGGGAATTACATCATTAAACTGAAGCTTTAATTGGAGAATTAACCCTGATATGCAAATGAACCAAACCTATAAAAGTGTGAAGAACTCGTGAGTTGTCGTCCATCTTGGGATCCATCTTGGCAATAGCCTCTGGCTCCCCCGGCTGTACCTTTGAAGGCCTTTTAAATAAATACCTACTTTTTTTCCCTTACTCATGTCTAGTCTCTGTTTCTAGGAGGCCTCTCAAGGCATCAAAAGAGTAAATGCCTCAAAGCAAAATCAATTTATCTCTTATAAAAACTGAGGAAAAGGTGTTACCATTTTCATCACGTTGTCAAGTATACACTCTAGGATTTTTCTACAAAACTGACAAATCCCCCTAAAGCTCTCTTTAGATTTTATTTGTTCTCATTGTTTGGCTTTTTTCTCTGAAGATCTAATGTCTCATGGCCTTAAGGTGTATGAACAGAATGGTCCAAGGACATTAGTGAATATTTGCAACTTTCAATTGTTCCCCATTATTTGTCCCAGTCTTCTGTGCCCTTCACACCAGTACATTTTCTGATTGATTTCAGCCAGATGCTTACTCAAGTTTGGTTTCCACAGGAAATTTTTATGTCACCTCTCCCCAGAATGTAGCTGGAACTGTCAGCCAGGATACAATTCTTCCTTGCACCATCTCTTCCACAAAGCCACTGGACAACCCCCGAATGCACTGGATAAAAATCACAGATGGGCACACAGAAGACATCTACCCACATGGGCAGTTTGGGGGTGAACCAATGCAGAAATACCGTGGGAGAACATCAGTGCCAGGAGATGGATTTGCCACTGGGAACGTGTCCCTGACACTGAAGAATGTCCAGCCAGCAGATGAAGGAATGTACAGTTGCACTGTGATATCCAGGGACTGGAGCGCTGATACATCCACCAAGCTCAGCATTGCAGGTTGGAGACTTCCTGTGCTGGGTGGGGAAGGGGGGAAGCTCCTACAGAGGGAAAAGAGCTCTCTGAAAGGTCACTGTCCCCCAGCTGATGCTGCCTCATATGACCCAACACATCACCTCCCCACTCCCAGCAGCCCGTGGGCCACATGGCAGCTGCCTTTTGATCCATGTCACACTTTATTTGTAAATCACTGAGAGGTCTGTAAAGAGCCAAGAAAATTCAAACCATGTACCACCACCCAGGAGGGAACCCAAGAACTGGTGATGTCACCAGCCCCAGGAGGGTCATGGCAGCCTGGGTAGTTTTAGGCAAGGAAGGAGCTCTAAACCTGAATGTTCCAGGAGACCCAGCCTGGCCTGCACATTCAAAAGCAGTTGCATTGTGTGGTGAAATGGAGCAGGCAGGAACAGCTTGGAAAAGCTGCAAAGAGCCTGGGGGGAGTTCCTGTGCCAAGAGATGCTCTGGATGCTCCTTGCCCAGCCTGAGCCCTGTTCTGACCCATGTGGGGCTGGCGAAACCTCCAAGTGCTCAGCATCCCTGGCCATGGGACTGAGGGGAATGGAGCCCTCCCTGTTGTGACTTCTCATCTGGGCTGAGATGATCTGGGCTGCCAGTTCTCCCCAGCTGGACAGTGGGCACGGTTTGTGTGCAGGTATTGATAACGTCAAGTGGAGCTGGTCAGCCTGGATTCACTGATCAAAAATGAGCACAGAATGACAGAATCAGAGAATCATAGAATGGTTTAGGCTGGAAGAGACCTTAAAGATCACCTTGTTCCAACCCTCTCTGTATAGACAGGGATGCCACCCACTAGACCAGGTTGTTCAAAGCCCTGTCCAGCCTGGCCTTGAATAAATACTTCCAGGCTCCTACATATTCATACTGAAAGAGGAATATAAACAGCAAACCTTCTCCCTGCCTGTTTCATGAAATAGTGGGGAACTGAGAGGCAAACCCATCCCAAACTGTTGCTCTTTCTCAGCCAAAGGAAATTTGTCATTTATGGCAGATGGAGTGTGGGATGGCAGAAAGACCATTGGAAAGGTTGTGTGAAGGACTGACAGAAACTGGCAGGAAACTCTGGGTTAAGCAAGAGCTGTGACTCCAAGGAAGAGCTACTTTCTGGGAGACTTCTCCCACTAACAAACTCTCTTGCCTTTAAGGTACTGGGGAAGTGTTCACTGAAATTCAGGGCCCCCAAGGGCAAGGACTCGAGCTTGGCTGCAGATCACAGGGATGGCTACTGTTTCCCCTTGGAGATTCTGAAAAATGAGATTAGAAGTGGCTAAGAGAACAATGTGTGTGGTGGGGGAATAGGGGAGTGTGGGATGGCATCATTTTCACCAACGAGAGAGAGCTGTAGAATGCTGTTTTGATCTGCCTGTCCAGAATCAGAAGCCTAACATGATAATGGACAATAAGCAGATTTTAAGGTATTCTGGAAGTGTTGCACTGGGCAAGTATCAGTTGGCACCAGAAGATACTCAGGTGGCAGCTGGGCTGTGCTGGGGAAGGTGCATCCCTGCAGCAGATGGGAGCATTGAAGAGTCCTGCAGCTACAGACCCTCCATCATAGGGACAACCAGAGAGGTCTCCTGCAGGGAAATTCATCTCCCTTGTTCCCGATGAATCGGGCCAAAACCAGGCCAGGAGACACTTCAGAGACAGAGTCAGAGAAGTGGGTATTTGCTTTATTCGGCACACCTGGTGTGTGGGGATTGCTCCTCCACACACACACCAGTGCTCCCTACAACACACTATTAAGGGTTAAATTATGACTATTCATCACATGCCTTGGGACAGGTGTGGTTATACAAATTATTGCTCGGAAGTCATTAATATCATTAGCATACGGGTCATGCATGTGCTGTGTGTCCTGGTGGTCGTGCTGAGGAAGGCTCCTCTTCTTCCTTGGGGGTGTCTCTGATGAGTAGTCATCCTCACAGTGCACTTTTCACCTTTCTCCCTGGGCATGCGTAGTCCTTTGAGGAATGATTCAGCAGTCTCTGGGATAATCCTTGTTCCCTCTGTCTTGACAAGATTAGGGTGAATTTGGCTTCTTAGGTTTTGTAATTAACATGTGCTGTCTGAACTAACATTTGCTGTCTCCCAATAGTTAACTTGTGCTTACATGAGTTAGCTATTGACTGTCCTTTCCTCACCTGCACCCCAAATTTCCCCTTCTCACACTAAAATTCCTCATTCCCCCCCAAATCCCCTGATCCCACCCTAAATTCCCCTTCTACCGCAAATCCATCTTTTTAAACCCAAATCCCTCTCCAGACCCAAATTCTTGTTTTCCCCCAAATTCCAAATTCCTGCCCCAAATGTCACCCCAAATTCTCCTCCCTGCATCCCAAATCCCCCCATTCCCAACCCAAATCTGCCATACCTTTCCAAAATTCCCCTGGTCCCACCTCAAATTTCCTCTTTTACCCCACACCTTCTCTTCTTGCACCCAAATCCCCTCCTCTACCCCAAAATCCCTGATTTCCATGCCAAATCCCACCTCTTGTCCTAAAACCCCCAAATTCCTCCAATCCCCCCAAATTCCTCCCCATGCCCCAAATACTCCCTTCTCACCCCAAAATCCCCATTCCCACTCCAAATCCCATGTTCCCACTCCAATCCCCTCCCCGTACCCCAAATCCTCCATTTCTACCGCAAGTCCAAAATTTCTCTCCTCCCGCCCCCTCCTGTCCCCCAAACCCCAGCAAATCCTGCTGTTCCCACCCCAAACTCCCCCTTCTCCTGCTCCCCACCACAAGCTCCCCCTCAGAACCCCCCTGGACATACCAGGCTCCCCCAATGCCCCCCAAAACCACCCCAATCCCCTGACCCTGCCCGCTCCCCGCTGACATTTTACCCCGGCTCCTCTGCTCCCTCCCTGGGGGGAAGTAGCGCGCCGGACATGATGGGTAGCGCTGCCTACCAAGGGGAGGACCTGCGCCACACCGCCATGCCAGGCAACACAGCGAGGCCATGCCCATTCTCACACCACGTCCACTCCAGCCACACCACGCCACACCCACACTCGCAACTCCAGCAGCTTCTTCTTGTCCCTCCCGCATCCCCCGGCCTCGCTGCCCTTGGGCACGCACCTTCCTGTTCTGCCTCATCTCCGACACGAGAGCCCTGCTCAGCCCAGCCAGCTTTCTGCCTTGTGGCTTTTACTGAAATCCCTTTGCAGAAATAAAACTCCTACGATTTTCCATCTCCCCACTGTACTCTGTTTCCTCCCATCAGTTCTTGCCAAGAGGCAGTTCCCTTCCGTGGGAAGCAAGGTGATAGGAATGGGGCACGGCTTTGGATTCTCCAGGTCAGGGTCAGTGGTGTGGGCCGCCAGAGCCAACAGCGCACAAGCGAAGCCTCTGCGTGCTGGCACCAGCCGAGAACTGCATGGGGAGAGCAGCTGGACTTCCAGGAGCACACGACTGGACACGGAGATTTCCAGCGGGGTGGGAAAGGCAGCACAGGAGCTGATAATTGGGGCAGGAACAAACCGGGAGGGGAGCGGGCAAACAAAAGGAACCACCCAAAGCAATGGTGCAAGTGATGCCTTGAGAGGCCACCTAAAAACAGAGACTAGACTAGAATAAGCGAATAAAGGTAGGTATTTATTTGAAAGGCCTGCAAAAGTACACCCTGGGGAGCCAGCAGCTACTCTCAAAATGGACCCCAAGCTGGATGATGAGTCACTAGTTCTAAACACTTTTATAAGATTGGCCCATTTGCATATCAGGGTTAATTCTCCAATTAAAACTTCAGTTAATTATGTAATTTCCTCAAGCTCACGCCCCTCTTAAGATGTTGGTTCACACATTTTGGGCCTAGGACAGTCCGGGAGTCCTTGGAGAGAAGGCCTGGAGAGGCTTTGTTATGTCTACCTCGCACGAGAGAGCAGAAATTAAGCTACAAGAAACTTCAGAGTTACACACTAGGCAGTACAGGACTTGAAAAACATAGAAGTTAAAAGGTAAGACATCACAAGGACTTGCTGTGGCCATGGCAGTGTGAAGGAACAATCCAGTGTGACATTGCAGAGTCCCTCTGGGAGAAATCCCAAGGCCACAGATTTGAACTGCTGGGACTGGAGCAAATTCACAGCAGCGGCTCCAGTGACTCCACGCATCCCAACTTGAGTCCCCACAGCCCCCATTCACACAGTCCCACCAGGTTTTCTCACTGCATCAACCCCAGGTTTGCCATGGCAGAGTCTCAGATGTCTTGTTCCACAAAGCCATTTATTCATGGTGCAATAACACAGTGCGAGCTGCTGCATCTGAGCAGGACCCTGAACATAGGACAGCTGGGCTCATGTCATTTGTCCTGCCATTATCTCTTTTCCCCTCACTTTTCCCGACCTTTTTTTTCCCCTTCCTTTCCTGCCATTATGTCCCCTCATGTTTCCTGCTCTTTCCTCCCCTCACGTTTCCCAGCATTTTTTCCTCTCCCATTTCCCACCCTTTTGTCCCCTCATGTTTGCCATTTTTTACCTCACATTTCCAGACCTTTTTCCCCTCAGGTTTCATGCCCTTTTCCTCTCCCATTTTCCACTATTTTCTCCCCTCCTGATCCAGCCCTCTTCTCCCATTATATTTACTGCCCACAAGTCTCGCTTTTCCTCTTGATGCATCCACTGATGCTGGGTGTCTCTGGGCCCATCCCCCTCACTGTCATCACAGGCCTTGCTCTCCTTTGTTGCCAATAAGCTTTGGCAGCTCAGGGCTCTTGCTTTCTTACATTGCTGGTTTTAGTCAGTTTTTCTTAATTCAACCTGTGACTTTTCACTTTTTTGCCTGCAGTTCTCCTCTCCATCCCGCTGCAGGGGAAAGGGGAGGGGGAGTGCGAGAAGGGAGCAGCACGTGATTTGGAGTGTTTCAGTGGGAGCACCATAGTGGGGGAACTGGGGTGTCACAAAGGGCCCCCTGTGACCCGCCACCTGCCCCTAGCAACGGCTCCCAGGGTTTGTTGACGTGGAACCAGCGCCCAGCCTGCAGTGTCCGGCAGGACAGCGACGGGACAGGACGGGAGCACGCAGCTGGCGAGAAGCCCGCTGGTTTTTGCTCACGTCTTGCCCTGCAGCAGGGAGTAAGATATTAAACCAAACCTTCCCCCTTTCCTGTGATCATCTCATTTCTCTATTCAGTAGAATGGAGAAGAGACCCCCAAGACGGCCCAGGGTGGCCTGGGGGGAGAACGGGGCTCCTCAGGAGAGCAGCTCTGCAGCGGAGCCCGCCGAGGCGACCAAGGTGCAGCCATTGCGGCCCAGTGAGTGAGGGGCCCTGTGGGACTGGGCAGGGCTGGGATCAGGTTTCCCCGGCCCAGGGGCAGCGGGGATCACAGGGGTGGGAGTGATGCCGGAGTGCTGGGGCTGCTCGGGGCAGGACACCAGCCCCGGCACAGCCTGTGCCGAGGAGGGGGAGAGCAGAGGGGCCCCAGCTGCTGTTCTGGGGCGTGGGCAGCGAGGGTCAGTGGCTGGCAAGAGGCAGTGGTGCTGTGGGATGCTGGACGTGTCCTGCCCCTCTGCCAGAGCGCTCCTCAGCCCGGGGCACTGGGCTTTGCCCCGCCGTGCTCCAGCAGGGCAGCTCCTCTGCTGGGCATCCTCCAGTCGGGAGCTGCCCGGGAAGGCAGTGCCAAGGGAGCGGGCACAGCATGGGCAGAGGGCAGATCTCCTTCCTCTGCTCTCTGCTATTGATGCACCCTCTGCAGTTTCTTTTCTCTCCCCCTCCGTTAGAGGCCTTATCCGCACAGAAAGCCATGGACTTCATCCAGGCCTTCGTCCTCAGCCCCAAACAGGTACCCACAGCCTGCTGAATGGCAGCTGTGCCTGCACAGGGGTGCTGGCTCTGCAGAGCAGCTGCTCCCACAGGGCACTGCACCGCAAGGGCTCTGGTCCCGCTGGCTGGGTGTTCTCACTTCACGCTGCCCCGTTGTTTCTGGTCCCCAGCTCCAAGACAAGGATCTGAAGCTCAAGTTCCTTGACAGCATCTGCACATTCTGCAGAGCTGCCAAGGATTCTGGCTTCTCCAAGGACCGGGATGAATTCTGCCACAAATACAAGCTGGGAGAGAAGATCGAGGTGAGGGGGTTCCCGGCGCTCTGGGCAAGGGAGCAAGGAGCCCCAGCAGCCTGTGAGGGCAGTGCTTGGGCAGGGCAAGGCTCTGGTGGCTCTGGGTGCTGGCAGCTGCCAGGTTGCAGCCCAGCTGTGCTCTGCAGGTGCTGCTGCAATTGGAGCCCAAGAACGAGATTTGCACGGAGGTGCGGCGGCTGGCCATGCTCGCTATTGCTGGACTGAGGTACCGGCCCATCACACCTGCAGAGCCCTGCCCAGCACTCCGTGCCCACCTGCTCATCCCTCCTGCAAGCCCAGCCCCAGTGCTGCAGGAGACCTTGAGGCGCTGCTCCCAGCACCAGTGTCCAGCTGGGCCCCTCTCTCTTTGCAGCACGCTGGGGACGGTGCTGGAGAGCAGAAGAAAACTCTTAAGACTCTGCTTCAACAGCATCTTTTTCCTTCCTCCAAGCGGGAAAATGCGCAGCCGGGAAGCGTCTCTCTATGCTCAGGTAAGTGCTGAGTGAACTGGCAGAACCTCCAGTCTGTCCAGGCTGCTCCCGACCACCCCGTGCTGCCTAAGGACCAAAGATCCAAGGCAGGCCACGGTCTCAGCTTCGCTTTCCTACCCTCATCCCTATTACCGCCGGCCTAAGCCCTAGGGTATATCTCCGTGTCGCACAGCCACAGGGAGGAGGAGGAGAGAAGATCTGGCAGACAGGAATTGTGCAGCAAGATTGATTGATTTAATTATTTTAAAGCTCTTTTATAGACTTTTTTCTTCATAGTCTAATTGGACAAGGATCAGCCACCCCTTGGGGGTGATTGGCTAAAATCCTAAAACCTCCATTGTCAAAATATTTTCCTACTATACTATAAACAAGACTTTTCAAGGCTGCAGCAGTTTGGTTGTTTACATAGCTCTGCTACCTCTTCTGTGAGAGAGAAAAGTCTCTCACGGACTTAGAAAATAGCAACAAAATCCTTGCTAGCAGCAGTTTTGGATCCACACATCCCTTCATGCCTTGCCAGGCTCCAGCCACATCCTGCAATGCCGGCTGCTCTGCCCCCAGCACACGGCCTGCTCCTGTGTCCCTCCCCTCACACTGGCACTTCAGATCAGTCTCAGAGCTCCTGAGGGAGCAGCAGAATCACGGCCACTGCTCTCTGTCATCCTTGCAGACCCTGCATGCCATGGACACCATGCTGGAGGTGATGGTGTTCAGCTCTCCTGCCTCCAAAACCAGCAAGCTGCTTCAGGACATCTTGGAGGTCTGGCCTGTGCACAGAGTGGGGGGTGAAAGGAATGTTCCTCCCTCAGGAGGGGAAGGAGCCCGGGCTTGTGTCCACTCTTGTCCTGGCTCCTGCCAAATGAACCCTGTCCCAGCCAGAACCAGGACATTCCCCCAGTGCCGTGCAGGCAAGAGCGCGCTGCGGGGAGGGTGCCCAGCTGGCCTGGGGAAGCAGAGGCTGGCCCCAGGCGCTGCTGGAGCACAAGGAGCAGAGGGCAGCCCCTGCCTTCCTTGCTGCCCACCAGCTTTGCCTGGGGCCTTTGTGCCAGGCCTGCCAGGGCCCCCAGGGACAGGATCCCCCCTGCAGGCTTTGCCTGAGGGCACAGGAAGTCTGGAGGGACGGCGCAAGTGTCTCTCATGGGCACGGCCCTGCCACTGCTGCTGCTGGAGTGGGCGTCTGCTCACGGGGCTCACCTGCAGCTTCTCTCTTCCCAGGTTCTGCTGGACTACTGCCTTTATGACACAGTGGCTGTGCAGGAGAGGGTCATGGGCAGGGTCAGGCTGCTGAGCCATTTGCTGGCCGACTCTTCCACTGTGCAGGTAAGGACCGGCCACCCTCCAGCCAGGCCATCTCCCCATCCCTGTGCCCTGGCACAGCCACAACTGCAAGGTGCCTGCAAGGCCTCAGCTGCCCACCCTCAGACCTTCTGCTCTTCTGCCTGCCTCCCCCAGGCTGGCCAAACTGAGGACGGCGGTGCTGCCAGCAGCCAGGTCCAGATCCCAGTCCTCGGGAAGCTGCTGGGCCATCTGTTTTTCAAGTTATTCAGGAAAGAAGAAACCAGCTGGATGGCACTGGATATTCTCTGCTTCCTCTTCACATTCCTCTCTGAGCAGAAATGTAAGAGAAGCTGTGGTGGGCGGCATCCCCCGTGCACCACCACATGCCCACATACAGCTGCTTGTCTTCCTGGGCTTTGCGAAGGCCCCTTGTTGTGCTTGGTGCAGGTGGCACCATGTCCCCAGCACTGCTGTCACCTCCGCTCCTGCCCCACGCTCTCTGCCAGCCTCATGATGCTCCCATGTAGCCGAGCTGCTCCTCCCAGCAGGACTCAGCCACACTTCACCCCTTCCCCATGTCCCCTGGAGAGCTCGTGTCCTGCCCTGCCACACTCCAGCCCCGCAAGCCCTTCCCCCTGAGCAGTATTGCAGCCACGGTGTAACGGGGAGCTGCATGCTGAGCTCCAGGGGCTCGGAGCTTCCCAGGCCAGCTTCCCTGGGTACGGACACTGGAGGCAGCTCCCCCTTTCCACCAGTGCCCACCACCTCCTCCCATGACCGACTGCTCCCCAGCCATTCCTGCATCCGAACGCTTGTCAGGGTTGGGTCGGCTGCTGGCACAGCGGCTGTGTCTCAGCCACACATTCGTGTCTTTCCTCTCTTTAGGTGCCACACCGGCAGCAGTTTGTGCCCAGCTCCCAGCATACTGGGAATCTGAGATCACCTCCCTGCTGGATACGCCCAGCACCTGGAGAGTTCAGGTAACCAGCCCTCCCCTTGGCTGGGCCTCCCATCTGTGGCATCAGCAGGGAATTGGTGTGCGCAAAGGGGCGCAGAATCAGCGGGGCTGTCCCTGGTGAGAGGCTTCCCGCTGTCCCCGAGCAGGGAACACTGCGGTGTCCCAGCAGCAGCAGAAGCCGCAGCTCCAGCCCTGCTGGCCACCAGCGAGCCCCTGGTCTCCGTAGGGCCCGTGCCCCATGCCTGAGAGCCCAGCCCTCCTCCCTGCCCCGGGGCCCTCCTCATCCTCCCCTGCATAGGAACTGTGGGCACTGCTGCCAGCTTTCCTGCGGCCACTGCCGCCAGCACTGCCCGGCACCTCTGGCCAGGGCTGCTCACACTGCCCAGCCGAGCAGAAGCCTTTGGGCACTGGCTGGCACTGGCCTCCACTCCCTTCCTTCCTGCCACAGGCCTTTGGGAGATACCTCAGGCCAGCTGAGAGGACGGGCATCGTCCTTGCAGCCATCGAGATCCTGGGACACTCCAGCCTCCTGGACAAGAAGGCACCCAAGGAGTTTCTGGAGGTGGCCATGGAATTCCCTGAGCTGTGGCTGATGGATGTAAGTGGCCTGTGGCTGGATTGGCCTGCCCTTGAGCCCTGTCAGGTTCCTGCCTCCCTCCCAAAGCCTGGATTGGGGGATGCCCAAAACCACCTTGAGGCAGCAGAGAGGGTGTAAGGATCCCGCTTCTGACACCCAAAGAACGGTAGGATCTGGTCATCAAAAAATGCCTCGGCCAAAATTAAGGTGCAATCAAGACCATATGCCAAGGTCAACAGTACGGATTTCATTTAAGAGTAAATGGGAGATCGAGAGAGAGGGGGAATGAGAAAGACACACACACACACACACACACACACATTACATAGAAAGATCGTCACCTGCACATGGGTCCCTGCGGCATCCCAGGACACGGCAGCACCACCTTCACCTGTGTTCCCTCCAGGTGCCAAAAATTGTGAGACACATCTTTGCATACTATGATGAAACAAATGCAGCAACCGCTCACAGCTTTCCCATAATGTTTGTCCTGATGGCCAGTAAGTGGCCTCGGCGAGTCGTCACAACAGCTCTGAAGGTCGCACCAATATTCAGGTACTGGCCCTGACCGCCCAGAGGGCTTGTTCCCTGTGGGGAGAGGGACCCCGAGACTCTCTGGCTGCCAGACACAAGAACACTGCAGCACCCCCAAAGCAAGCGGGGCCCTCCATCCCACCATGCTTCCCAGCCCAGGCCCACAGCAGCCAAAGCCGGCTGGGCCAGCCCAGAGCCAGCACGCTGCTCCCAGTCCCACCGGGAACACCCCGTCAGCCATGTCCACCTGCCCAGGCTGGGACCTGCGCACCCCAAGTCCTGCAGGGCTGGCCCAGGCCACGCTGCAGTGGCCGAGGCAGCCCTGCTGACAGCGCTCTGCCTTGCAGCGACAAAGTCTGTCTGTGGAAGGCAATGTTCTCCGTGCGCCAGACTCTGGAGCAGGTTTTGAAGGAGCTGCACATCAAACTGCAGGGCCGGCACAAGGACATCTTCACACAGCAGGAGAAGTCCTGCCTCACGTTCTTGGCTGTGAGTCATCAGGAAAAGCCCACATGGCCTTGCTCTCAGCTGCTGGTGGGAAGCGGGAGCTGAGCCAGGACAGCCCTGCCAGCTCTGCCCGGGCTCTCTTCTGCTTTCTTCCAGATGCTGGCCTCTGATGATGTACAAGAAGAGGAAATGGGTCCACTGTACAATGACCTGGATCTTCTGAGGTGTCTAAGAATAGAAATGGTCTCGCTGGTGCTCAGGGCCCTTGTGACGCTGTCGGAGAGAGCCGAGACGGTGAGCAGGCTGCTCTCAGGGGCAGACATGTGGCACCTGGACTCTGAGGCCTCGGGGAAGGTGGTGGCTTGGCCTGGTCTGCGAGTCAGGTGCTGGGGTGACTGCTCCAAACGCCCTGCCTGCCATGGGATGGCCTGGAGGCTGCCTGGGGAGCTGACCAGGCCCAGAAGTTCTCATGGAATGGAAACTGTCTTTCATACAGGCAAGAAAAATGAAGGGCCTCCTGTCTGAGTTGCTGAAATTCCTGTGGCATCGGTCTGGGGACGTTTCACTGATGGCCGTGGACATCGTCCGAAATGTGCTGGGGCACCTGAAAAAGAGAGAGGCCAGCACCATGGCTGTGATGGTGGTGCCGAGGCTCTGGTGCCTCTTTGACGCGGTAAGGCTGATGTGGGAACGCTCCCCATGGCTCCATCCATGGATGGATTCTGGGCCTTGCAGCCCAGCACAGCTTCTACCCACTCTGGGCTGTGACCCCGGAGCATCGCCCCTCACCTCAGGCACCTCAGCTCAGCCCCTCCTGGCCGCGGGCAGGGAGCCGCTGTGTGCAAAGCTCACCTTTCCTCCTTCCTACCAGAAGGAAGACTGTGTGCGGGAGCACTCCATCTGCCTCTTCAGAGACCTGCTGGGCAAAACGGACTGGAAGAACCAGGCGGTCATGAAGAAATATGCCTGGAAGGCCCTGGTCCAGCTCCTCCTTCACATGAGTGACCAGGCCCGCAGCGTGGCCAAGGTACCCATGTCCAGGCTGAGCACTGACCAAGAGAGGGGTGGCTGACACCCCCTGGGGGGTCCCGAGCATCAGGACAAGGGCTGCTGGCAGCCGGCAGCGTTCCCCCAGCACAGCCCCTGGGAACCAGCGCCAGCAGGGCCAGACAAGCTGGCACGGCCATTTCCAACCTCTGCCCTGCCTGCTCCAGCAGGGCTCGGCAGCAGCCCCGCACCACCGAGGCCTGGACACGTGTGTCCCCAAAGGCTTCTCAGCTGTCCCCACAGGTGTCCCTGCAGGGCTTTGCACCTCAATCCCTGCTGCCCAGGCCTGTCCCCAAGAGACCCCTGGATGCTTTGCGAGGGCATGTCCCAGCTTCCTAAGGGCACGGTCACCCCAGGAACAAAGCCCAGGTCTCCTTCCACAGGCAGGCCCTGGTGCCACCTCCCAGCTTCTGTCCCACAGGCGTCTGCAGAAGCCGTCCTGGCTATAGCAGAGCTCCTCAAGTGGAAAGAGCTCAAGCAGCTGGCGCAGACGGAGCAGACGTGGAGGATGGGCGAGTGCTTGGTGAGGACGAGACCCAGGCTGGGCGAGGGCTGCCCACAACACCGTGCCGGGGCTGTGAGCCCTGCAGCTGGGCCTCCCCTGGGCTGTTGTTGCCCAGAGCGCCCAGCCTGGAGCTGCACCCTTGCTCCTGTCTTGAGAATAGGAGCCTCCTCCAGGCCCATGTGCCCTCAATGCCCCCAGCATGAGGGAGGGCTCTGAGCCACGGGGGTGCTGCCAGGAGGGGCTGATCTGGCCAGCTGGGGCCCTCTGAGTATTGCCCACACCCTTGTGCTCCCTGCAGTTGGCCAAGGACAGCAGCAGGGCCGAACAGTTTGTGTGGGACAGCCAGCCCTACCTGGAGAGCCCTCAGGCCCCCATGCGAGAGGCGGCCCTCAGGTTCATTGGTGAGTCCCAGTCCCCAGGTCCCTCTTTGGGCAGCCTGGCCCCATCCCCCAGCCCTGGGGCTGCCACGGGCAGGGCCTCGGCCTCCCTGTGCCCCCCTGCCAACACAGGTGGCTTTGGTGGCCACCTTGCCAGTGCCACCCTCGGGCTGCTGAGGGGGTCAGGCAGGGCCAGGGGCCACGCTGCTGGGAGCACACTGGGGAGCAGGGGCTGACGGAGCTCTGTGCCCAGGGCTGGCTGCGCGGCACCTGACAGAGCAGAGTGAGGACACCGTGGCTGAGGTTCTCTGGGGTGAGTGGGGAGCCAGGGCTCAGGGGAGCTGAGGCGTCTCAGCACACACGGGGGCTCATCTGGGCTCTCCTTCTGTCGTAGAACTTGACAGACTGCAAGCAGGAGACAAGGATCCCGCCATCTGTTCCCTGGCAGCTCAGACCAGCTTGGTCCTGAAGTCTCCAAGGAAGCAGCGAAGATCAGGATTCTCCCTGCGCGCTCTGTGCTGCTGGTGCCGCTGAGCAGAGAGGGACCTTGATGTAAGGCTTGGCAGGGACACACACTCAAACACCTGCTGAATGATCAGGTGTGGAAAGGATGCCCTGGCTTTCTAAGGTCTTTCTCATAGTGCCAGCGGGCGTTTCCATGACTGCTGACTCTGCCATTGCCCTGACCAGTAGGGACCCATTCCCCCCAGCCCCTGAGCATGGCGTGAGGTGGTCTAGAATAAGCCCAGGGTCATGGCCAGTCCCCTCCTGGCTCCTGTCAAATGGCTCAGCTGCCGGCCCTCAGCCCTTCTGCTCTTCTGCCTGCCTCCCCCAGGCTGGTCAAAATGAGGACAGAGGTGCTGCCTGTGGAGAGATGCAGATCCCAGGCCTGGGGAAGCTGCTGGCACATCCATTCAAGTTGCTCAAGAGAGAAGAGACCACTTTATGGCTCTGGATGCTCTCTGCGCCCACTTCAAGTTCATCTGTCAGCAGAAAGGTAAGAGAAGCTGTGGTGGGCTGCATCCCTGCGCACGGCCGCATCCCCCCGATGCATCTGCTCGTCTTCCCGGCCTTGCGATGGCCCCTTCTGTGCAGACACGGGGCTCATGTGGGCTCTGCTTCTGTCCCAGAACTTGAAATACTGCGGGCCAGAGAGAAGGATCCTGGGCGCTCAGACCTGCCTGCCTAAAATCCTGGGAGAGGAGTCGGTGTGGCTGGATCCAAGCCCAGCCACAGACCTGTCCAAACTCTGTATATAGTTCTAGAAAGTTAATTACCTTCTATATATAATTTTTATAAGTAAACCATATCTATAAATTATATATTTTATAAATATATATAAGATATGAAAATTTTGAGTAAATAAAAAATATAAATTATATCTATTATGTCATGTATCTAATGTACATATATTATGAATATATATTATATATATTCACTATATATAGAGATTAGCTTTTCAAATAAAATAAACAATGACTTGAAATCAGTTACAGGAATGATAGTGACTGCAGCACACAGCTCTATCTATGAGTATAGTGCACCATTTTTGAAGCAATATGGAAGCAATTATGTTAAAGCTAGCAGACTTGGGAGGAAAAGTGAGAATTGCGGGTGGGAAATGTGAGGAGGAAAGGGTGGGAAATGTGCGGGCACAAAATGGTGGGAAATATGAGGGGACAAAATGGTGGGGAAACATGAGGGGAGAAAAGGGCGGGAAACATGAGGGGAGAAAAGGGCGGGAAACATGAGGGGAGAAAAGGGCGGGAAACGTGAGGGGAGAAAAGGGCGGGAAACGTGAGGGGAGAAAAGGGCCGGAAATGCAACGCAGAAAAGGCACAGGACTCTTGAGCAAAAAGGATGGGAAATGAGAGGAAGAAAGAGTGCGAAACATAGGGAGAAAAGGTGAGAAACATGAGGGAAAGCATGATGGCAAATGTGAGGGGACAAAAGGGCAGGAAGTGTGAAGGGAAAAAAATGGTAGGAAATGTGAGGGAGGGAAAAAATGTGGAAAATGTCAGGAGAGAAAAGAGCAGGAAATGTGAGAGGGAAGAGATGGGAAACGCGAGGAGAAAAAGATGGGAAATGGGAGGAATCATGGCTGTGAAACATAAGGGCAAAAAAGGCCGGAAACATGAGGCCAAAAATGATGGGAAATGTGAGGGGATGGAAAAGCAGGGAGCATGAGAGAAAAAGAGGTGGGGAACTTGAGGGGAAAAGGGTGGGAAACGTGAATAAAACAGGAAAATGGCGGGACAAATGACCTGAGCCCAGCGGTGCTTTGTTTGGGGTCCTGGTTGGATTCAGCAGCTCGAGCTTGCACTGTGTTACTGCACCGTGAATAAATGGCTTTGTGGAACAAGACATCTGAGACTCTGCCATGGCAAACCTGGGGCTGAAGCAGTGAGGAAACCTGGTGGGACTGTGTGAGCAGGGACGCGTTGGGTCACTGGAGCTGCTGCCGCTGTGAAGGGGCTCCAGTCCCAGCAGTTCAAATCTGTGGCCTTGGAGGTTCTCCCAGAGAGACTCAACAAGGTCACACTGGATCAGTTCCTTAACACTGCCATGGCCACAGCAAGTCCTTGCACCATTGCTTTGGGTGCTTCCCTCTTTGCCCACTCCCCTCAGAGTTTGTTCCTGTCCCAGTTGTCAGCTCCTGTGCTGCCTTTCCCACTCCGTTGGAAATCTCCAATCACACAACTGTGTGTGCTCGGAACCCGAGCTGCTCTCCTCACACAGTTCTCGGGTGGTCTCAGCACTCAGGGACAGGTGGGCTCAGGTCCCTGGGACAAGGGCCCCACGCCATGAAGCTCCATCATGAATGAGCTTGGGATTGGGGGTCCCGGGGGAGGTTTGGGGGTCTCAAGTGAGAGGGTCTGCAGTGGTTCAAGGTGAGGGGCTCTGGGGATCCTGGAGGGAGGTTGAGGATCCCCATTGGATTTGGGGGTCCCGGGGCTTTTTGAGTTGTTCCACAAGGTGTTTGAGTGGCCCCAAGGGCATTTGGGGGACTGAGGAGGGAGAGTGCTGAGTGTTCAAGGAGGTGTTTGGGGGACACCGGAGGGGGATTGGAGGTCCCAAGGAGAGTCTGGGTGGACTTGTGGGGCCCAGGGGGGAAGTTCAGGCAGGGTTTGGAAAGGGAGGGTGGTGGGAGTTTGGGTGAGGTTGGTGGGTTCAGGGCTGCCAGTGAAGGCTAGAGGGGTCCCGGAGGAGGGCTTGGGGCATCCCAGAGAAGAGTTTGGAGGGTGCCAGGGGGGTTTTGGGAGTCTCAGAGCCTCCCAAGTTATGTGACTCCCCAGTCCGAGAACTCACAATTATCATCTCCCTCAAATTGTAAGCCCCCCAGTCGTGTGAACCACCAGAAATTTGTCCCCAAGACAGAAACCAAAAACGCATGGTAACCCCCAAAATCTGAACCCCATTCCCATGATCCCCCCAAGCTGTGACCCTGAAATCTGAGCCCCTAAAGTCTGACCCCCCCAAGTCATGCGATTCCCCACAAAATGAGACGCCCATCATGTGAGTGTCTAATCTGCTCCCCCAGGGCTGTGTGACTCCCCAACTCCTACGACACCCCCAAGTCATGGCACCCCCTCAGTCTGAGCCCCCGCCACTCTGGGTCCCCCACTCTGAGCTCACCCAACTCCCCAACATCTCACCCCCATTCCCATCACCCTCCAAATTGCATCAGCCCCCATTCTGAGCACCCCCCAAGCCCTGTGGCCCCCTCAAACCTGACCCCTCCCATTCCCACCTATACCCAAAATCTGAACCCCCTCAAATCGTGCAACTCCCCCACATTCCCACCCCCTCAAAATCCCCTGCCTCAATTCCCCCAGGGTCCTGCCCCCACCACCTCCAAAATATCCCCAAACCCCCCTTGAGCCCTCACAACCCCCTCCTTGCTTAAAAAACACACGCAGAGCTTCAGAAATGATAAAAAGCTCTCGCCAACACCCACGACTGCAACGTAGGAATGATGCACGGTCCCCAGTCATGGTATAACTGGAAACATTTATTAAAAGTCCACATAGCTTTTATTACATTTTCACTACTTGAGAACACAATCTTATAGAGCATGCACAGAAAGCAGGGCTGAAAAGCTCAAGCCCAAGGAAGGCTTATGAGCCTTCGTCCAAAACGACCACCAGGAGGCTGACGACCACCTCGTGCAGAAACCGCCCATGTGCTACAAGGCCTGACATCATCATCACGTCATTAGAAAATATGTTGCACTATGAAGGCAAGGAAAGTATAATGTGGGCATTAAATAAAAAAGTGTAAAAGCTAGAACTGTGTGAAGAATGGACCAGTGAGTTTGTGGTGGAGCTATCCCCCTCACTCCCGGCGTCGAAGAAACAAATACCTGCTCTCTAGGCCTTATACTATGGAGCACTGTTTTCTTGCCTAGGTTTCAGGCATCAATACAAGAAAATATACGTGCCAAACATCATAGAATCATCAGAAGCGCTCTAAGCCCCACTATAGCGAAACCAACGGCATGTTTAACCCAAGGTCCAAAACGGAATCTGCCCAGCCAGGAGAACAGGCCAAAAGGATCCCATCCCTGCTTTGGCTGCTGTTCTCCAGACAGCTCCTTCAATTCCTGCATGCTTTTGGGAATGGATTCAGAATGGTCACTCAGGTTCATACAGCACATTCCAACAAAGGCTTCACACCTGTGTCCTTGGGCTAGCAACAAAAACTCTAGTGCTGCTCTACTTTGCAATGTTGCGTGACGTACAGAGTCGACATCTGTTAACAATCCTGTTAAAGCATTACTGGTAGCGTTACTTTCCCTCGCAAGCCAACAGCCCAGTTTATCAATTGGGATCAAGGCCTGTGCCAGACCAACAGAGGCAACTAAGGAACTCAAACTTCTTTTGGCAGGATTCCAGAATTTAACCTCAGAGTTACAATCAGGGCTGAGGGATTTAACATCACGCTTATTTTGCCTATGTCGCAGTGTCCAATTAGTTAGTGCTTTGAGATTGGGATGAAACATGGTTAAACGACTAAAAGTAATGGACCTCGCACTGCTTTTCCTGGAATGCCTTCCCATGCTCTCTTGCCACATATCAAAAATATGTTATCGGGCAGGCTTATTGCATTGGTCCCTGTTGCGACCTGGGAGGGAGTAGTGAGATTGCACCAGGCAGAGGCATCACGGTAAATGCCAGTGCCGCTTCTATCAACTCCTGTGTTGTCTGTGTGTGGATCGTTAGCGTCATTAGGGTAAAAACACACAGGAGCTTTTATAGAGCCTAGTACATCCAGCTCTTGCGGCCGCAGTGAGAGAGCAGGGAAGTTACTTATTTTTCTCACGCCTCCATTAGCATTGCCCAAATGCCATCCCACAGACTGGCCAGCATCAGACTGCCAAACACGCTGTTGTGGGTTGGGTTTGTAACCGGGCAGAAACACCAATTTAGTGTAGTGGTTTGGTCTAAAATACTCATTACTGTTTATCTTCTGTGAGATAAGAATTAGGAGAAATGCAAAGCGGGCACCAACTTGAAAGAATATAAAGAAGTTTATTAACAGACCTAGAAGAAGAAAAGAAAAAAAACCAAAAATTTATACCACCTTCAGAACTCTCCTCCTCCCCCACCTTCCTCCCTTCTCCCACTGACAATGTAATGACAACCCTTAAGGTGTTCAGTCTGTTTACCACTTCCATAATAACCTTGTTCAGTCCATTTAGAAAGAGAAGTCTCATTTTGCTCATGCTATGAAAACAGTATCACACCAAGACAGCCACCCACTTCCAAATATTGTTCAGTCCATTTAGGAAGAGGAGTCTCTCTGCTCGCAATGTGAGTCCCTTCCCCCGACTTGCAGCTTTTCCCGCAACTGCCTTCGAGGGTCCACTCTTGAAGTTTTTTGGGGTACAATTTTAAGGTTGAGCCATTCAGAAACAAAAAAAACAGAGGCCCTTCTCCTTCCCTGGGAGCAAAGGGTCTTTCTTATCTTCAAGACTATCTCTGGGAGCATCTCTAGGAATTGAGGTTTTTCTCCTTTCCTCTTTGGAGCAAAAGTCCTCATCTGGTTCATCTGGTTCATCTCTCTCTGTCCAAACTTCTCATGAAATTACAGCTGCGGCAGCATCTGCCTATTGCTTACGAGTTGAACACTCCACCCCCCATATCTTCATGAAATTACAACGGGATACTCTAATATATCATAGCTTCATAACAGACTTTCAGCTTTAAGCATCTCCTCTCTCTCTCCCCTCAGGTTTTCAGCTCTTCACAGCAATAAAAGGGTTAATCTCACCTCGGCCTTGCAGCTGGAATGTTGCTTATCGCTGTTGGTCACTGACCTGTGCCGGACAGAGGTGCCGCTTTGCTGAATCTCGGCCGCAGTGGGGAGGGGGGGTTCCAAGCCGCTCTGGCCGCCCACGGCAAGGCAGTGGGGGGGGTTCCATGGCTGGAACAGTCCCATGGCTCCAGGCTGGCCGTGGACCGGCCCGGCCTGGCCCAAGCAGGGCCTGGACTGGGCCCACTGGCCCCCGCACGGGGCCCGCAGCCACCTGTCCCAGCGCCGGAAACGAGAGAGAGCTTGGGGGGGAGTTTGTCTATTCTTAAGTGTGGATCACAGAGACGGTCACAACTTTAAGTGGCTTAAAGAGTTGTCCATATTCAAACTGGCCAGCTGATAGGTTCTATCAGGTCCCAGAGGAAGCTGTAAGCACCCCTTAGCAAGGATATCCCTTCCGGGACTATGCTTGCTAACCTATGACACCCATACATTTTTGTACCTGCCTAACTCTCCAAAACCATTATTAGGAGGAAACTTACTGGAAAAATTGAATGCAGAGATCAAGTGTCAGGAAGGGGACATTCAAATTAAAATCCCCAAGTCTAAATATGTGGAAGCTTCAATTCTTATGTGACAGGAACTGATTTGCCAATCTGAACCTATTACCAAAAAAAAATTAAGGATGCAGTAATCCCCATTGTGTGGGCCAGCAAGAGCCCTGGAAGATCAAAAAGAACAGAATGTGTAAGAATCAAACTAAAATCAGACACAGGCCCAGTAAGACAAAAGCAATACCTTTCAAAACTGGAAAGCTGAAAAGGCTTATTACCTATCCTTAAGTTGTTAAGGTACCAGTTATTGGTAGAATTTGAATCTAGATATATGTAGCAGGTTCGGTTCGTAACCAGGCAGAAACACCAATGTAGTGTAGAGGTTGGGCCCAAAATACTCATTACTGTTTATCTTCTGTGAGATAAGAATTAGGAGAAATGCAAAGCAGGCACCAAACTTGAAAGAATATAAAGAAGTTTATTAACAGACCTAAAAGAGGGGAAAAAAATTATACCATACCTTCAGAACTCTCCTCCTCCCCCCACCTTCCTCCCTTCTCCCACTGACAATGTAAAGACAACCCTTCAGATGTTCAGTCTGTTTACCAGTTCCATAATAACCTTGTTCAGTCCTTTTAGAAAGAGAAGTCTCTTTTTGCTCGTGCTTTGAAAACAGTATCACACCGAGACAGCCACCCACTTCCAAATATTGTTCAGTCCATTTAGGAAGAGGAGTCTCTCTGCTCATATGTGAGTCCCTTCCCCCGACTTGCAGCTTTTCCCACAGCTGCTTTTGAGGGTCCATTCTTGAAGGTTTTTGGGGTACAATTTTAAGGTTGAGCCGTTCAGAAACAAAAAAACAGAGGCCCTTCTCCTTCCCTGGGAGAAAAGGGTCTTCCTCATCTTCATCTTTAGGACTATCTCTGGGAGCATCTCTAGGAACTGAGGTTTTCTCCTTTCCCATTTGGAGCAAAAGTCCTCATCTGGTCCATCTCTCCCTGTCCAAACTTCTCATGAAATTACAGCTGCGTCAGCATCTGCCTATCTCAGCGCAGGTGCTTTTGCTCACAAGTACAAGTTGAACACTCCACCCCCCATATCTTCATGAAATTACAATGGGATACTCTGATATATCATAGCTTCACAACAGACTTTCAGCTTTAAGCATCTCCTCTTTCTCTTCCCTCAGGTTTTCAGCTCTTCACAGCACTAAAAGGGTTAATCTCACCTCAGCCTTGCAGCTGGAATGTTGCTTATCGCAGTGGAGGGGGGGGGAGCCGGAGCCTCTCCGGCTGCCCACGGCAAAGCAGTGGTGGGGGGGGGGCTCCAGGATGGCCGTGGGCCCAGCCCAGCCTGGCCCGAGCAGGGGCCGGGCCCACTGGCCCCCACACGGGGCCCAAAGCCACCTGTCCCAGCACTGGAAATGAGAGAGAGCCTGGGGGGGGGAGTTTGTCTATTCTTAAGTGTGGATCACAGAGGCGGTCACAGCTTTAAGTGGCTCAAAGAATTGTCCATATTCAACCTGGCCATCTGATAGGTCCTGTCAGGTCATAGAAGAAGCTGTAAGGAGAACATCACTTCCGAGACTCAGCTTGCTAACCTATGACAATATAATATTCCAATTTTGTGAGTCACAAAGGCTAATGTCAGTTAGTAAGTTAGTCCAAGACTTAAGAGCAATTAATAAAATAGTATGATAACTAACCCATATACACTCTTAATCATGCTAAAAGAAAATTCAGAATGGTTCATTGTAATAGATTTAAAAGATGCTTTTTTCTGTGACAGCCAGGAACTACTCACGTTTGAGTGGGAAAATCCACAGACACGACTGTATTACCACAAGTATCTAAAAATAGCCCCACAATTGTTTGGCAAACAACTAGCAAAGGAATTAGAAGAATGGAAGACCTTTAATCCCTAAGGGACTGTATTACAATATGTTGATATCCTGATAGCCACCAAAACTAAATAACAGTGCCAAGACCTAACCGTTAAATTGTTAGAGTTTTTAGCATTGCATGTATACAGAGTATTGAGGAAGAAGGCCCAAGTGATGATCTTTCTGGGTTTAGAAATTCTACAAGGTCAAAGGAAACTACGTACAAGCCACGAACTGTAAGAGAATTGTGTGCCTTTCTTGGAATGGTCAGGTAGTGGATCCAGTAATTACAGGTCCAACCTGTAATGGACTTTTGAAAACCGCACATAAAGATTTTATTATATGGACAAATGGTACTTGGGCTGCATTCAAACATGGGTTTGTCTTTGGGCTTGCCAGATCCCATGAGATCTTTTGAATTATTCATTTGTGCCAAGGATGGCCCAGCTCTTTGCAAGCAGTCACAGATACGGTGCTGTTGATTCAGGAAGCTCCTAAATTGACTCTGGGACAAACGTTGTGTACAGTGTGTGGTACAGATGGGCTTAGAACAGAAGGGGGGCCACTGGCTGCTCCCAGCTGAATGTTCGAGTACCAAGTGACACTTGTGGACCCCCAAAACCACTTCTATTGTTAATCTTGCTTTTTTTTCTGTCAACCACCAAAGTAGAAAGTACTCCAGAACATGATTGCTTACAAACAATCAAAGAAGTTTATTCCAGCCCTGGATTTAAAGAACAGCCTGGCAGAGAACCCAGATGGGGAATTATACACGGACAGAAGTAGCTTTGTTTGCAATGGGAAATGCATGTCAGGGTACGTGGTGACTACCCTGAGCGAGGTAACTGAATCTAAGGCTCCAATGCCAGATATTTCAGCACAGAAGGCTGAACTGGTTGCTCTAACACAGGCATTGGAACTGAGGAAGTAAACATCTGGATGGATTCTGAGTATGCTTTTGGTGTAGAGCATGCCACGGGGCATGGGAGAGAGAGATTTGTTATCAGCACGAGGAATGTTGATCAAACATGGGACACAAATATTACACTTAGTGGGAGCATTACAAAAACCAGCTAAAGTTGCAATAATTCACTGTAGAGCACATCAGACAAATCAAATAGGGCCAAAATGTGGAAATTACTTGGCCAGTAGAGCAGCTGAAGAGGCTGCAGAAAAAGGCATCTGTAGCAATGGGAGATTAGCCTACCAGATATTAAGCCAGAATAGAGTGCAAAAGATTGCCACTTAATTGAAGCATTATATTCTAAATTTCTCCCCTATGGATGGGCAGTCATTGTTACTGCACAAGAAATCGTTTCCAAGAAAATAAAATGGTGATAGGGGCTATCAAATCTGGTAACTCCCCAGGAGATTACTGGCAAATTGGCTTTACAGAACTGTCATGTAAGGTGAGCTATAAATATCTTTTAGTCTTAGTGAATGCATTTTCTGGATAGCCTGAAGTGTTTCACTGTTGCACCAATATGGCAAAAGAAGTAGTGAAAATATTGCTAAATCAAATTCTGCACTTTGAAGTTCCTCTAGGAATGCCATCAGATAGAGGGCCTCATTTTATAGCAAGAATAGTAGAACAGGTCAGCAAGGCCTTGGAAACTCAGTGGGATTTACACACTCCATACCAGCCATAAGCCAGCAGAAAGGTAGAGAGGATGATTTGTACTATTAAGCTGCAACTCAGTAAACTGAGTAAAGGAACCTCACTGACTTGGGTACAAGGGCTCCCAATTGCTTTGTTGAGAATTAGGATCCAACCCAGGGGCACAGGAAGATTAAGCTCTTCTGTGGGCAACTCTATCAAACCCCACACATCCCAGGGGATGTGCATGTTAAAGGTGGGGCAGACCTCAAGAAGTCCCTCATGTCTTTAGGCAAAACATTGCAGGATTTATGATGGGCAGTTGTCGTCGCCAGAGTGACAGGACTGGACACAGCAGCACCAGAATTCCAACCAGGAGGCTGGGGGTACCTCAAGGACTGGGTACCTGGCACCTCTCCAACCAAAGTGGAAAGGACCCTACCAAGTATTGTTAATCACAGACTCTGCGGTAATGCTGAACAGCAAAGGACCTTGAGCATGTTATTCTAGAATTAAAGAAAAAGGTGTCAGCTCTGCAGACAACTGAATTGTGGTCCCCAGCCCAAATAAGATTGAGGAAAAATAAGGAATAATGTTGTAACTAAAATATTACTTATATCTGTAGTGTAAGTAGTATCTCGATATTTAACTGAAGTCTTTGTTGGCAAAAAACAGTTTTAGAGTTTCACCAAGGAATCAGTCATGAAAATTCTTATGAAAATTTAAAGATCAAAGGAGGTAAAATATTAAATGTAACTAATTTCTGGATATGTTCTCAAATAATGTTGGGAGGAATGGGGCTCTGCAGAATCCCATGGCCTTAGATTATCTGCTGGCTAGCCAAGGAGGAAGGTGTGCTATTATAGGACAGGAATGCTGCATTTTATTAGTGATGGGCTGGAAGTCCAACAGACAGGAATCAATAGAAAGAGCAGTAGAAGAGTGGCAGAAAGAAGAAAATTCTTCTTGATGGGGTTGGCTTATTTCAGGTCTACCAAATTTGAGACTGCTATGAAATGCATTTGTGGGCTCACTGTAACCATTGTAACGTGTGCACTTCCTTGTATTCAATGTTAGAGCTGTTCTAACACTTTGCGCTGGAAAACAAAGTACTAAGACAGTCTCAAGAAAAGGGGGGACTTGATAAATAGGTTAGAGAATAGAAATTTTCAGTTCCCCTGAAGGTGCTGGATAGAGCTTAAAGACAAACTGTCAAAAAAAAAAAAAAAAAGGATTTAAAGTATGCACACAGGATGATAAATTTATCTGGAGCCAGAAACAGATAGAAACAGATATAAAGGACTACAGTGGTTTTTGGGCAAGTTATGTAACAAGAGGCAACAGAGCATGCACAAAGAAAATTTTTACCTTTACTATTGAAGCATTCAGTGAATACAATCACCAGAGACCCCTTTAGATGCCCCTTCAGGAGCATAAAAGGACTTCCAGTATGAGGTGGATGCATGGCAATTAGTTCTAGAAAGTGATGTTTATGTAATAGATAGGAGGCACATGGTAATGAATATGTATGATTATGATGGATAAGTACCTTATTGTAAAGTCTCACCTCACACACAGAATAAGGAGAAATCCTCTGTGTATCCTGCACAGGTAAAGAATTCCTGCTTTCTAATGCTTCAAATTGTGTTAGAAAGTTTCTTTTCTGGATGATTTTGATACCAGTGTGAGGGCTTGTTAGCCAACACTTTTTCAGTCTAAACTGTGTGTGTTTCCTGGAATTGAGGCAACTGTGCCATAAAGCACAAGAGCTCCCTGACAGGAAAGCTTCATCTAGAGCATCTCTGTCATCCACAAGGCAGGCTTCATCGTAGAATGATACCAGATTAGTTAGAGACCTTTCCAAACAGCACGTAATCCCTAGGGCAGCAAGAAATACTTCTGGCGCAGTCTTTGAAGGAAGAAACAGCTGGGAAATATGACACCAAGAGGAGAGCGCAGAGGGAATCCAAGAGCTCTTCAGTTCATAGATGTGACCTTCTCCATAAGCAGAATTATTCCCATTTCAAGCTGATTTCTCTGAAGGGTTATTTGTCAATTCCCGGGGAAACCCTGCCTTCATTACCTATGTAACCTGTCAGGAAAACATCAGTCTTACAGAGTCCGTGATCTTCAGGCAGAGCCACACCCGGAGTTAATCCTCACTGTTTAATTCTTCATTTCAAATTCTCTGTTCAAAGTCAATAAGAACATTTCAGTTCATCTTTGATTCATAGATTGAAGACCTGAAGATCATTCTTACCTCACAACAGGTAAAATCCAGGTTTAACTTTAAAATAAGGCTCATGCACTTTATGGGCATGGAGCAGGATCTCTGCTTATCCTAAACTTCTCAGTGCCATCAGAGATCCATTTACACCCCATTGCCTACAACACACGTGACCTTCAGGCATCAAAGTGACTTTTTGGGCACAGAAACATTGTAATTGAACTTTAGAACCTGATTCTTCTGTTCATTTTCCTTCCCTTCTGCAGGTGGAAATTTTTCTGGCAAGAGGAAAAATACCTGTCCCATATCAGTGCTCACCTTTGCTGACCGAGGCAGGTAAGCAGCTCTCTGATGTTTCTTTCTCTCCTGAACAAGTGGTGAATGTGCTGCTGCTGTTGGGGTGGAAAGGAACCACTCTCTTCCCTTCACCCGAGCTGTGCACACAGGGACCAGCAAGCTCTTCCCATCCCCCAGGTCTCCTCAGGCAAAGGTGGCAAGAACTGGGAGCATCAGCAGCACAGGTGTTTCCAGGGGGGCTCAGAGAGGAACTGAAAGTGACAGGGAATGGTCATTTGGGGGAAAAGCTGAGCTATGGACTGGCCATCTGGGTCTGGTGTTTGTTTCCCCAAGGATGGTTCTGCTGACTTTGGTGTCCAGAGCTGGCTGTGCTGTCCTGGTACAGCTTGGAAGGGGAGGTGGCAGAGCAGGAGAGAAGGGTGGAATTCCCCCTCTGGAAAGGGCTGTTGGGCCCAGGGACACCCTTGGGGCAGGGCCTTGAGGCAAAGCAGGGCTGATGATAATTCTGGAACTTCCTTCTCAGCGAGCAAGGCTGGTTCCAAGTCTGGCCACTTGGAACTCTTTCCTGTTGGAAGCTGCAACAGTGTGAAACTGCCTTGATTTATGGTAGCTCAGGATGATGATAACTCCCAGAGCACCCAGGGGTCAGTAACCCCTGCAGAAATGTTAATAAGCTTAAAAATTTCCTGATTAGTTCCTTGAAAGATTAAAGTTGTCAGTTCCTAAGCACCAAACCTCATGTCATCAGGCATCATCTTTGTTTATCAATTAAATCATTCATCTCACGATTCCAGAGAGTTCAGTGATCTTTGCAGATCTCACAGATGTTGCAGGGTCAGTGTCAACCCAACTCCATTTTCTCCCTTTCTGGTGTAACCAGATCAATTCTTGCCCTCAGTTAAACTCTGTCCCAGTGAGTCTGTTTAGCAGTGCTGAACATGAAGCCTCGAGTGACAAAGGAACTCTGTCTTTGTGTGTTTAGTTACTGTTTTGAGGTTTTTAGGGTTAGTTTCACATGTCTTCTTTTGAAAAGCCTTCTGCTTGTTTGGGAATGTGGTTTTGGTCTCAGAAGTAATTGATCACATTAAACAGTGAGGATTCTTTTGGGCCCTCCTTGGATGACAGGAAATTTGTTTAGTCCACGGAGAGAGGCAGAGAAGGGCAGGATCTTTAGTGCAGTGCACAAAGCCGACCCTGGTGCAGCTCCCTAAATGGTTTCAGGTTTGTGCTGAGCTGGTGCACTGTCACTCTGCAGCCTGATGGTTCCCAAGCAGTAATGTCAGGATAGCAAGTGCCATGGATTTCCCCACCTTGTAGGCATGGGAGGAGGGGAAACGGTTTCTTCCTCCTTTTTCCCCTTCTCAGAGCATGGAGAGAGAAACTCGAGCAGTCTAAACCAGAGATTGAAGCTGGTGTGTTAATTAACATGTCCATCAAATTTAGGAGCAGGTAGTGGGGGCTGGGTTGAATTTTCCTCTCTTGCATCCCCTGTCACAACATCCTGGGATCATGTTGGACTCAGAGAAGTTCCCTGTATCTGCAGGGGTAACTGAGATCTCTGGAAAGGCACAAGTTTTCTGGAGGTCTGAACTCAACTATCTGAGAGTGTTGCACCTTTAGAAGTCACAGCTGGTGCCAGGTGCCAGGTGAGAGAGATCAGGGGGGACAGGATTTCCTTTCTTTGCTCACTTCACTTCTGTGTCTGTTCTGGGTCAGCTGCGGGATCATCCCACCCCGGGGACCACAGGGATGGAGCAGAGCAGATGGCTCCTGTTGGCTCTGACACTGCTTCTGGCCATCCCTGTCTCAGATAATGCTTCCAGGAGCTGTTCTGCTCCTTTCTGGGGGATTCCAGTTTGCAGCGATATATAGAGGACATCTACCCACATGGGCAGTTTGGGGGTGAACCAATGCAGAAATACCGTGGGAGAACATCAGTGCCAGGAGATGGATTTGCCACTGGGAACGTGTCCCTGACACTGAAGAATGTCCTGGCAGATGAAGGAATGTACAGTTGCACTGTGACATCCAGGAACTGGAGCACTGATACATCCACCAAGCTCAGCATTGCAGGTTGGAGACTTCCTGCGCTGGGTGGGGAAGGGGGGAAGCTCTTACAGAGGGAAAAGAGCTCTCTGAAAGGTCACTGTCCCCCAGCTGATGCCGCCTCATATGACCCAACACATCACCTCCCCACTCCCAGCAGCCCGTGGGCCACATGGCATCTGTCCTTTTATCAATCCAGCAATTACTGCTGTTTGTTACCAGTGTCACAGCTGGCATTAGCTTTAGGTGTGAATTTCTTTTCCAAGGGTCAGGTACTATGTGTTCTACATGTGTTTTATTAGAGTGATCCTTAGGAAAAAAGACATTGCTCTCTTTTCTTTCTTTTCTAATTGTAGTTGTAAGGTCTTGTTGGGATGGCTGAGTAATCCGGTGTAAATAACCATGCTGTAATATTAAAAGCATTTTTCTGCAAACATAAAACGATAAACCACTAATGATTTTTTTATCATGCTATTTCCGAGTTTCTGATTTCTGTTGCAGCCTTAGCTACAGCAGACTCATTAGTTACTGTGCTGTCCAGTATAGTCCCTCTGTGTCTGGAACTGACTTTATTCCTTTATAGGAGCCCAGGAATTTCCATCAGGAGCCATCACAGCTGTGTAGGTAGTCAACAGTCCTTCCCACTGCTGCTTGAGTGACTCCTCATCTCACACCCAGATGTACACTCAGTTTTCTGTCTGTTAAGGATATACTTGAACATCAAGGCTATGAGAGGAACTAAACCAACAGAACTCATGCAATGATTGATGCATGAATCATGAAGTTGCGGACTTCTCTGCCCACACTTTCAAACCCCAACCTTTCCACCTCCCTCAGAGATCTTCCCTAGTGCTAGCACAATATCAGTCCCCTCTTTAACTCACCTTTCTTTCTGTGCTTCTGCCTTTCTGTGCTGGGTCCTAAAGTCCTGGTCACAGTCCTGGATCATCACTCCAGCCCCTCTGTAGTTCGCCAGCAGAGAGAGGGGCAAAGCAAGATGTGTTTCAACCCAAGACTTTGAGTTTCAAGGTCTTTAGGGTCCCTTTGTGGTCGCCAGCAACTGATGCCTTTTCCTGGTCTTAAAATCAAGACTCAAACATGGTTAAAAGGGAAAAAGGGATTTCACTTTGGTATTTATTTTAAGGATCCTTAGGTGCACACGTCCAGGTCGAATGCACCTCCATGCACACCGCAATGCACACCCCCAAAAGATCAGGTATAACATTATAGGTGTTACTGATTAGCATGACTATCAAAGATTCCCCAATGAGAGCCTCAAGTGATCCCCCCTCCCCAAGGAGCCTCCCCCTGGATGGTTCTATCTTAGTTTACAGAATGTGTCCTGGAGAGAACCTTGGAGTCTGGGGCACACTGATCCCTAGCTACAAAGCTTCTAAAATGTTTACTCTCAGCTTGACAGACAAGTCCAAAAATGTAGGTGAAAAGCACTAAGAATACAGAAGTTGTAAAAGGTATAACAGGGGTATAAAAGAAAAGGCAAAAAATCACCATAGCATCATGATACAGGTGTTTTTTTCCAGTTACTGGAGGTTTCTGGCCTCCACTTGCAGACACAGCACTGTTCTCACCACTGCCACACAGGGCAGTTTGCGAAGCTTCTTTGAGAAACTTCTGTTCTGCTGAGAACATAAAACAACCTTGTACAGAGAGAAGAGCGGTTTAGACTGTGGGGAATATCCATCAGGAACCGATTGTGTGTTGGTGGCCATTAGAATCAATAGCACCCAGGCCATCGGTCCTCAACTGTCCATCCGTCATAGGTACAATCCCAGTTTGGGGTAACTTCACCATGACTGCTTGGCCCACCCTTAAGTTGTCCTGAAAAGCTTCAATTTCATCATTTTGAGCTGTTTCAAGAAACATAGGGCTCAAGAAAGTTTATGAAACTGGACTCCCCATTGGTCCATGGTGGTTATTTATCTGATATAACACAGAGAGTAACCTTTTATCCCATCCAGATTTGTGTGGCCTAAGGTAGCGTTTTAGCAAACCTTTGGCACACTCTACAATCCCGTTGGATTTGGGATAATAAGGTGTATGGAAAACCCATTTATTACCTTCCCTTTTGGCCCAATCTTGTACCATCACACTGTTGAAGTGTGTGATCCATTGTCACTCTGTGTAGAGTCTGGCACAGGGAGACTGGAAAACCAGTTACTGAGTCAAGAAATAGTAGCTTTGGTACCAGCATGCCTGCTTTTAGTGGCAACTAACAGTCCAGATACCACTTCCACACCTGTTAGTTTGTACTTGTAGCCATTAGATGTTTTCAGAGGCCCAATATAATCTATTTGCCAAGTGCACCAGACCGTTCTGTCACTTTTGATATTTAAAGGCAGTGCCAAGTCTGGATGATTTTGTTTGAGTCTCAGCTGGCACTGGGGACACTGAGTGAGAATGCCTTTACACATCTTCCTGGTCAGTGGCCAGCCTCTGCTTTGTGCTGCAAAAACAGTTTCTTGTCCACAATGCCCCAATTCACAATGTAACCATTCACCTAATCAACACCAATGTTGTGGACCTTCCAACTACTAATTTTTTCTCTTTTCTAATTTTTGTCAGCTGATCCAACTTGTTATTGGAAGAAGTCAGTAAAGCTTGGCCCTTTTCATGAACTTTGACACATTATGTGACAATTGGATGCAACAGAGCCTGTAACGACCATTTTCAATTTTCCTTCTGAAAAAACAAATTTCCATTCACTTGATAAATTGATGCTTCCCACTGACACAACCACTGGGTATCACCAGCCCAGACAGTATAAGAATCAAGATGCACTGCCCTTGCTTACTCCTTTACTGCCACCAATACAGCTTTTAACTCTTCCACCTGTGAACTTCCTACTCCTTCTGCTAAACCTAACCCTAACCGTAACCCTAACCCCAACCCTAACCCTAACCCTAAGCCTAAACCTAACCCTAACCGTAACCCTAACCCTAACCCTAACCCTAACGCTAAACCTAACTGTAACCCTAACCCTAACCCTAACCCTAACCCTAACTACTTCCATTCCTATTTCAATGTTTAGAACAACTGCTCTGTACTTCCATTTACCATCAATGTGTTTGGCTGAGGCATCAGTGAACCAGACATCTTCAGCATCTGAAGTGAATGCAGGAGTATCCAGTATAGGACTAGGTTTATATGGCTGTTTTAAAGCTGACATGTCTGGAGTCACAGCTATCTGTAGTTTTGTAGGTTTTGTTGGCCCCTCAGTGACATCCATTTGGTCTGTGACCCCAGAGATATCTGCACACCATTTGTGCCCCGTTGGTGTTTGTGCAATTCCCTTTGGCAGAGCACTGCCTTTCCTAATACTGGCCAACAGATTGAAAGGTCCTTGGATTTTCACAGGCTGACGCTGTTGAATTTTTCTCTACTTGTTTAAGAGCATGGGTCAGAGATAATAATCCCTTTTCCCAATCAGTGTATCTCTTTTCAGTATCTTTTAATGCTGTGGAGCTGAACCCTAATGGTCTTCTGGGTCCATGTGACCTTTCTGAAACATTATGTTAAGTCCCATGTTCCGCAAAACCCCAATCAGCAAAACCCCCAGTAATAGGATCACTGGGCTGAACTGGCCCAAGAGTTTTCAACTTGTCTATCAGCATTGCAAAGCCTGTTTGTGACTGTCAAGCCATTGCCAATTTTAGTTTTTCCTCATTAATGTGTACAAGGGCCTTGCTATTATAGAAAATCCAGGAACATGATTTCTCCAGTATGATGATGTCCCACAGTGGTAGGGAGGAGAAGAGAGATCCAACAGGCAGGAATTGTGCAGCAAGATTGATTTATTTAATTATTTTACAAACTCTTTTATAGACTTTTTTCTTCATAGTCTAATTGGACAAAGGATCAGCCACCCCTTGGGGGTGATTGGCTAAAATCCTGAAACATCCATTGTCAAAATATTTTTCTACTGTACTATAAACAAAGCTCTGCAAGGTTGCAGGTGTTCATAGTTTGTAGAACTCTGCTAAAATCTTCCGTGAGAGAGAAAAGTATTTCACGGGACTGGAAAAAAAAAATTCTTGCTAGCAGCAATATTGTATCCACACTCCAGTATCCCAAAGTAACCCCGATCTTTTGGAGCGTCTTGTTACTAGTGGGGTAGATAGAGCATCTAATTTTGTAATGGTTGCATCTGGAATTACAACTTGGCCTGCTAATCCCCCAGGCATTTCACCTCCTCAGAAGGCCCTTGGCACTTAGCTGAGGATGCTTCTATCCCCTCCTCATTTAAGGTATTCCATATATCCAGTGCTCTTGTTCTTACTGCACTTTCCTCCTCACCTACCAACATAGCCTCAATATATTGATAGATTTGTACTCCTTCCTGAGTTTTTGTTTGTGGAAGGGGTTCAGCTAAAGCATTGTGTGCGATGATGGGTGAGTGCTTATACTCTTGGGGCAGGCGGCTGAGGGTGTATTGTGTTCCTTCCCAAGCAAATGCAAATTTGGGTTTAGCTTCTTCCTGAATTGGGACCATAAAAACATGTCTTTTATATCCCAAACTGCCATCCATTCATATGCAGCTGCCTGTAGCATAGGAGTGAGGTTTGTAATATTTGGGATGGCTGCAGTGAGTGGTCCCATGTTTGCATTAAGCCTTCAATAATCAATTGTTAAACACCAGCTCCCGTCTGCTTTTTTCACTGGGCAGACAGGAGAATTGTAAGCAGAATGCATCCCAAATATAACACCTCTCTGTTCTAAACCTTTAATTACTTCCTTTGTCCCTTGTTTGGCCAAAGGAGGTATAGGGTACTGTTTAATGTTAGTTACAGCAGAAGCAGGTAAAACTGGAGCCACTTTTACTTTTTTCTATCTTTCCCAGAAAGATTACTGTGTGGGGTTTTTTTACTGAATGGGGTTTTTGTGGGCCTGAAGGACCAAGCATGCCCGTTGAGTAATTGCCAAACTTTTCCTTTAAGGATGTCACGCCTAAAATGTTTTTTCATGATCTGCAATTGCAAATCTGTGTGAAGTCATTTGCTTTTCCCCAGGTAACCATAGTTGGACTTTGTCAGTGTAACAGATAATAACCTTTTCCATTAAAAGGAGTCAAACAATTTCTTTTTAAATTTCTAAAATATAAATTTAGTTTTTCAGCATCCATGGGGCCAATTAAAGAAATTTCAGCTCCCACATCAATTGAAAACTTCAAAGGTTGCCTTTTTGCTCCTGGAGATAAATAGATATGGGTCCCCTTGTTATCAGAAAACTGTTGATATGCAAGAATGTGCTGGGTGAGGGGCCCAAAGTTCATCCAGCACCTAGGGGTTTTCTTTCCCGTTGTGGTGCAATAGGATTGGAGGTGTGTTTTTCCTGTGGAGGGTTTGAGGCTGCCACTTTCCCCACACCCCACCTCTGAACTTCCCTGATTAGCTCTGCTATTACACTGTTAGATTGTTTTCTTAAGGCTGCTCTGGGTATTCCCAAAGCCAGGGCTGTTCTCCACAGCTCATTCCTTTGCTCTCAGGTGGATTAGGTGTTTCTTTCCTCTCAGGGGGGCTATGTTTCATAGTCCTCACTTGACTTGCAGGGGGCTTCCCACGTTTCAGTATTTGGGCTCTTTTTTGTGATTTTCCTTGCCCATGTCCCTTGCATGGTTTACCACATCACGCAGGAGTTCTGCCCATGTAGGGATCAGCCTCCTCGGAGCTTGTGGATCTTGCAAAGCTTCATTATGCATTACATCTCTTTTGATCTTCTCTTCTCTCCCCACCAAATGATTTTTTAGCATACTTGGAGCTCCTCTCAAGAGGTCTTAACATATCTGTTGCAGTGGGGATACTGTAATGCCTATATCAAACCAGGAGTCCCGTGGAAAACAAATATATACGGACGGATTCTTGCTAGATGTTTCAGAGATGTTTATTTCTCCAGCCGCATGGCCGGGCTCTGCCGAGAGACCCTTACAGTCGGGACCCGAGGGTCCTTTGCCCGCGCAGGGAAACACAAACCAACCAGTGGGGAACGAGGCTGAGCAGGGGCAGGGAAACCCCGTGCCTCCCTCAGGGCTACATGGCGGGGGGAGGAGACCCCGACATTTCACCCGTTTTATTTTAATAAAAGGAGAATGAAGACAACTGGATAACCATAACAAGAACTGTTTCAAAACAAAACAAGCCACCCTCCTGAGTCTTTAAATGTCCAAACAGATTCTGCGGAACACCTTAGGGCTGACAGAAGGGAGACAGAACTCTCTGGACATGCCTGTGGGGAAACTGAGGCAGGAGAGGGTTCAATCTCTTCCCTCCCCCTTTTCATCCCCCACTCGACATTGGAAAGGGATTTTTGGGGAAACAATTGGCAAAGGCATGGTTTTGTGAGGAAAACCATGGATGAGAAAACGGATTGGGAATACACTGGGGATAATAGGACATAGGATAAAAGGGAAAGGTGGGATTAGGAAAGGGAGACTGTAGGGGGGGTTTACAATGGAGATATTGTCTAACATGACTACGATTTCTTGCATATATACTGCCTTTTACAGGAACACCATCAGGCCCAGTGACCTGCGATGCTTGTAATCCTTTTCTACCTTGTATGATTTTGAATTCCACCACCTCTCCACCTCCCAAGCTTGGGATGCATTTTTCAGGGTTATTCTTTTTAATAGCAGTTCTATGCACGAATATGTCTTGCTGGTTATCACATCTTGTTATAAAACCATAGTTTTGTTTAACATTATACCATTTCACTGTCCCTAAGATCTTAGCTACTATGGTATTTTCCTTTTTCCGAGTGGCTGCTGTTTTCTGTCTCGCTGTGTCTTTGCTCTCCCTTTCGGTCCCTCCCGTGTTGGAACTGTGGGGACTGCTGGTTTCGGCGCGCTTTTCCCAGGGTCGCGTTTGGGGCCGCGCGGGCCGGGCCGGGCCGCGCCGCTCCGTTCTCCGTGCGTCACCTCCTCTGCTCTCAGCCGCGTTGCCACTGCCAGGCGCTGCATCTCGGCCAGGCCCCCAAGCGATGGCCCCCCCGCACCCCGCTCCAGCGCGCGTTCCGGCTGGGCACAGCTCCACTCTGCCGCCAGCCGCCGCCCGCGCTCCGCCCCTCTCGTTCAGGCTCTCACGGGGCTCGCTCCACCACGCGCTGCGCGGGGCCGGGCGGGCACTGCCAGGTCCCGCCGCTCCCGCCGCGCCTCGCTCCGCCACCGACACTGCGGCCCGCGTGGCTCCGCCCACGCGCGGGAATTGTCTCGCTGCTGCTCGCAGAGTGTTCGGTGCACGTGGCCGAGGCCGCACGGTCCCTGAGCCAGGCTTCCCTTCACCAGGACACAGCTGACATTGCTCAACAGTCTCGGTTATTAAATAATATTCACGAAAATATTCTTCCATCGGCATATATTTTGACTCAAATATTAACTGGGTCCAAACGGTCTTCCAAAAGCTCTTGGTAAGAATTAAATCCCAAGAAACATAGAAAAAGTCCTTAAACAACCACGCCAGGAAGTGTTTCAGTTCTTTCTGAGTTTGAATCAAGCTAAAATTTACAAACCGTTGTTCAAGAATCATTTTAAGTTTAAGATAAATGTCCATATGCGGCTCTGAAAGCCAAGAGTCTTCCCATGGTTCCTCCATAGTTTAGATATGGAATAGCAAAACAAAACCAAGAAGAAGAATCCAAAGTTTCCAGGGTTTACTCACACAAAGTCGCTTAGGGATCAGGGATCGTTCTGCCCTCAATTCTCTACCATTATGTTGCAGTGGGGATACTGCAACACGCCTATATCAAACCAGGAGTCCCGTGGAAAAGAAATATATACGGACGGATTCTTGCTAGATGTTTCAGAGATGTTTATTTCCCCAGCCTCATGGCCGGGCTCTGCTGAGGGACTCTTACAGTCGGGGCCCGAGCTGCTTTGCCCGCGCAGGAAACACAAACCAACCAATGGGGAACGAGGCTGAGCAGGGGCAGGGAAACCCCGTGCCTCCCTCAGGGCTCCCAGGGCTACATGGCAGGGGGAGGAGACCCCGACACATATCCATCTCTGCAGAGATTGGAATGTCTCCCTCTGCGTGTCTGTGCATTGCCTGCACACAGGCGGCTTTTGTAACAGCAGCAGAGGTGTCATTAACTGTCTGCATGGGGATTGAGGCTGTTCCCCTCTCTCCATAATATTCATTCTTCCTGCCCAATATGCAGTTCTGCTGGTTATTGAATGGGGTTCGTCAGGAAGCTCAGGTCAAGGTAATAAAAACCCTGCACCCAAAACCCCAAAATTCTTTGCACCATCCAATAATGTCCCATCACCCCAGTGAGACAAACTCTCCACGATATTCAGGTTCTGATTCTTCCATATTTTTCCTGTTGATTTGCCAGTTGCAGAGAATGCCAGGGAGCAGTTTTGACTGTGTTCCTTCTCTGACCTCCTTGGGGTCCTTTGGAAAATTCAGTCTTGATTATGGGTCTCATTTTAAATCCTGGAACTTCTTCCTCTTTAAGAGGTGGGGGTTCTGTGCTTTCATCAGAATGCCATTCAGAATTTTCATCACCAATTTCACCAGGGCTTTCCCATAAATCACCTTCCCAATGTTTGCATGATATTATCAATGTTTGAAATTTTTTTAACATGCATAGATTTGGTTTTTTTAATAATGTAGATTTTAATTTTCTTCCAAGGTTTTTGTCTTTCCCTTGGATTCTTTTAACTATTGTTTCAGTTTGTCATTTTGGTATTGTAGAGACAATTCTACATGTTTTCTTTCCTTTATTTCATTTTTTAGCTTGTAAGTTTCTTTTATCATCTGTTCCCTCCATCTCCAAGCTGATTTTAAGCATAGTTCCAGTGCATGACAAATAACACCTTCTCCTTTCTTATCCTTCAGTGATCCCCGTTTTTAATCTGTTTTCTCTTGTACTTTTTCCCCACTCCAACCAGTTCTCTACTGTCCAAGGGTCATCAGTTTCTATAGGAAAGCTGTGCCTCCACAGAGAATCTGCTAAGCCTTCGGCCTGTTTCTCTAAATCGTTTGCCATCCTGCCTTTGACTATGCCAATAATGTCACGGACAAGTGGGAGCTTCAGACAAGCCCTGCCTTAGCCTTGGATTTTTGACAAAAGCTTAAATATAAGAGATTACTCTGGCCTGCAAGTTCCAAGGATGGCAGTTCAGGTCTATTTATAAAATTACTTATTTACTGAACAGACAGGAGATAACAGACAAAATATCTTAATCGCAGTTACTTACTACACAGTATAAAACTAAAAGAACTACTAGTAGATGATACTAGAAAGTTCATGTATCAAGGTACCTATATTAAAGCTAGCAAAAGAAGTAGTATTGATTAGGAGCCAAATGTAACTTACCACTGAAATGACAATAATGGACACAGAGTCCTTTCACTCAACCTCCAGAGGAGTAGCCACAAAGCAGGCATCCCTGCTCAGGGCAGAAACTCCACACATCTCCAGGGAATGTGTAGAAGATTTCTGCTTTGTCACAATTTGGTGTAGATTTATAGTTTGCGCAGTGAGGTGTCTGTCAGTCAGAACTGCTGCTTCTCTTTCCAGGTCTCACTTGCGCAGTAAGATTTTTATTGGCAGTTGGGAGCTGCCAGACCAGTGTTAACCCCATGGTGACAAAATAACTCATCACAAGACAGCTTGTCCAGTTTGAGTTATCGCAGCAGTTAACAAGCAACAGATAAGCTCTTGTGGGGGGCAAGATGCCCTGCTACACCCCTACTGCATCTGTACCCAATTCCTCTGTGTGTTTAATTTTCATGTCCTCTTGGCTCTTTAATCTTTTGCAGCTGTGGTGATAGAAAGTGCATAAGAAGAGGAGAGGCACAGAATCCTTCTGAGTTGGTGCAGTATTGATCACCGAGCAGAATGGAAGTCAGGGAGAAATTCAAAAGTGTTTGGAAAAATCATTATAATGTATTGTCTGTATCACTTTATTCCTTAATTATGGTTGTGGTAGAAGAAATAATGGAGCTGGAATTTAAATGTCCTCAGGAAAAGTCATTAAGGCTATGGTATGTTATTTCTTACTTTTCCTGCCCAGCCTTCATTACATTTGTCCTGAGCTTGACTTCCCACCCTGCCTGCATTCCCTGGGCTCGCTGTGTTGGGAAGTGCTCGTGCTACCGCAAGACTCAGATCATTTTTAGGTCATTTCTACCTCCTGTGATTTGGTGTGTGATCCTCCTGTGCGATGGCAGATACATCGACTGTGTGGTTTCAGGAAATGAAGGAAACAACATCCAAAGCAGAGCAGCTGAATTACCCAGTGAGTTCTACACCAAATCTCAGGTAAGAGTCCTGGGCATCTTGGATTGTAAGTGTTTTACCAATTTGTGTGTGTGAAGAATCTGGGATGTACAGCAATATGAGAACCATTTCATCTGGAGAATGAAGTGCTAAGTTGCAGTTATGATTTTTATGTGATATATTTACAATATTTGTATTTCCTGTTGTTTTTCCATGCTTCTGGATTTAATTAGCCTATATAAATGAGAGTTCATAATCATCATGTTCCTTCTGAGGCTGAAACCTGAACTGTGAACACCTTGCTCCAGGGTTATTCTGGAAACTTAGACGTGTGTTTTGTGTCTGGTTCTTAAAGGAAATTTTACAAAAATAAGAAATAAGAGAATACCCTGAGATTAAGAGAGAGAGAGAGAGAGAGAGGCTGCTATTCCTTGTTCCAGTGAGTCTCTGTCTTGCCATCACTTATCACCTGACCATGGCAGGAGCAAGGAATATATTCTGTAAGAAGAATTGTGGCACTTAATAATGCAAGGGCTTTAACTAAAAAAAAAAGTGCAAAGCGTCTTTAGGAATGTAAAGTCCAGTGAAAATAAGCTTTAGTATTTTCTCTTCCAGGTGTCAGGGCTGTTCATTCTCACTGCTGTTGTCACTCTCTGTGGCCTGTGCCACGTGTTCCCCTGCTGGTTCTGCTGTAAAAATGAAGAAGGACATTGGAGAGAGGAGCTGCAGAGCCGATTAGAGGAAGGAGCCAGGAACCACATTGAAGAATTGAAGAACGAGGGTGTAGAGCAGATCATGGAAGAGAGAGTGAAACCTCTTCTGCAGCCTGATAATGCCAATTTCTGGGAAAGCATAGATTTAAGGAGCATAGGAAATGAAATAAAGGAAGTGGTAGAGTCTGTTCTTAGAAATCAGACAGAAGAGAGACAGCCAGCAGGGGAACAGGGTTTGCCTCTCAACCCTATGGTTCGGGGACCCCTTTCCTAGAATTAAGGGTCCCCCTCAGCTCCCCTTAACTTAGCGGGCCCCATCATCCCTTAGTGCCTCTTCTCCATCACAGACCCCCCCATCCTGCAGGGATTGACCACAGCACAAGCGGCTCCAGGAATTAACTCTGCTCTCTGAGGAGGTGGCAGCAGCTGTGGCCAAAAAGCCAGAGCAGGTGCTGACATGGCAACACCAGGATGCTGGACCTGCCCACCCTGGGCCTGCTGGGGAAAGCTCCCACTGTTCTCCCAGCTCAGCTCTCCTGGCCTCCAAAGCAGGTCTGGCTCTTACAGTGCTGTCAGAAGAGTAAGTTTGGTTTCTCCTCCTCTTCTCAGCTCCAGCTTAGAAGCCAGCAGGTACCATCAGACAGCACCTTATTATCCCTCTTCCTATTGCTTGGCCCTCATTTTGTTGCTCTTTTACCTCTCTTTCTTTACCCTTGTGACTAATTTCAATTTTCAGTTTTGTTATGTATATACCCAGAAATTGTTATTCTAGTAATGTAAATAGAAAAATCTTCAGTAATCAGAGGCTTCCTTTGCATAAAGCAAGGAAGAAAGAAGTAAAGAAGGAGGAACAATAATCAGGCTTAAATGGCAGCAGAAATGTGAGCTGGTCCTTGCTGAACATTGTGCTGGTTTGCCCTGTTCCCATGGGCAAGGACTCAACAAGGGCCTCATGGCAATAAAACTTTGTGAGCCCAAGTCAGGTGTCCGTGTCTGTATCACCCTCGCAGGGTGAGCGATACATTCAGATGCTCCATTTCTCCTCAGGTGGATTCGCTGTCTGGGAGGTTCAGCAGGAAGGAAAACAGCCAGTCTGAGCACAGCTCCAAAGACAGGACACAGGGAATGAGCATTCCCAGCTGCAGGCACTCCTGGCCTCTGGGTTCAGAACTGGAAACTCAATCCCAGGGTGGGTTTTCCATCCCAGCAGAGCTCTGCCCCTTCATTGTGTGCCTGCAATGTGGAGGCTGCTGCTGTTCTTCCAAAAGGTGTTGATGTGGATGAAGCCCTCCAGTCTGGCTGTGACCCATCCCACTGCAGGGCTGGGGCAGCGTGATGCCAATCAACCCCAGCCCATCCCCTGGATCGAGTTTCCCAAAGAGGCAGACTCAGAGGGTGGGTCGATGGGCGGCTCAGAAGCCTAAGCTGCACCCCCTGGGCGGTGCCCGGGTCCAAGCCGCCTCCTCCGGTTCGGGAAAATTCTCGGTTATCGGTTGTTCACTGGTTCTCTGTTATAACTCCCGCCTCTCCGTTTCCCCCAGTGGTTCTTGTGACATTGTATCCTCCCCCTGGCTTGTAACTCATTGGTTGTTTTCCCCTTTCCCCGCGGTTTTCAAATTGCCTCTAAAACTGAGGACAAGCCTCAAGGGACCATCCCATCACATCCCATCACATCCCATCACATTCCATCCCTTCCAAGCTTGTTCGGGTTGCGAAACTTCTAACAATAAACCTGTTAGGAGCCAGACCAGAACAGCCTCTCTCTTCCTCTGTCTCTGAGCTAACGTGAGCTGATACCATCAGTTCCTGCTGTGTTCCTTCTGCAAAGAAGCCAGCTAGCTAGCCCAGCCAGCAGCTCCTTCCTGATCCTGAAGTCACTTCAGCAACGCACAGAAGAACGCAGCTGGACTCTCTCTGACCTGGGCACGCCAGAGCTCATGCTTCGAGCACAAGAACTGCGTTAACTCCAGGACAGAGGAGGGACCTTGAGCTTCCTCAGGCGTTCTTCACAGAGACAGTCCATGGGTGGGGGTCACTGGATCCATGGCCAGGCATGGCCATGGCTGAAATGGACCTTGAGACTAAAACACCTCTCACACAACTCAGACAGAGACTCAAGGCCCAAGCTTGAGCTTAAATGGAGCTTCTGGAATCTAAATGGAGCTCCTGAAGTTCGAATGGAGTTTCAGGCTATGTGGATGGGGCCCCAACCTAGGAATATTGCTCTCTGCTTAGTTGTTAACCAGCCCTCAGTCCTGCAAGATCAGAGACCACAGAGTTTCAAGTTAAAACAGTTTCAAGAGCCAGTACAGCCCAAGTTCATGCCTCAGCTGCATTGTGCCTTCTGCTCCCATCTTATGTACCAGAGTGACCAAAATCTGGAAGCGGGCACAAAAACATGGAGCACTGATAAAACATCAAGATCAGGGCATGCTTTTGGCCTAAAGCCAAAAGGCCAGGAGCTGGAAACACGGATATTTCCTTGAGGGCAGTGCTGACGCTTGCACATCTCTGGCTGGTGCCCCTCCCCACTTCTGTGGTTTGGCTTTCTGGAACATGCCAGTTAAAGAAGGGCTTTCTTGGGACAGAAATCTGCCAAAAAGACCAAAGCAGAGCAGACAGGGCTTTACACTCTTCAGCTACACCTGCTGTGGGAGGACAAGGTGGGATGGGGCTGTCCCTGCTGCTCTTGCACTTTGTGCTGCTGAGGAAGCTGAAGCCAGAACTGCCAGACCAAGCCCTGCTTCCCAAAGGTTGGTGGTTGCTGTAGGGTTGAACCCACAGAAAACCGGGGATCCTTTATTCTTCTCCTTTTAGACAATGCCTGAACTGCACCATCAGAGCTGTTCTGGGGCAGAAAAGGGCTGAAAGGGGAATAACTCAAACAAACTGTGAGGAGAACACTGGGCGCCAATGCAAGGGAAAGAAAAGGTGTGAAGATTGAGCTCCCAGGCATGGACCAAGAGTGCCCTGGAGAGACAAGCAGATCAGAGGATCCCCAGCAGCACTCCCAGGGGTCCTGGACACCAGAAGGGCTCTCCTTGGAGTGATCTGAGATGAGATCCCACTGTCTCTGGGGTCTCTCCCATTCTACTTTGTCCTCTTGTGATGTCAGTGGCCAGTCAGACCAGGGCTGAAGACCTCCTGCAACTTGTTGTGTCTTGGATAGGAACACGTAGAAGGAAGCAGGAGCTGGAGGTGAGGAGAGGGAACTCAGAGAATAGCCAGAGGGCACAGGCAGGTTTTGAGGTGAGATTGACACCAGAGCTGGTGGCAGCTCCAGGACAGGGCACTTGCTTGGATCCATTTTGGGTGGAGATATTTTGGCTTTCTCTAATTTGGCTGATGCACCATTTCTGAAAATAAAGTGAATTTCCAGGCTGTCCCTTGGACAGGCAGCTCACCCAGCATGCCTGCTTGTCCCAGAAAGAGCAGTGGCAAGGAGCACTGAGCAAGCAGGAGATTCCAGTGCCAGGTCCTGGTTCTCACCCTCCAGCACCACATAGTTCAAAATAGCTTTTGGATAACACCTAAACACAATTCCTTGTAACCTCCTTGACCAGAGCAGAGCCTCCAGGGCTTCAGATCTTCCCTGCTCTGCTCATTTGAACACAGAGACTCAGACACCTGTTTTCCCCCCAGCAGCAGCCCAGCAAGGCATGGGGGTTTCTCTGAAAGCAGCTGTGGCTGTTGGTCAGGGGCCCTTGCTGGGGCTTTGTTCTTTCCCACACCTGCAGTAAGTGCTGGGACATGACCTTCAGCCAGGCTGGGTGAAGACCCTGCAGAAACCTTCTGCCCCTTCCCACCTGCTGTGAAACCTTGCTCAGGCTCCAAATGCCAGTCTGGAGAGGCCCAGGGCACTGCCAGGGTGTGCATTGTATCTGCCTGAGCTGCACAGGGCTCTGGATTCAGGGGCTCTGGCCCCATACAGGGAGCTTTGTCATGTCCTGTGTCTCTGGCTGAATGGCAGTGAAATTCCTGGCTGCAGCACAGGCAGCCATGGGAATCCTACCTGAAAGATCCAGTGCTGTGCATGGAGGTTTCTGGTGGCACTTGGGTGTTGTGTGGGTGTCCAGGAGATCGCATGCCCAGGTGTGATCAGCAGGACACAAGGCTTACAGGAGACACAAACTTTTCTGCAGCAGCTGAACATGGGGCTTGAAGCAGGAAAAAATCTAAAACAAGGAGGAGGGAGTGAAAGATCTTGGCCAAGCCAAAGAGCACAGAACTGTTCAATTTTGTATTCGCAATGTGAGGAGAGTGGATGCCCACTGCAGGCAGCAGTGAGGGCCCACTGAGTCAAACAGGGGATCTCTGCTCTGCAAAGCACTTGGGATTGCAATGGAATTGGTCTTTGGGAACTGGAAGGAATCCCTGGTGCAGCTGCCCCTCTTCCTCTGGCTCATCAGGGCAGCTGTGAGATGTGAGGCTTTGGGAAAGGAGGAGCAGAGCTGCACATGGGGCACCTGTAAGCTCTGCTGCTTTCTTGCCTGAGCACAACCTGGGCTGGGGGCAAGGGACAGAGGCAGAGAAGAGGAACAGAGCAACCCTTGTTGCTCAGCAGGGCCAGGAAATTCTACTGGGAGAAAGGAGATGGCCAGAGAGAGAGTTTAAGGGATCACTGGAAGCTGATGTCTTGGAGCATGTCCCTTTCCCAGGCTCCTGCCCACTGCTTCAGGAACTCCCAGCAGCACCTTCCGCTGTTCTCCTCTGATTCCCAGCAAAGCCAGCATGAGGATGAGCAGGAGAGCCACACTGAGCCAGGTTCATCCCTGCTGGAGCTGCATGGCTTGGGGACCCCTGTCCCAGGGACCTGAGCCCACCTTTGCCTCTGTGCTGACACCACCTGAGAACTGAGCGGGGAGAGCACCTGGAGTTCCAGGCACACCCGAGTGGAGAGGGAGATTTCTGTGGGGTGGGAAAGGCAGAACAGGAGCTGATAACTGGGGCAGGATGGAGCTGTGAGGGGGGTGGGCAAAGGAGGACCCACCCAAAGCAATGATGCAAGGACTTTTTGTGGCCATGGCAGAGCTTTGGGAGTGCAGGTGTGTGGAGACCTAAACAGAGTGTTCTGCCTTTCTGCTGTTGTGTCTCTGTCTGCCATAAGATTTTGGAAAAAGCTGTGGAGATGAGAAGCTCTCAGCAGTTTCTCGTGCATTATCTCATCCTTCTTTGTTTTAATAAAAGTTTCTATTCTCTCTATAATTGGTTCTTCATACTTTTCATCTCATAATTCTTTAGCAATTTTTTTTGAATTCTTTAGAATTCTTTTCATTCACGGTACAGACTTGGAATAATGGTGTAAATGAAATAAACACTCACAATTAAAAACGTGGAAAACAGTGCAGAAAAATAAAGAGATAGCAATTGTTAGAGGTCACTATCAGTGGAATTTATTGTAGTAACTGAACGTTTGGTAACATTTAAAATTTCACAGTGACTCAGGTCTGTTTTTCTCACAGCAACACCAGAGCCAAGGCAGCTCGTTCCCTGGCCGGAAGCTCTGCTCTCAAGCTGCTGGGCACAGCACAGCCCCGCTGCTGTGGTTTTCCTCCCCACACTCACAGGCTGCACAAACACAGCAAAGCAGAGAGGAAACCTCTGCAAGGGGCTCCTCCTGCACAGCTCCTCTCCCCCAAGGCAATTCCTGCCCTGGGGACTGTTGCACACCCTGGCTGAGCTTGCAGGTACCTCTGGAATTCCTCTGCTCCAACCCCACTGCTCCAGTCGGGCTGATTGCAGGTGCTTGCCCAGGATCAGGTACATCCAATGCAGCTGCCTACCCTAACAATCAAGTTTCCAAACTTTTCATGTGATTCTCTAAATCTGAGTGACTCCCTTGGCTTCAAGTTTCTGTTCCAAAATTCCTGTGGGGCAATGGAGCCCCTTAAAATAGAAACATTCTGGCTCATCAACCTGAAAAACCTCTCAAAGTGCCCTGAGCACAAACCCGTGGGTGAGGCAGCTCTCCTGTGGAGCAGAGCTGTGCCATTCTGGGGCTCCATGGATGGACAGCCCGGGGCAGCTCTGCTGTCACCAGAGGTTTGTGTGTGAGCAGCTGAGTCCAGCACCCGCTGTCCTTACCATGAGCTCAGGACAAATGAGAACAACAGGCTTGGGGTTAACACATCTTCACTTCTGCACTTCTAGGTTAAAACATGCTTTACTCAGATTTAATTTGTTCTGGTTGTTGTTTCCTCTCTCATGATGTTCCCAATATCAGCTGTGAACCAGGAGGGAGGAAAGACTCTGGTCCTTCCCAGTTCACACAGAATGGCTTTTCCTATGGAACAGAGAAATGAAGGGCTGGGCTCTGATCACAGACCTTTAGCAGTGCCCTGATGGTCAGTCCCTGCCCTGAGAGAGCCTCCTCTGCTCTCACAGTTGGCAGAACTGCACCCATGAGGAGAAAACCAGCCCTGCAAAGCCCAGCTCTGTCAGTGAGACAGGCCTGTACAGCTGTGGTGAATGTGCACAGCCCCAGAACCTCCTCCCTGAGGACACTTTGCTGTCAGGGGGGAGATCAGAGCAGGATGGTCAGTGCTGGCCTGAGCGGCCACAGGGGTCCAGCAGCCCTCTCCAGCCTCCCCCAAAGTGGTGCCCTGGTTTGACCTCATGGCTGCATGTCCCCCAAAGTGGCACAGCTGGAACAGTCCAAGAGCTCTCTCAAGTCCTTACTGAGTATCTCCAGAGCTCCCACATTGTGCAGCAGGGACATAAGGGCAGTTCAGATCTATGGAAAAAGTAAAAATCCAAATAATGTTCTAAGGAGATGGCTCCAGAGTGCCTGTATTACCAGCACTGTCACTCGTGTCTGTGTTGGGCTTGGCCAAAATGGGTTTGGCTTCGGGTATGGGGAAGGGCCCTTGCATTTGTGGTGCAGAGAAAAAGCAACCTCTGTTCTGTGTTCAAGGTAAACAGGCACCTCAAGGGAAGAACTGCTAAAGCAAACATCAGCGTTTTGGACATCAGGAATGTCTTGGTTTGAAAGACAGGTGTCTGCTAAGGAAGGCAGGAGCCTCCCTTGGAATGGAGAATATGATCCCCCTTCCCTCCAAATTATTATAACTTTGAAATTAAGGGGCTTTCAGGCAAAGATATGGGAAAAGGAGAAACAGTTCTTCACTAATATATCTATCTCAAGACAAACAAACAACAACAATGGCAGCCACAACAAACAGAACCCGAGTCCCAGGAACAGCCTTGTCCCGGCCACAGGCACTTTCCCCCCGGTGCAGTTCCGCTCACGGCCAGCAGGGGCGCTGGTGGCTCCCGGCCGGGCAGGGCGGGTGCGATGGTTCCCCCGCGGCTGCAGGGGGCGCTGTGGCGCGGGTCCGGCCGCCTCTCTCCGTGTGGGCCATGGCGGGCACAGCCGGCAGGAAGGGATGGAGAAGGAACTTCCTTTACGAACCCCATGGGGAAGCCGATCCCTGTGCCCCCTCTGGATAGCAAAAGGAGCTGTAGCACGAGCCTCAGGAGAAGCACGCTGGAACAGCAGGACCTCCCGGCAGGCAGAGGGTGAACAGCTGCAGTGTCGCACAAACGCGGAGCAGACGGCAGAGGCACGGCAGGGGTTGGGCAGCAGCAGCAGCCCGGCTCTGGGACACGGCAGAGAGAGACTCCCCGGGATTTCTCATCAGTGCTGGCTGGAACCTGGGTCTGGGCTGTGCAGAGGGGCGGTCCCTGGCGGGAAGTGGGGTGTTCCCGGGTCCTGGGGGGCACACACTGGCTCTGGGCTTCCCGACAGCAGAGCAGTGAGAGAAGCCAAGCCGGCAAGCTCAGTCACAGTGCCAAAGCAAAAAAAAACCAAAAAGAAGCAGGCAAAACCTACAGGAACAGCAGGATCTCTGGCCTGAGATACCGGCCATGTGTGTCTCGTCGAACAGCCCATGCTGGAAGAGAGGGGCTGCCTTTTGCACCGCCCCCAACGCACTCCAGAAACGCCGGCTTGGCTCTGGAACATCGTGATAGCCCCAGAGCCAGGGAGGATGGGGTTGGGGACAGCCACCACCCCTGGCCACAAACAGAACAAAACAGATTAAACCCCCACAAATGGGATGGGATAACACATCATCCCCAACACAAGGAACCTCTAGAAAATCTGGCTTGGACATCAAAGCGCCTCAGCAAAATGCATGCAAAGGACATAGATGCAATCCTCTTTAAGAGGAACTTGGATAGAGGGGTGTCCAAGGCAATCTGAGCAGGAAAGGATTTGGGTCCCCCCTTGATGAGCAGTTTTATATGAGACCCACAGTTCACAGTCAGTGAAAGTCAGCACAACATCTGAACAGTTGGGAGCACAAGAAAAAAACATCATTTCCTATTTGTTTGTCAACTAGTGAAGTGAAAGATGGAGTGCAAAAAGGCAGGAGGGGTGAATCCAAGGGAATGACAGCTGCAGAAACTATGGATACATCTCCTTGGTCCAGGCTGACAGCTCCTGGTGGCTCCTGTGGGGAGGGGATGGAGCAGGTGGCACTGCAAATGTCATGCATGGGGATGTTTTGGTCTCAGTGAATTTCACAGTCCGGACATGTCTGACTCTCCCAGTCCTGGAACAAGGAGATATCCTGCCATGTTCTCCCTCCAGCAGATATTGGAGCTGTGGAAATTCCCCACAAGGACCAGGCCCTGTGAACGTGAAGCTGCTCCTGTCTGTCAGTAGAGGCCTCATCCCCTTGTTCTCCCTGCTCAGAAGGTCTGGAGCAGACTCTCACTCTAATATCACCTGGAGCTCTGCTCTCTTTAATCCTCACCCAGGAGCTCTCCCTTGGCTCCTCAGCCATCCTCAGGGAGCTCCATGCAATCCAGGTTCTCTCTCATATCTGGCAGAAGAGCTGGGAGCAGCAGTGAGGAGAGGGCAGAGCAGGGTGGGGGCCAGGTTCAGGAGGGCTTTGCAGGGAGGAGGCTGCCCCAGAGGGACAGGCACACACGGCTCGTGCTCTGGGCTCGCAGGGTGCGGAAATGAAAGCGGGGGCTCTGCAGGCGCAGTGGCCACAGCGGGGCTGAGGCAGGGCCCCCGCTGGCCACAGCCGCTCGGTGTGGGAAAGGCCCTGCCAGCCCCAGCCCTGCAGCAGGACCAGTCCCAGGCACGCTGCAAGCCCCGGGCCAGGCAGCTCTTGAAGCGCTGGGCAGAGCTCAGCCCACAGCAGACGCTGCAAGGAGAGGCTGTGGCTGCAGTGCCCCAAACAATGCTGGCCCAGGGGGGATGTGCCAGGCTGTCTCCTGCTCGCCCGGCCTTCCTCCTCCTCCTCCTCCTCCTGCTGCTGCTGCTGCTGCTGGGTGAGTTGGGGATGGCTTTGCCTTGGGGCTCAGCACTGCAGGGCTGCTGAGCGGGGCAGGACAGGGCCCGTGCTGGGCCCAGGGCAGGCCCCAGGGGAAAGGGTGTGTGGAGCAGCCGTGCAGCCCTGAGGGGCAGAGCTGCTCTGGGGAGGGCAGCAGGACCAGTGCTTCCTCCAGCTCCCATGCACCTCTGAGCAAAGGGGACAATCTACAATCCCTCTAAAGTGGTTCTGTTCAAAATGTGAGACATGGGAGATGCTGAAATGCTTTAGGGAGCCAGCAACATCCATCTGGAGTCAGAAGCCAATCCACAATCGCCTTAAAGTATAAATCTGGGATATCAAGAAGATGAAGTCAGGAGCCCCATGGGTGGGAAGGTGCTGGCCCAGCCAAGAATCAGCAGTGGGAACATGGACAGGGGCACAGGGCTGAGCTGGGCTGCTGCCTGTCTGACCAAACCCCTCTGTGCCCCACGGTGCAGGTGCCGGTGTGATGGCCCAGGACATCTGCAGCTCCCCAGGGCATGGTGAGTACAGGGATAGGTCCTGTAAGGGGAGCTGTGTGGGACTGGAGATGGGAAGGGAGAACATCTTTGTCCCCCATGTGTGAAGCCCTGGAGGGGACACTCTTCCCCTTCCTGCTCTGACACCAGTAACACTGTCCCGAGCCATCCCTGTGCCATCTCTCCAGGTGACCTCCCAGCTCCTGCCTTTGATGTGACCCCCACTGCTGCACAGGAAGGAGAACAGGTCATATTGCAGTGCCAAATTTCTTGGAAATCTCCTGTCACCAGAATCATTTTCTGCAAGGATGGGGTGCAGGTGCACAGCCTGAAAGCCCAAGAGGGGCAGGGGAACTACATCACCTTTTTCCCTATGACAAGGGAGAGTGCAGGGACATTCACATGTGGATACCAGCAGAAGGACAGCAACAACCGGGTGAGGAAATCTGCCCTCAGTGCTCCCACAAACCTGAGTGTCACAGGTGAGTCGTGGCACTGGAGCACACACAGGAAACACTCCCCGACCCCCCAGACCCCAGGTGATGGAGAGGACCCTGCCCTGCCCCACGGCATGTCCCCAGACATTTGGGATGCTGGGGGTCAGGGTGCACTTCAGCACAGCCTTGGGCACCAGGGACACTCCTGCCAGTCCCAGCAGAGCATCCTGCTCCTCTCCTGCCCCAGCATCACAGAAAGGGCAGAGTGGTGGTGCCAGATCTAATGCAGAGCCACAGGTGTGCAGGGCATTCATTTATTGATCCCCACAGTTGATAGAGGGTGGATTGGGGGTCCCCACAGTGTCTCAGTCTGTGCAGGACCTGGGGCAGCTGCAGACTGTCTCCCTGTCCCTTTCTCCTCCCAGGCAGCGGGTCCAGCTCCCAGGCAGGCACATCCACTGCTGGTGAGTGATTCCCTCCCTCACACCCAATGTCCCTCAGCACTGGGCCAAGGCTCCCCCGCTGCCAACACCAGGACATTGGCAGGTACAAGGACCAGTATCTAGGTCAGTTCTAAGGGCATATCCTCCTTTCTGCTTCCTCTCCCCATGTGACCTCCTGTTCTCCAACAGCTTCTGTGCCCCCAGCTACCAATCCCCAGAAACTCCACACCATCATAAGAATCATAATTGGAGTGGTGACCCTCTCCCTCCTCCTCCTCCTCCTGACTACAGCCTGTGCCATGAGAAAAGGTGAGTGACTTGGGGAAATCAAGGGCAAAAGATTAGGACAAAATTGTACCCTGATGCAGAGTTGCTGCTGTCTGGCACATGATGCTTTAGAATGGGTGGATCCTAAAGCTCATGTCCCAAGAAGCTTAGTCTCTCAGGCTTTTCCTTTGTCATCTGAGGGGAGAAAAACTTCTGAAGTGAGGAAGATTCTACTTTTCAGAGTTCTTGTGCTTGAATGCGAAAGTGGGGAGGGACAGACCAAATGCATCCCTGCCTCAGGCACACATTGGCTCCCATCCTCTGGGAACAAGGATTGAGGCTCTGAGCTGCCCTGAGTGCAGCCAGCACAGCTGCTCCACACTCTGGCTGAGCACAGCTGCTGAGAGCTTGGGAGAAACCAGGCTGGGAAAGGGGAGTCAGGGTTGTGAAGGGTGGGACAGAAAAATCCCTCTGCCAGTGAGATGTGCAGGTTCAGCCCATCATCTTCACTGCACAGCCCAGAGCAGGGAAAGGCAGAGCTGTGCAGGAACTCTGCCTCCCACCTCTGCCTTTCTTTTCCTTGCAGGGGCCTGCAGAGAGAGATGCCAAAGGTGAGCAGCAATCCCTGGGGGCTGCGGGGCTGGGGCTGATGGAGACGGGGGCATCCCAGCCCCCTGGGGTGGTCCTTGTCCAGGGACAGCATGGTCTGTGCCCATGGGGGGATTCCCCCATGGTGCAGGCAGGGAGGAGCAGGGCTTGCCCTGGCCTTGACTCCAGCCATGGACCCAATGCAAGACAGAATCATCCACGGCAATGACTCCAATGGGCTCATCACAGTCTGGGCACAGACCCCAAAGCCCTTTCCCCAACTCTCTCCAGGCAGCAGCAAGTTCCCAGCCACGAGGTTGAATCAACAATTTATGATGAAGTAGAAATGTGATTTCCTCCTCTTCCCTCTGGGTGACCCATGGACCCCTCTTTCTGTGGGATCCCCTTCTTGTGTCCTGGCACCACCAGAATCCTCGAGCCTGTGAACCTGCCTCAATTTCTTGTTTTGACTCTGCCATAATCAGTAGATCAATAATATAATATCAATCATCAATATAATATGAGCAGGACTCAACACTTGGACTTGTTGAACCTCATATTGCTGGACTCGGCCCATCTATCCACCCTGTCCAGGTCCCTCTGCAGAGCCCTCCTACCCTCCAGCAGAGCAACACTCGTGCCCAGCTTGGTGTCATCTGCAAATTTACTGATGTAGGACTCAACCCCCTCATCCAGATCATCAGTGAAGATATTAAACAGGACTGGCCCCAGCACTGATCCCTGGGGGACACCACAGTGACTGGCCACCAACTGGATGTGACACCGTTCACCACCACTCTCTGGGCCCAGCCTCCAGCCAGTTCTCGACCCAGTGAAAATGCACCTGTCCAAGCTGTGGGCTGCAGCTTTTCCAGGAGTATGTTGTTGAGACAGTGTCAAAGGCCTTGCTGAAGTCCAGGTAGACAACATCCACAGCCTTCCCTGCATCTACCAACTGGGTCACCTGGTGGTAAAAGGAGATTGGGTTGGTCAAACACGACCTGCCCCTCCTAAACCCACGCTGGCTGGGTCTGATCCCCCGGCCATCCTGTAGGTGCTGTGCAATGGCACTCAGGGTGATCTGTTCCATAACCTTGCCAGCTACCGAGGTCAGGCTGGCAGGCCTGGAGTGTCCCAGATCCTCCTTCCTGCCCTTCTTGTGGATGGGCATCACTTTGGTACCTCCAGTCCTCTGGGACCTCCCCAGTGAGCCAGGACTGATGGTAAATGATGGAGACTGGCTTTGCAAGCTCATCTGCCAGCTCCCTCATCACCCTAGGATGGCTCCCATCCAGTCCCATAGACTTGTGAGCATCTAAGTGGCTCAGCAGGTCTCTGACTGCTTCCTCCTGGATAACAGGGGGGCTATTCTGCTCCCCGACACCATCTATCAGTCCAGGAGGACAGGCTGTTCTGTGAGAACAACCTGTCTTTCTGTTGAAAACTGAGGCAAAGAAGGTGTTAAGCACCTCTGCCTTTTCCTCATCTTTAGTTACTAAATTCCCTTCCACATCTAATAGAGAATGGAGGTTGTCCTTGCCCCTCCTTTTGCCATTAATGTATTTATAAAAATATTTTTTATTATTCTTCACAGAAGTGGCCAGATTGAGTTCTAATGGGGCTTTTGCCTCTTTAACGTTTTTCCTACATGCCCTAGCAACCCCCTTAAACATTTCCTGAGATACCTGACCCTCCTTCCAAAGGTGATATACCCTCTTTTTCTCCTTTAGTTCCTTCAAAAGTTCCTTGCTCATCCAGGCTGGTTGTTTTCCTCATTGGCTCATCTTCTGGCACATAGGGACAGTCTGTTCCTGTGCCTCCAAGATTTCTGTTTTGAAGCATGCCCATGTCCTGGGTTGCAGTGTATTCTATTACCATCCTCATGAGCTGTTGAAACCAGGTGGGGCAGTGTTTCCTTGCCTCCTCCCCTGGACTATCTTTCTGTTAATGAGCCCATCAATGCCTTGCCTCATGACTCATCATCCCATTGTGAGATGCTCCACCCAGAGGGAGGAACCAAGCATTCCATCCTGGATATAATCTGAGATTCTGAACACCACAGACACCTTTCCACTGGATTCCCAGAGGACAAGAGCTACACAGCCACCACTGGAGCTTCCAAGGAAGAGCAGCCCTTTCTACAGGATCACTGCTTCAACAGAACCACATCCACCACTTCAGGAGGACTGCACCCACCATTTTAATGGGACTGCTACCACCATCCTGACTAACAGGGAGTCAGGTTGTATCCTGACTCTGTCAGTTTAAACCAGTATTTTCTGCCTTTATTTTTTTTTAAATTTCCCTATTAAATTGTTATTCTGACTTGGTGCCTCCCACTGGTTTGTTTTCAAACTAGTACACCATCCTTCCTGGACTCCTTTGTTTTAAAGGCTGCTTCCCAAGGTACTCTCTGGATAAGTCTCTTAACTAGGCCAATGTCTGCCCTCCGGAAGTCCAGTGTGGAAGTTTTATTCATGCCCCTCCTTATTTCACCAAAAATTGAAAACTATAATTTCATGATCACTGTGCCCCAGATGGCCTCCAGCCACCACATCTCCCACCAGCCCTTCTCTGTTTGCAAACAGCAGGTCTAGCATAGTCCCTCCCCTCGTAGGCTCACTCACCAGCTGTGACAAGAAGTTGTGTACCTAAGAACCTCCTAGAATGCCTCTTCTCTGCTGTGTTGAGCTCCCAGCAGATATCTGGCAGGTTAAAGTCACCTACAAGAACTGTGCAGGTTCTCGAGCCCCACATGTCCTTCCCGGATGGGGGAGAAAGTCCTTGCCAGGAATAAGAGATGAACGGGACTTTTGGATCTTCTTGGTCTTCAGATTGTTTATTATATCTTATCAGTAATTTACATGCTGCCAACATAGCATGAAGCAGAGCAAATACCAAAAGACAAAAAGCAGAAAATGGAGTAGGTGAAGAAGAAGAGACCTGAAAAATGGCAGGGATCCTCCGTCTTGCCTTCATCTACTTACCATACTAATAAACCTAAAAACTCTAAATTTTTCACCCTGTAACAAACTATATATTATACTACCACCTAATTCACACTCTTGTAGATTCTAATTCTTGAGCCTTGGCAGCTTTCTCCATGGATGAAGGTTCAAAACAGTGTTTTCCTGGGAGGATGGGTCCTTCAGGACAGGCAGAGAAACATTCCCTGCACTTCGGGTTCCAACAAAGAACAAGGGCTGGTGATCTTGAAACATCCTCCAGCTGCTTATGGAATAAGTTATCCACCTCTTCATCCTGGTTGGGTGGTCTGTAACAGACTCCCACCAGGATGTTGGCCTTGTTGGCCTTTCCCCCGATTCTTACCCATAGGCACTCGACCTTATCACCATTAATCTCAATTACCATGGCTTTGAGAGCCTCCCTAATATAGAGAAGGCACTCCTCCACCTTTTCTCCCTCTCCTGTCTCTTCTGAAGAGCTTGTAGCCATCCATTGCAGCGAATTATCCCACCACATTTCCATGATGGCAGCTACATCACAGCTTTGCTGCTGTACCATGGCTTCCAGCTCCTCTTGTTTGTTACCCGTGCTGTGTGCATTAGTGTACATGAACTTCAGCTGGGCTGCTGACTCTGGCTTACCCCCTTTGGGCTCATTTCTGGAGAGCCTGGTAGCATCCCCTTCCCCTTTCAAACCTGGTTTAAAGCCCTCTCAATGAGTCCAGCCAATTGATGGGCTAGAATCCTTTTGCTCTTGTTGGTTAGATGGAGCCCATCTGGCTCCAGCAGGCCAGGTGCCATAAATGTTGCCCCATGATCAAAGAAGCCAAAATTCTGCTGATGGCACAAGCCCTTAAGCCACTTGTTGATAATGTGGGCTCTCCTGTTCCTTTCATCATTTGTCCCTGCTACTGAAGGGCCTGAGCAGAACACCACCTGTGCTCCTGCCCCATCAACCAATTGACAGAGAGCCTTGAAGTCCCTTTTAATTGCCCTGGTGCTCTTCTTTTCCATCTCATCACTGCCAGCCTGGAGTATAAGAACTGGGTAATAATCAGAGGGCTAAATCAGCCCAGGGAGTCCCCTGGTGCTATCCCATGCGTGGGCTCCAGGGAGGCCACAGACTTCCCTGTGGGATGGTTCCAGTTGACATACAGGTCCCTCTGCTCCCCTCAGAAGTCGCATACTATTTTTATCCTTCTTTTCTTTTTAATGCTAGAGGTGATGCCATGGTGATTTTTTGCCTTTTTTATATATACCTTTTATATACCCTTTTATATAGCTTTTATGTTTCTCCAGTGCTTTTAGCATACATACTTGTCATTCCTTAAGTCTGATAACTTGTCATTCCTTAAGTCTGATAATTTGTCATTCCTTAAGTCTGATAACTTAGCTTAGACCCAATATTCTGTTGAGCCAGGAGAGCAAACATCCTGGAGGCCTTGCAGTGGGAGGCCAGAAAGCCCTACGCTATCCTGAGCAATCAAGGTCTTCCCTAGAACATCCTGTAAACTAAGATAGGCCCACCCAGGGGGGAATTCCCCGGGATGGGGTAACGCTGTCCACGTCATTAATTGTTCTCTTCCCTGATGGGGGAGACGTGTAGATTTGTGCCAGGAGAAAAAAGGAGGCAAATGGGACTTCATGCTTCTCAGTCTCCACATAGGTGTTTATTAATTCTTATCTAAGGACTACAAGCCCCTGGCATGGCTTAGACATAGCACAGAGCAGAGAATGCAGCAAGAAGACAACTTATCAAGATCTCACAGCCTTTTTAAAGGTAAATTACCCAATGAAAGCTTAAAATGCAAGATATTTTCACTTTTTTACCAATGTCCAACAAGTTCCTAAATCACGTAGACGGGAACTGTGGAATTCTTTATCCAGTCATCCCAAACCACTATTGCTGCAAAATATGGAGTTAGCAAAGAAGGAGAAAGAAGCTTTTAACTACAACTTATCCTCCATTTTGAGGTTTTCTATTTCTATCTGTTTACTATGCAAATAGACCTAAAAACTCTAAATTTTTCACCCAGTGATAATCTCACATAGTATTCTATCACCTAATTCATACCATTGTAGATTCAAATTCTTCCCAGAGGCTAGGCAAATTTTCCCATGGACAAAGGTCAAAACCAGTACTGTCCAGGGGGGTAAAACCTTTCATGACAGGCAGAGAAATACTCTCTGCATTCTAGGTTCCTACAATGGGGGGGTTCATTCGAGCCTCTCATTGGGGAATCTTTGATAGATATGCTAATTTGCAAGGCCTATAAATTGTATATGCAATCTATCATCGGTGTGCATTTCGGGTGCATTTCGGGGTGCATTTCGGTGCATTCCACCTGGATGAAGTGGTGCACCTTAAGGATCCTTAAATAAATACTGAGGTAAAAACCCCTTTTCACTTAAACCATGTTTGGTTCTTAATTTTAACACCAGGGAAAGGCAACAGAGGTAGTGACCTGTCTGACAGACTGTAGTGGGTTGGGTTTGTAACTGGGCAGGAACACCAATGTAGTGTAGTGGTTTGGCCCAAAATACTCATTACTGTTAATCTTCTGTGAGATAAGAATTAGGAGAAATGCAAAGCAGGCACCAAACTTGAAAGAATATAAAGAAGTTTATTATCAGACCTAAAAGAAGAAATAAAAATGATACCACACCTTCAGAACTCTTCTCCTCCCCCCCACCTTCCTCCCTTCTCCCACTGACAATGTAAAAAGACAACCCTTCAGATGTTCAGTCTGTTTACCACTTCCATAATAACCTTGTTCAGTCCATTTAGGAAGAGGAGTCTCTCTGCTCACATGTGAGTCCCTTCCCCCGACTTGCAGCTTTTCCCACAACTGCTTTCGAGGGTCCACTCTTGAAGGTTTTTGGGGTACAATTTTAAGGTTGAGCCGTTCAGAAACAAAAGTTCTCTTCACCCATCTCTGGCAGCATTTCATCTCTAAGAACAAAGGCCCTTCTCCTTCCCTGGGAGCAAAGGGTCTCCCTCATCTTCGTCTTTAGGACTCTGCCTCGGAGTTTTCTATTCTTAAGTGTGCACATCACAGAGGCGGCCACAACTTTAAGTGGCTTAAAGAATTGTCCATATTCAACCTGGCCAGCTGATAGGTTCTATCAGGTCACAGAGGAAGCTGTAAGCACCCCTTTGCAAGAACATCACTTCCAGGACTATGCTTGATAACCCATGACACAGACAGATGATAATTAGGAGGCTCTCGGGGCAGATTATTTTCTCCCATGTCATCTGACTGACCCTCTGGATCCAGGGCCTCGTATCTATTCTGAAGTGGCACCTGGGTAGGTGATGGGGGCCACTTTTATTAACTCCCTGGTCAGGGACCCATTTCCCTACTCCTTTATCTAATAGGTCTCCTACTTCTGCCTGCTGGTTGGAGGCATGGGAGTCCACTGGCTCCTGCTGGGCTTCTCTGAGGGACGGAAGGGTGAAGCTCCATCAGTCTATTTCCCTTTCACTTTCCCTAATGCTCTTTTGTCTTTCTGCTTCCTCCTTAAGCTTGGCCACCAGACAGAGCAGATCATTTGCCTGTTTGCACCGCACATAGGTGTCTTTTGCACCATCCCCTGGTACTACTGAGTCCTGGGGTGATGTTATAAAGCCGCTTTATTCCTTAACTGTCCACTCACTGCCCAAGGACACTGTTTCAAGGCAGTTTAACAGCTGAGCCCAACGGCTTGGGGGCTCTGGGGGACTCTGTGGGGCTTGGGAGGGAGCGCGCCGGGAGCGCTGTGCTGCTTTTTGGGGTTTCTTTTGTGTTCCAGCTAGCTGGGAAAAGGTTCTGTTGGCTTTTCTTGTACTTTTTCCCTTCCCTCCCCTTGCCTCACTGCCTCCCCTCCCTCCTCACCGGTCCAGGGGGCCGATGGGGTGGCCCCGGCTGGTCTGAGCCATGTGTCTGTTCCCTCTCTGGGAATTTGTTGTATTTTTAGGTTTTTTTTGTGTTCTACCCTGTTTTGTTTGGTGTTAAGAAACAGTTTGGGTTTTTTTCCACTTTCACTTGCTATGACCCCCTTGTCTTACTGGTGGAGGAAAAGGGGAGGCTCTTTTCCCTTTGGAAGAGACACTCCAGAGTGTTTCCTCCTGAAGTTTTGTCTCCAAAACCGAGACAGGCTTAAACACTCCTTACAGGAAAAGGGTCTGGACAGGTGTGTCGTTCTTGGGAGGTTCTGTTTGGGTTGGCACACTTTTACTAGCTATAGCTTTTGATCATTTGGAGACCATTGCTGAAAAAAAAAACCACCAAAACAAACAAAATCCCAACACAAAATAAAAACCCCACTACCAGGAGGATGACTGCAACCCTGCCTGTGTGAACTGCTCTGCGAACTGCCGTGCCACAGCCTCAAAGATGTGCCATGCCCCTGTTTGCCTACTCCCAGTTGGCCACGCTCCCTAGAGACTTCTTTAAAGCACCTCTGATGGCCAGAGCAAGCCCTTCTCTGTGCCTGAGTGGCTAACGAGAGGAGGCCATTCTGACACTGCAGAACCTCATGGATCCAAAGATGCATCGTGACACAGCAGGGTCTTGTGGAACCAAGGAGACCATTGTGACACTGTAGGGCCTCATAGAACCAAGTGGTCATTGTGACACTGCAGAACCAAGGAGAACACTGGGACCCTCCAGGGCCTCATGTTCTCAAGGGGCCACTGTGACACTGCCAGATCTTGTGTAACCAGTGGTCCATTGCCATGCTGCAGAACCAAGGGGACCATTGTGACCCCGTGGGGCCCAATGGAAGCAAGGGGCCTGTGTGATGCTGTGGAACCTGGGGCTCCATTGTGACAGCGTGGTGCCCCATGGAACCAATGTCCATTGTGACACTGCAGAACCTGGTGGAACCAAGGGTCCAATGTGACAAAGCAGGGTACCATGGAACCAAGACCACTGTGACACTGTGGAGTCTCACAGCACCAAGCGCTTATTGTGGCACTGATGAATGAAGAAGAGCATTGTGACACTGCAGGGTCTCATGGCACCGAGGGGCCATTGTGACACAGAGGATCCAAGGAGGCCATTGTGACACTGGGGAACCTTGTGGAACCAAGGGACCAGTGTGACACTGTGAGCCCCATGCAACTGAGGGGCCTTGGTGACACTGCAGAACCTCATGGAACCAAGGGGCCGTTTTGACACTGGGGGGGCCCAAGGATCCAAGTTGGCGCTGTGACACTCTGGGGCCTCATGGAATCAATGTGACATTGTGGCGCCCTGGAGTGGGTTGACGTTGACCTGACTCCAGGCACCCACCAAAGCCTCTCACTCCCCTCTGCAGCTGGACAGGGGAGAGGACATATAATGATGGGTTCATGGGTTAAGATAAGGACCGGGAGGGTTCACTCATCAAATACCATCAGGGGAAAACCAGGCTCTAATTAGAGATATGAATTAAATTTATTACTAACAAAATCAGAGCAGGATAATGAGACGTAAAATAAACCCTTAAAAACATCCTCACCCCCATACCTCCCCTCTTTCCAAGCTCTACCTCCTACCTCAGCAGTGCAAGGAGACAGGGAATGAGGTTTATGGTCAGTTCATCAGCCGTGGTTTCTCCCACTGCTTAGGGAGAGGAGTTGTTCCCCTGCTCCATCCTGGGGTCCCTCCCAGGGGAAACAGTTCTCCATGAACTTCTCCAATGTGAGTCCATCCCACGGGCAACAGTCCTCCCCAGACTGCTGCAGAGTGGGTCACTCTTCCATGGGGTGCATTCCTTCAAGGACAGGTTGTTCCAGCTGGGGCTTCTCTACCCATGGCACTCACAAAGGGTCACAGCCTCCTCTTAGGCATCCACCTCCTTTGGCGTGGGCTCCTCCATGGGCTGCAGGTGGATCTCTGCATCCCCATGGATCTCCATGGGCTGCAAGGGCACAGCTGCTTCACCATGGTCTTCAGCACAGGCTGCAGAGGAATCCCAGCTCTGGTGCCTGGAGCACCTGCTCCGCCTCCTTCTTCACTGACCTTGGTGTTTGCAGAGTTGTTCTCCTCACATGTTCTCACCCCACTCTTCTCTGAGCACAGTTACATCTGTGCAAACATTGTTTTTTTCCTTCTTAAATATGTTATTACAGAGTTGTTACCACTATTTCTAACTGGCCCAGCTTTGGCCAGCAGCGTGTCCATCTTCAGATCTGTCAGGAGTTGACTCTGCCAGATATGGAGGAAGCTTCCAGCAGCTTCTCACAGAAGCCACTCCTGTAGCAGCCCCACTACAAAAACCAGGCCATACAAAACCAATACGTCCTGGAAAGCTGTAAGAGATCTTGCTAATGACTTCTTTTCAAGACCCACTGCTTCAGGAGGTTGGGACCAGTTCTCCTTTACGTGGCAACAAAAGCAATATATTTTTCAGGTGTTATCTCAGAGATACAAACACAGTCCCTTCATTTGTCACCAGACGGTGGCAGCTGATGCAGCAGCTCTGGTCCGGTGCTATCACTGTTCACTGATATATTGATGATTGATATTATATTGATCATATATTGATTATGGCAGAGTCATAACAGCCCCAAAGTTCGACTCAACCCCCTTGGGTAAGCCTTAAGGCAGAGTGATCGAAAGGGCCTCTCCCAAGGTGCTCTGTCACTTTATGTTAATGTACCCCAGTTCTGGTACCCCGATTGGTTCGCTAACTCTCCACCCTCTGTACCCCTCATAAGTTCATGTCCTAGAATGTTCTACCTTCCCTGCTTTCCCATTAGCCCTTGGTCCTTGGATCTTCCCTCCATGTTTCCGCATTGGGTTGTATACCCTAGCCCCGCCTAAGCTCCTCCCCTCGGCTCTTTCTCCATTGGTCCCTGGCCCTTACTCCTCCCCTTGTCACCCTCATACCCTGGACCCTCCTGTATCCTTGGTCCTTCAGCCCTGGAACCCTTCATGCACTCGGCAATAAACACCAGTGGAACTCTGCGGGAAGGGCCCCTCCTGCCTGTGGCTTTGTCAAGATGAACATAACAGCACACACTTGTTGTAATCCAAAGCCAGAAAAGGTTTTTTATTTTCTCTACTGCTATTCTTGTACCTCTTCACAATGGCTGTGGCTTATTGAGATTGGCTGCTTAACAAACAATGACACGGCTGTCTAATAAACAATGACCATTCAAGCTGTAAAACAATTAGCTATACAAGCAAAAGTATAGTTGTTATATATGATCCACAAGTTCTTCCTTGTACACTCTCAATGTCCCTTAACAAGAACATCCTCTTCTCGTGTCCAGAACAACTTCTCTCATTGATTATCTTCTTGGCTTTCTCTGTGGGTTTCACTGAAGCTGCAAAATTTCACTGTAAAATTCTCACGGGTAAATGCTGACTGTCTTTAGGTCTGACTCTGTGAGGCCCCCAGACCAGCTGTCAGCCTCATCACCCGCCTCTTTCTTCTCAGTGACACACTCAAGAGCTATCTGGTGCCGTACGTGTGCGTGGCTTCTGTGGGCGTAGCCCACTCTGTGGTGCAGAGGCTGAGTGCCAAGCGGCGCGGTTCCAGCTGAAGCAGCCTCAACTGGGACGCTTTCCGGAGGATGCAGCGGCCTCCAACCACAATGGGCCAGCAGCGGTTTTGTGCTTGTTCTGGCCACCTGCCTGTGTCCACTCCCACAAGGTCCTATTGAGGAGAGCCCTGGTAGCCCCAGCGCTGCCCCTCACGGCCTCGGCTGCCTCTCTGCTGCCTGGGAGTCAGGGCTGCTGCTTCCCTGCAGTGCTGGCAAGGGAATAGAGCAGGACGTGCTCTTGTCAGCTCTGGGCTCTTCTCACTTCCACACTGTCCCCTTGTGTCCTGGCCTCTGTGGAAGCCCTGTGGGCTGGTGGCACTGGTGCCAGTGCTGGTGTGGGTGCAGCCACATCCCTGGGGCAGTGCCAGAGCCTCCCTGGAGGCACCACCATGATCCTGGGGGCTCCTGAGGGCAGGGCCAGAGGGCTGGAGCCCTCTATGCCAGGCATGAGGGTGGCTGCCAGTGCAGGAGGGCTGGCAGGGACTGAGTCCCCAGGGCTGTCAGGGCCCTTGGCCAGGGGGATCCCTCCTCAGCCCTGAGCCCCCCAGCCCAGGGGGTCCTGCACAGGTCCCTGTGTGGGGCTGGGCAGTGTCTGGGCAGGGCACTGTCAATGCATCTCAATGGAGCGGAGGATCCCTATCCCTCTCCCCAACAGGCAGGAGGGGACCTCAGAGATGGGGGTGGAGACAGGTCCCTGTTTGGGGTAACAGGCAAATCTCCAGGGTTCCCTCCCTTTCCCAGGTGCCACTGTTGAACAGATAGGAACCTCTAGGAAACTGAGGGACAGGAAAATGATGAGGTAGAGGAAGGAGCATCTTGGAGGTGTCCTGGGGTGTGAGCACAGCAGTGCCTGTGACCCTGTGGACCTGTGCATCCACGTGAGCATCGGTGTGGGCAGAAAGAACACTACACCCAGAGCTGGATTCCACACTTTATGGACACACATGTTCCATTGGACACAGTGGGATGGAGATGTCTTCGCTCCAGGTGCTCACATGTGTCAGAGACTGAAATAGTTCATGCCTCAAACATGGATATAAAATTTTGCTCATTATAACAAAAACTGTGTACAGAAGCTACAACCAAAGAAGCCTCCCTGAAGATGCCAGACTGGGACTTGGGGCTGTGAGTTAAACCACCTAGATAAGATAAAGAGGATGCTATTGTTCAATCATCTCAGGCCTAGGGAAAAATAAGGCTGATTTTGGGGGAGGCCTGAGTGCTGGAGAGCTGGCCAGAGTAACGACACATGCACTGATACGATCTGAGCATCGTTCTCTGCTTTACTCTTCAACTACACAAGCTTATATCTACTTTTGCAAAGATTCACACCCAGTCCCTCTAGACAGCCTCTAATCAGGGGGGAGATGACCAGTGTATAACTTTGCCAAGGACTTTCAGGGCTGCCTGCAGCCAGGTGCTTTCCAGGCTTGCCTGCAGCCAGGGGCCTGTTCAGGGGTTTTTCCTCAGCAACCCTGGGTTGTCCAATCTTTCCAGAGGTATCATATGCCCCTGTTCCACAAGGAATCCCTCTACAGGCTGAGGGAAAGGAATGCATCCACAAGAGAGCCAAACCCAGCAGCTGTGCTGAGAGTCACCTCTGGCTGGATTTGGGCTGGGGGAGACCATAGCTGACAGAAATGAGGGGGCAGGGGAAGTTTCAGGTGCATGGTGTAACCTCTGGTCAGAGGCAGTGAACACCCATCCTCTCTTACACAAATTGGCCCAGCTGTGGAACCCCCCAGCCCCACAGGGCACATCCACAGGACACTCATGTGAGAGGCAGCTGAGAGGTGTCATAATCCATCAAAGACTCCCCAAAGCGCTCCCCAGAGGCCTTGCACCACAGGACTGCATGTGATGCGACAGATACAGAGGCTGCTGCAAGAGACTGCCACCCCCTCCAAGGGACGTACCTGGACATTGCCACCTGGCCTGAGCATGTATTAACCCCTCGGATTCTGTGCTTTTTGGGGAGACCATCTGTCGCGGTTTCGAGGATCGACGAGTGGCAAGACACCCTGGGTTCATGCACAACAGCCAACTTTTATTGAGTCCTCCTTTACTTTATATAGAGTTGAAGCTCCGCGCGGTCGATCCCTATGGGATGAGCCAGTTGCCACCCAGCCACCCAGCCAATAGCTGCTTGTGTCCCCAATGGCCTGGGCCTGCTCTCCAACAGTCCACACTGGTCGGATTGCATAACCTACTGGTCAAGGTGCTTATATAATTTCAGTTATATCTTAATTATTTCAGTTATAAATGAAGGAGTTATAAAATGGGATTAATTATTATTGTGAGGCCTTCAGGCCAGGTGCTGACCACCACAATAACCATCACCACCAAGAAGACCAGCTGGAGAGGATCACCGGGACACCAGTGGGATGCACAGATGGTGATATTTTCTTTACTCTGTCTCTGTCACTCTCTTTCTGTCCCACCACCTACTTTTGATGTCTTTCTCTTCTTTTGTCTCTCTTCTCTCTCTCTCTCTCATATTTACTATCAAATAAAACCAATACTACTGTCACTGGCATATGGTCTTGATTGCACCTTAATTTGGGCAGAGGCATTTCAAGTATCTTTAAAACCAGATCATGACAACGTCTCCGTGTACAATATACGGGAGAGATTTTGTATGTATCGATCCATCAGACATTGTAAATACATGTGCAAGTCACAGACACAGATTTGATTTAAATCATCCAGAATACATTTCTGATGGGGTGGCAAGGGCTGGATGTGGCCATGTTGGCCTGGCCAGGCCTTGTGGGGAGGTGTTGCCCTCCCAAGCCAAGCCCTGGCAATTCCCCACAAGAGCTGGTGAACACGAGCCAAGGGGCTGGCACACGGCAGGTTCCTGGGGACAGGGACAAACCCGCTGGGAGCTGCAGGGAAGCCTGAAAACCCACTGTGCCATGGTGGGTGGGAGTGGGGGTAGGAAGGGAGAGGTGGAGACCATGGTCAGTGGAGCAGCTGCAGGAGCAGCCCCAAGGCTCCCAGCTGCCAGCCCTTGGCCAGCACAGCCGAGCCCAAGCAAGCCCCAGCTGGACCCCCCAGCCCCATTTTCCCAGTGCAGGAGCTGTGCCAGAGAGCAAAGGCCGGCGTGGGCGATTGTCCCGGGGCACTCGCCGTGCTGGAGCTACCGGGGCTGGCTGCGGGAGGGCCTCACCGGGGCATATTCTGTGTTGCTGATCAGCTCCTGCCTGCCAGGCTTTAGAGGGAAAAGGAAATCCTGTTATTTCAGCTGCTGGCTGCAAGCCCTGCACAAGCCTCTGGCCCTGGGCTCCAGCAGTGCTGCAGGGAGCTGGGCCTTTTTCTTTCAGTTTTGGTTTGATTTTATTTCCCACTTGGAACCCCCAGATTTTTGTATCTGACATTTCAGCATAAGATGTTTATACAGGGAGAATATTTGCAGAAGATGCTGAGAAAATTCAATGAAGTGGTTTCATGAAAAAATATCTCAGAAATGTCTATTTCTGCAAATGCTTCCTTTTGGCTCTTAGTAGGTATGGCCCAGTGGGACTCCCCACCAAGCCACCAGCACAGACCCTGACACTCACATCCCATCCCCAGGGCACTGCTCCCTGCTTTGGCACCAAGGCTGTGCCCAACTCACCCTGTTGTGTCCAACGTGGGCGATGGTGGAGTCTGGTGGGGACAAAAAGCACAGAGTGAGCCCTTGCTTCCTGTTCTGGGAGGGAGAAGCCCCACCCTGCCTTTGAACAGCAAATTCCCCAGAGTCAGGACTGAATCCCCTGCCCTGTGTCCCCCTAATCTCACCCCGCTCCTGGCAGCAGAGGAAGCTGCCCTTCCCTCTGTGGATGCAGAGCAGGGATGGGGGGTCTGTTGTCACCTTTCTTCTGCAGGCAGGAGCTGGGCTGTGCGTGCAGGGAAGGAGCAGAGCAACGGCGTGGGGAGAGATCTGCCCTTGTGCCATGGGCAGTGGTTTTGCAAATGCCACTGGGACATGAACTGCTGGGATTTCGTGTGGAATTGGAAAGGGTCCTGCTGTGAGAGGAGGGATGGCTAGCATGGAAAGGGGGTTTGGAGCAGGTCCCTGAACTCAGTGCAGCTCCTGAGGCTGCAGCACGGCCGGCCCATGGGCTCAGGGATTCTGGTGGTGCCGGAGGGCAGCCAGGCCACAAGAAGGGGGTCCCACAGACAGAGGGGTCTGTGGGTCACCTGTAGGAAAGTGTTGGTACTCACACTGTATTTCATTGTCCTCGGTCACTTCGGCCTCCTGGCTGGGAACTTGCTGCTGCCTGGAGAGAGTCGGGGAAAGGGTTTTGGGGTCTGTGCCCAGACTGTGATGAGCCCATTGGAGTCATTGCCGTGGATGATTCTGTCTTGCATCGGGTCCATGGCTGGAGTCAAGGCCAGGGCAAGCCCTGCTCCTCCCTGCCTGCACCATGGGGGAATCCCCCCACGGGCACAGACCATGCTGCCCCTGGACAAGGACCACCCCAGGGGGCTGGGATGCCCCCGTCTCCATCAGCCCCAGCCCCGCAGCCCCCAGGGATTGCTGCTCACCTTTGGCATCTCTCTCTGCAGGCCCCTGCAAGGAAAAGAAAGGCAGAGGTGGGAGGCAGAGTTCCTGCACAGCTCTGGCTTTCCCTGCTCTGGGCTGTGCAGTGAAGGTGATGGGCTGAACCTGCACATCTCACTGGCAGAGGGATTTTTCTGTCCCAGCCTTCACAACCCTGACTCCCCTTTCCCAGCCTGGTTTCTCCCAAGTTCTCAGCAGCTGTGCTCAGCCAGAGTGTGGAGGAACTGTGCTGGCTGCACTCAGGGCAGCTCAGAGCCTCAATCCTTGTTCCCAGAGGATGGGAGCCAATGTGTGCCTGGGGCAGGGATGCATTTGGTTTCTCTCTACACATTTTGGCATTCAAGGACAGTCATTCCTTTGGTAAAGTTTTTGTCATCTCAGCAGCTTTACATCTGTCAGTGACAAAGGAAAAGCCTGAGAAGCTCAGCTTTCTTTGATATGGGGTAAAGAGCCGACCATCCTCAACCAGCAGAGGTCAGAAAGCAGCAGCCGTGCATCGGGATGCATCTCAAGCCTCAATGTCCACAAATCACTCACCTTTCCCCACAAAAGAATAGGTGGTTGCAGCCAGAAGGAGGAGAGAGATGACCACGAGCCCTATCATGATGTCCTTGCAATTGGTCTGGAGGTCCATTGGAGTGTTATCTGTGTGCAAAGAAGATGTTGGGAAGAGGGTTTGTTATGGGGAGTGAAAGAAGAGAGCAGGATATGCCCTTAGAGCCAAGCCAGGTCCTGGCTGATGAACCTCCCAGTATCCTGGTGTTGGCAGCTGGGCAGCCTTGGCCCAGTGCTGAGGGACCTTGGGTGTGAGGGAGGGAATCACTCACCAGCAGAGGATGTGCCTGCCTGGGAGCTGGACCCGCTGCCTGGGAGGAGAAAGGGACAGAGAGACAGTCTGCAGCTGCCCCAGGCCCTGCACAGACTGAGACTCTGTGGGGACCCCCAATCCACCCTCTATCAACTGTGGGGATCAATAAATGAATGCCCTGCTCAGCTGTGGCTCTGCATCAGATCTGGCACCACCACTCTGCCCTTTCTGTGATGCTGGGGCAGGAGAGGAGCAGGATGCTCTGCTGGGACTGGCAGGAGTGTCCCTGGTGCCCAAGGCTGTGCTGAAGTGCACCCTGACCCCCAGCATTCCAAGGGACATGCCATGGGGCAGGGCAGGGTCCCTTCCCTCCCCTGGGGACTTGGGGGATCTGTGAATGTTTCCTGTGTGTGCCCCAGTGCCACGACTCACCTGTGACACTCAGGTTTGTGGGAGCACTGAGGGCAGAGTTCCTCACTCGGTTGCTGTTGTCCTTGTGCTGGTATCCACATGTGAATGTCCCCGCACTCCCACTCGTCACAGTGAAGAGCATGTAGTAGCTCCCCTTCCCCTGTTGGGCTTTCAGGCTGTGCACCTGTACCCCGTCCTTGCAGAAGATGATTCGTGTGACAGGAGACTTTGGGAAAATTTGGCACCGAAACAAAACCTGTTCTCCTTCCTGTACTGCACCCAACGTAGCATCGGTGTTCAAGAACAGGGAAGGAGCTTGGAGGTCACCTGCAGAGAGGGCAAAGGGATGGACCAGGACAGTATAAACTGTTTCAGGCCTGGAAAATGGCTCAGATCTGAGAAGGGAAGACTTTCCTCTCCAGGGGTTATAGCAAGGCATTTCACTCCCCCCAAGAGCTCTTTTGTTCTTTGTTTAACCAGTCAGGTAACTCAAACAGGACAAGCTGTTTGTAGTGAGTTGTTTTGGTGCCAAGGGCTTAACACCAATCTGGCCTCTCCCAGCTGCCAATAAATGTCTCACTGTTGAAGTGAGATTTAACAAGACAAGCTGGATTTCTGACTGACTGACAGTCACTTTACCACTGTAAAAGGCACAGCAAAGTTTCAGAAAGTAGAAATCTCCTACACATTTCCCTGGAAATGTCTGGAGTTTCTCCCTGAGCAGGGATGCTGCTTCACAGTAACTCCCCTGAAGGCTGAGTGAAGGAATCCATGTACATTATTGTCATTTTGTTGTAGGTGACATGTGAGTCCTTATCCATACTATTATTTTTGTTAGGTTTGATATAGGTACCTCAGTATCGTGCACTGTTTTATGTTGTACTGTAATATTCTAGTAGTCCCTTCTAGTTCAATACTCTGTAGTAAGTAACCCTAATTAAGATCTTTCATCTGTTATCTTTTATCTTTTAAAGAATTAATTAATTTTTATAAATATATCTGATTTCCCATCATTAGAACTTGCAAACCAAAGTGATTCCTTAAATTTAAACTGTTGCCAAAATCTGAGGCTAAGGCAGGATTTGTCTTTTGCTTCCACTGTCCCTGTGACAGAGGTTCACACATGGGTGAAAAAAGCCCTTCTCCCTTCCCATCTCCAGCCCCACACAACTCCCCTTACAGGACCTATCCCTGTACTCACCATGCCCTGGGGAGCTGCAGATGTCCTGGGCCATCACAGCAGCACCTGCACCGTGGGGCACAGAGGGGTTTGGTCACACAGGCAGCAGCCCAGCTCAGCCCCGTGCCCCTGTCCATGTTCCCATTGCTGAGTCTTGGCTGGACCAGCACCTTCCCACCCATGGGGCTCCATCCTCCATTTCCTTTGTCTCTGGGCCTGACATCTCCCCAGGCCCATTTTGGCTGGGTTTGTGCTTCCAGGTGGATGCCTCTGGCTCCCTAAAGCACTTCAGCATCTGCCAACTCTCACACTATGACCAAAATACTTAACATGGCCAAGAGAATTTCTCAGATGGGCCACTACACATTTTGGAGAGAAATTTAATTGCATTGGAACTTCCTTACCCTGAGGGATGTTTCCATAGGCTTAATTTGTGTCTCTAAATGTGCCTGAATGACTGACCTGGTCAAAAATTTCTGACCAGGGCTTGGAGCCATCTGGTCTATAGAGAGATATCCCTGCCCATGGCAGGGGGGTGGAATCCCAGGCAGGTGGAATGATCCTTAAGGTCCCTTCCAACCCAAACCTTTCTATGATTCTCTGATTCTCCAGCCTTGAACAAACTTTGGAGTATCAGTAAGAAAATGAGAATAAAAGCTTTAAAGGAAAGAAAAGCAACTACAGTTGATTCCGGAGCATAGAAGATGTGGGAAATATGCTGAGTGTTTGGAAAACATGGCAGCTTGGAAGAAAAATACAAAAGATAAGTCAGAGCCGTTTTTAATCCTATTTTCCCAAGATGAGCCAAATTTATTCAAGACAGCAATTGAGAGGGAGCAGGACAGCCCTTCCAAGTGCTGCATCACAAAGGAACAACTGATTTCCTAGTACAAAGATTTTCTTTGTTTTAACACAGGAAAAGCAATGAGGAAAGGCCAGGTCTGCTCTGTCCTGCAGGAATAGTGTAAGGCCAGCCTGGGGTTTGCTGTGCAGTCACACCCCAGGATCTCAAGGCTTAGGGAGGGTTTAGTGATTTTAACACAAGGCCCTGATCTCTCCTGGTGCTTGAGGTGGGAGGGTCCCTCTCTCAAGGAGGCATTTGTGGGATATTTACAGCTCCAGGCTGAGCTGTGGAGGTGGAACCTGGAGGGCTGCAGGCACTTGAACTGCAATTTGTTCTCCTCTGGTTGCATCCCTCTCTCCAGAGGATGCTGTTGATCCCATCAATCCAGGCCAAAACCAGTAGTGGGATGTGCTGGGCAGCTGGCCTGTCCCCCTGTCAGGGATGCAGGATTTGTACAGGGGGATGAAACTGCCTTGGGACTATTTGGGCAATGTGTCAAAGCTCCTGTGCTGAGCTCCCCAGCATCCTGTTGTAGATGCTGTGTGACTCTGGAGAAGGGAGGGGAGGTTGGACACAGAGATCCAGGAGGAAGGAGGGAAGTGTGGCCTGGAGGGCTGCTGAGCGGGGCAGGACAGGGCCCGTGCTGGGCCCAGGGCAGGCCCCAGGGGAAAGGGTGTGTGGAGCAGCCGTGCAGCCCGGAGGGGCAGAGCTGCTCTGGGGAGGGCAGCAGGACCAGTGCTTCCTCCAGCTCCTGTGCACCTCTGAGCAAAGGGAACAATTCCCAACCCCTCTCAGGGGGTTCAGGTCATCGTGTGAGACTTGGCAGATGCTGGAGCCCTTTTCAAAGCCAGAGGCATCCACTGGGAGCAATGAACCCACCCAAAACAGGCTGTGCTGCAAGAAAGCTTCTTCCATGGCTAAGACCCAGGAGGTGCCATTGCTTTGGGATGGTTTGAGTTTGGGGCCTGCTGATGCTGAGAGCCCATACACACAGCTGTCCTACAGCTGGACACCTTCCTGCCCCCAAGCATCCCAACTGCCCAGGGACATGCCATGGGGCAGGGCAGGGTCCCCTCCCTCCCCTGGGTTCTGGGGGGCCTGGGAGGGTTTTCTGTCTGTGCCCCAGCGCCACGACTCACCTGTGAGACGCAGATTCTGGGAAGCACTGAGGGCAGAGTTCCTCACTCGGCTGCTGTTGTCCTTTTGCTGGTATCCACATGAGAATGTCCCTGCACTCCCCGTTGTCATGGTGAAGAGCATGTAGTAGCTCCCCTTCCCCTTTTGGCCTTTCAGGCTGTGCACCTGCACCCCGTCCTTGCAGAAGATGATTTGGGTGACAGATTTCCAGCTAGTTATGCACCGAACCAAAACCTGTTGTCCCTTCTGTGCAGCAGCAGGGCTCATTTGGAAGACAGGAGCTGGGAGGTCACCTGGAGATGAGGGCACAGGGATGGCCTGAGAGAGTGTTGCTGATGCAAGTGCAGAATCTGGGAGGGGAAGAATTTCCCACACATGTGGGAAAAAAGCCCTTCTCCCTTCCCATCTCCAGCCCCACACAACTCCCCTTACAGGACCTTATCCCTGTACTCACCATGCCCTGGGGAGCTGCAGATGTTCTGGGCCATCACAGCAGCACCTGTGGGACACAGAGGGGTTTGGTCAGACAGGCAGCAGCCCAGCTCAGCCCCGTGCCCCTGCCCATGTTCCCACTGCTGATTCTTGGCTGGGCCAGCACCTTCCCACCCATTGTCCTGGGGTGAAGCACCCTTCCTTTTTTTTCTGAGTTTTTTGGCTTTTTCTCAGGAGAGAGACAGAGAGTTAAAATTCTCTGCTGTTTAGCTGGCTCGCTAGTTGAGGCAAGAACTTTCCTTGGACTGTTCTGTTCCAATCTGGATCACCAGCACCAGGAGGGAACACCACAGCCTGGAGGGGCCACACCCTAGCTCCAGAGAGAGAACAGCCACACCTACAGAAGGACTTGGAATTTCACCAGGTTCTCTCCACAGCAAGAGGTTTTATTATTTAGCACAATTCTGTTCCCGTGTGTTTGTTAAATAAATAGGTTTTTCTCCCTTTCATTTTCTTCTGAGGAAACTTTTTTTTCCCCCAAACCTGGAGGGGGAGTGATCGCTGAAACCTGCCTTCAATCAGAGAATGTTCCATTTGGACAGTCCTCCGAATTTGTCTCAAACTGGGACACTCATGCGGGTCCATCCTGCATCTCCTTTATTGTAGGAACCCAGAGTGGCAAGAATATTTCTCTGCTTGTTTTGAAGGGTTCTTACCCCCCTGAACAACACTGTTTTAACCTCCAAGCTTGGAAAAAATTACCAATGCTCAGACAAGAACTAGAAAATACAGTGGTGTGAATTAGGTTATAGACTATTATGCAAGATTGTCACAGGGTGAAAATTTTAGAGGTTTTGGGCTTCTCTTTGTAGTAAATAGATAAGAGTAAAAAATATCAAAATGGAGGATTGTTGTTGTTCTCTAAACCTTCTTCTCCTTCTTCTCATACTCCATGTTCTGCAGTAAAAGTAATTTGGAATGATTGGATAGAGAATTCCGCAGTTCCTGGCTGTGTTACTGAATAATTGGTAGGAAAGTGAAAATAATATACGTTTTTAGTAACTATTGGTTAAATTATCTTTAAAAGGCCGTGTAAATCTTGATAATTAGAGACTTCTCTCCTGCTTTCTGTGCTCTATGTTAAGCCTGGGTCACGCTAGTGACTCTGTTCCTCTGATAAGAATTAATAAACAACTATCCAGCAGCGTTGAAACTCAAGGAAAAGTTTCAGTTTATCTTTTGAAACCCCTTGCAAGGACTTTTAGACAATTCTCTTCCATCAGGAGGGATTTGATTTATGGCACGGTTCAGTGTCACTTTATCTCTGGGTTTAACACCACCCCAAGCCCATTTTGGTTGGGTTTGTGGTTCCAGGTGGATGCTGCTGGCTCCCTAAAGCTCTTCAGCATCTGAAAAGTCTCACACCGTGACCCAACCCCCTGAGAGGGGTTGGGAATTGTTCCCTTTGCTCAGAGGTGCATGGGAGCTGGAGGAAGAACTGGTCCTGCTGCCCTCCCCAGAGCAGCTCTGCCCCTCAGGGCTGCACGGCTGCTCCACACACCCTTTCCCCTGGGGCCTGCCCTGGGCCCAGCACGGGCCCTGTCCTGCCCCGCTCAGCAGCCCTGCAGTGCTGAGCCCCAAGGCAAAGCCATCCCCAACTCACCCAGCAGCAGCAGCAGCAGCAGGAGGAGGAGGAGGAGGAGGAAGGCCGGGCGAGCAGGAGACAGCCTGGCACATCCCCCCTGGGCCAGCATTGTTTGGGGCACTGCAGCCACAGCCTCTCCTTGCAGCGTCTGCTGTGGGCTGAGCTCTGCCCAGCGCTTCAAGAGCTGCCTGGCCCGGGGCTTGCAGCGTGCCTGGGACTGGTCCTGCTGCAGGGCTGGGGCTGGCAGGGCCTTTCCCACACCGAGCGGCTGTGGCCAGCGGGGGCCCTGCCTCAGCCCCGCTGTGGCCACTGCGCCTGCAGAGCCCCCGCTTTCATTTCCGCACCCTGCGAGCCCAGAGCACGAGCCGTGTGTGCCTGTCCCTCTGGGGCAGCCTCCTCCCTGCAAAGCCCTCCTGACACTTGGCCTGACACTTTGGGGAACTCCAAGAGCCATGAAAGCTGCTGGAGGGACAACAGGGCAGGACACCAGCAATCCTGCAGCTTCCTGGTACTTCCACCTCCAAGTGATAGAGGAGCCAGTGAGGAGTGGGGCTCTGCTGGATCTCCTGCTCACCCAGCACAAGGCACTTGCTGTTCTGCTGCCCAAGGTGCCTCTGCAAGGGGCACTGTGACCAGCTGGCCCATGCCCAGGGACCTGCCCTTGGCTGCAGCACAATGAGCCTGGCTTTATTTATGGAGAACATTTTGGTGCCCTGAGTCCCCCACTGCCATTTGTCCCTCCCAGGTGAAGGCAGGAGACTGGGGATTGAGAAGGAGGGAAGGCTCTGTTGTGTCCCCCTGTGCAGTGGTTTAGTGCACGGAAGAGGAGACACGGCTTTGCTGCAGATCTTGCACAGCCTGGAGCTGCAGGTCATGGCCACGAGTGTCCCAGATGGGACAGGAGAGTCCAGGGCTGCAGGACCACCCTGTGGTGGTGGCACTGGGAGAAGAGGGTGAGATTTGGTGCAGCCTGTGCACATCCTTGGGATGAAATGGACACAGTTCAGAGCCCTGGTGCCAGTGAGTTATTGCCCAGCACAGATGAACAGAGAGCAAAGGTGGGGGTCTGAAACAGGCTGAAGTTGGTGTTAAAAACAACTGACATAAAAATATGAAAGCACTGTGGGAACTTTCTTCAGAAATGGCCTTGAATTTTACACCTTCAGCCAGTGCAGAGATGTCCCACCTGATAACTGATCTTACAAGGTGGGTTTGGAACATTTCCTGACATGCTGCTGTATTGCACCTCCTTTATCTCAAGGCACAATAACTTCTATTATTAGTCTGAATTACGAGATCAGAAATTTTCATGGTTAGTGAGTGTTACTGAGATTTTTGATCACTAATTAAGCATTAGAACAGACATTCCAAATTTGTGTATCAGGCAGTTCTAACTATATGAGCAAGTCCAATTTTTTTATCCTGGGTTTACCACCAAAATCTTTAGCAGTACCCCATTACTTCATTTTTCTTTGTCAAGGAATCTCTTATCCCATCCCACTCAGTTCCCCATTTTATTGAAATTCCAGATCAGGGAAGTATCTGCACTCCTCCCCTAATTTCAAACCTCTCTATTCTGGGGTTTCAGTCTGTTCAAGCACAGCTGGGACTTGGTTTCAGCTCTCATCATCTTGACAAACTTTAAGGCATGACAACAATTAGGGCAATAATGCAATGACAAGAGGCAGAGGCTTCTCATTTTTATTTACATTCTCCTCCTTACTCTGTAGACACAAGGGGGGGAAACTCTCCATGGATCAAATTACATCATCTTGTTCAAATATTTGATTACCCTCATGGTAAAAAGCTACCAAAAATATCTGTCCATTTCATGGGAATTCTCATGTTGCAGCTTGTGCCTGTTTTCTCTTACCCCAGCAAGGTACCTCACCAAGAAGATGTCAAATGGAGAGAGAAATGCAGCAAGGCCATTGAGGCCCAAACTGCTCCCTGGGTCTGACAGACATTGTTCCCTGGGGAGGTGGTGGAGCCTCCATCCTCGGAGATATTCAAAAGCCTCTGGAGAGGATCTGGCCAACCAGCTCCAGGGGTCCCTGGGTGAGCAGAGGAGTTGGACCAGGTGATCTCTTGGGGTCACTCCCAACCTCACCTACTCTGTGTTTCTGTGATCCTGTACAGGGCATGAGACATCTGAAATGAAAAGTGTCAGAATCTCCAGTGTCAGATGGAGCTGTGTCTGTACCCAGTTCCTGTGTGTGTTTAATTTTCATTTCCTCTTGGCTGTTTAGTCTTTTGCAGATGTGGTGATAGAAAGTGCATAAGAAGATGAGCGCTGTGATACAGAGGCACAGAATGCTTCTGAGTTGCTGCAGTATTGATCACTGAGCAAAATGGAAGTCAGGAAGCAATTCCAAAGTGTTTGGAAAAAATCATTATGGTGTGTTGTCTGTATCACTTTACTCCATATTTCTGGTTGTGGTTGAAGAAAGAATGGAGCTGGAATTTCAATGTCCTCAGAAGAAATCATTGGAGGAATTATATGTTGCTTCTGACCTCTTCTGTCCAGCGTTCTTTACATTTGTCCTGAGCTTCACCTCCACCCCGCCTGCATTCCCTGGGCTCGCTGTGTTGGGAAGTGCTTGTGTTGCTGGAAGACTCAAAGAATTTCTACCTCCTGGGATTTGGTGTGTGATCCTCCTGTGCTGTGGCAGATACATCGACTGTGTGATTTCAGCAAATGAAGGAAACAGCATCCAAAGTGCCCCCCAAAGCAGAGCAGCTGAATGATCCAGTGAGTTCAACACCAAATCTCAGGTAAGAGACCTGGGAAGCTTGGATTGTAAGTGTTTAAACAATCTGTGTATGTGTGAAGAATCTGGGACATACAGCAATGGGAGAACCATTTCATCTGGAGAATGAAGTGTTAGGTTGCTGTTCTGGTTTGGCCAAATTTAGAAATATATCCTCTGAGAGAAGGCAGGCTACAACCAGCCCTCCCCCACTGGGTTCAGGAAAAAATAAATTTTCCTCAAAGGAAAGTGAAAGAGATAAAAACTATTTATTTAACAAACACACAGGAAAAGGATAATAATGCTAAATGATAAAACCTCCCGCTCTGCTGAGAGAAACCTGGGGGAAAATTCAGAGTCCTTCTGTAGATCTCCCTCTCCCTCCTTGGAGCTGGGATGTGGTGGTGGGCCCACCTCCAGGGCCAAGGCCTTGGTGGAAAGTCCTCCCAATGTATTCTGATGTTGAAACAGTCCAGCAGAGAGAAAAGGAAAACAATGAAGTCCCAGGAAAACAAAAGTTCAACTCTCTGGAGGAAAAGGAGCTGAGGAAAAAAAACTGCAGAAAGCTGGCTGGAAAGAAAAGCAAGCTGGGTGCTTCCCTTCCCTCTTGCTCTCCTGGCACAGTTGAAAAAAAAAAGTCTCTATCTCTGTTTGACCTTGAACAAGCTGCAAACTGCTTTGAAAAAGTTTTGCTCAGTTTTTCCTCCCCCCTCTCAGGCTCAGTTTAAAGGCATAGAAAGGCACAAAAATTAATTTCTGGGCATAGGGCAGTGATATGGGATGCACATCATAAAGTCACCCCAAGACAGTTGCATTTATGATTTTTATGTGATATATGTATTACATTTCTATTGCCTGTGGTTTTTCCATTCCTCTGTTTTTAATTAGTGTGTATCAGTACAAGTTTCTAATTATCATGTTCCTCCTGAAGATAAAACCTGAACTGTGAACACCTTGCTCCAGGGTTATTCTAGGAACTTAGACGTGTGTTTTGTGTCTGGTTCTTAAAGAAACTTTCACGAAAATAAGAAATAAGAGAATGCACTGAGATGAGAGAGAGAGAGAGGCTGCTATTCCTTGTTCCAGTGAGTCTGTGCCTTGCCATCACCTGACCATGACAGGAGCAAGGAATGGATTTCATAAGAAGAACTATGGCACTTAATAATAATGCAAGGGCTTTAGTGAAAATTACTTCTGGTACTTTCTCTTCCAGGTGTCAGGGCTGTTCCCTCTCACTGCTGTTGTCACTCTTTGTGGCCTGTGCCACGTGTTCCCCTGCTGGTTCTGCTGGAAGGATAAAGAAGGACATTGGAGAGAGGAGCTGCAGAGCTGGAGGAAGGAGCCAGGAACCACAGTGAAGAATTGAAGGAAGAGGGTGCAGAGCAAAGAATGGAACAGAAAGTGAAACCATCTCTGCAGAGTGTTAGTGACAATTTCTGGAAAAACATAGATTTAAGAAGCCAAACAGCACAGGATCGGTCAGCTTTGTATTAGCAGTGCACAGAGAGCAGATGCCCACTGCAGGCAGCAGTGAGGGCCCACTGAGTCAAACAGGGGATCTCTGCTCTGCAAAGCACTTGGGATTGCAATGGAATTGGTCTTTGGGAACTGGAAGGAATCCCTGGTGCAGCTGCCCCTCTTCCTCTGGCTCATCAGGGCAGCTGTGAGATGTGAGGCTTTGGGAAAGGAGGAGCAGAGCTGCACATGGGGCACCTGTAAGCTCTGCTGCTTTCTTGCCTGAGCACAACCTGGGCTGGGGGCAAGGGACAGAGGCAGAGAAGAGGAACAGAGCAACCCTTGTTGCTCAGCAGGGCCAGGAAGTTCTGCTGGGAGAAAGGAGATGGCCAGAGAGAGAGTTTAAGGGATCACTGGAAGCTGATGTCTTGGAGCATGTCCCTTTCCCAGGCTCCTGCCCACTGCTTCAGGAACTCCCAGCAGCACCTTCTGCTGTTCTCCTCTGATTCCCAGCAAAGCCAGCATGAGGATGAGCAGGAGAACCACGCTGAGCCAGGTTCATCCCTGCTGGAGCTGCATGGCTTGGGGACCCCTGTCCCAGGGACCTGAGCCCACCTTTGCCTCTGTGCTGACACCACCTGAGAACTGAGCGGGGAGAGCACCTGGAGTTCCAGGCACACCCGAGTGGAGAGGGAGATTTCTGTGGGGTGGGATAGGCAGAACAGGAGCTGATAACTGGGGCAGGATGGAGCTGTGAGGGGGGTGGGCAAAGGAGGACCCACCCAAAGCAATGGTTCCAGGGCTTGGCGTGGCCATGGCAGAGCTTTGGGAGTGCAGGTTTGTGGAAACCTACAGAGAGTGTTCTGCCTTTCTGCTGTTGTGTCTCTGTCTGCCATAAGATTTTGGAAAAAGCTGTGGAGATGAGAAGCTGTCAGCAGTTTGTCCTGCATTATCTCATCCTTCTTTCTTTAAATTGAGTTTTCTCTTCCTTCTCTAGGTGGGTCTTCATGCCTTTCATCTCATCATTCCTCAGAAATCTTTCCAAATTCTTTCGAAATCTTTTCATTCACTGCACAGTCATGAAAAAATGGTGTAACTGAAAGAAATGCTGACAATAATGAAGTGGAAAACAACACAAAATAATAAAGAGAAAGCAATTGTTAGAGGTCACTATCAATGGAATTTATTGCAATAACAGAAGACTTCATATTGTTTATAATTTCACAGTGACTCAGGTCTCTTTTTCTCACAGCAACACCAGAGCCAAGGCAGCTCGTTCCCTGGCCGGAAGCTCTGCTCTCAAGCTGCTGGGCACAGCACAGCCCCGCTGCTGTGGTTTTCCTCCCCACACTCACAGGCTGCATAAACACAGCAAAGCAGAGAGGAAACCTCTGCAAGGGGCTCCTCCTGCACAGCTCCTCTCCCCCAAGGCAATTCCTGCCCTGGGGACTGTTGCACACCCTGGCTGAGCTTGCAGGTACCTCTGGAATTCCTCTGCTCCAACCCCACTGCTCCAGTTGGGCTGATTGCAGGTGCTTGCCCAGGATCAGGTACATCCAATGCAGCTGCCTACCCCAAAAATCGAGTTTTGGGTGTCCATCTGTCAAGCAAAGATGCTGACTGATGATGCAAATGCCCCTCACCCCTGGGAGCTGGGTCTTCTCCGAGAAAGAGGAGGCTGGGAGGGAGCAACCAGCTGGACATGGCTCTGTTTGGACCTGAGCAGCTTTGGCTCAAACATTCAGCAAAGTCATCAGAGCAAGAAATTCCTGTGAGGGTTCAAACGCTGTGCCTTGATTTGCTTCTGAATCTTTCATCTTCCTTGATATCTTCCCAGCACAGCCTATAGCATGATCTGAGAGGGGCCAGAGCATATTTTGGAGAGAAATGGAATTGCACTGAAACATCTTTACCCTAAGGAAAGTTTCCAGTGGTTTCATGTGATTCTCTAAATATGCCCTGAGTGAATCCCATGGCTTCAAGTTTCTGTTCCTAAATTCTTGCAGGGCAATGGAGCTCCTGAAAGCAGAAACATCCTGGCTCACCAACCTGAAAAACCTCTCAAAGTGCCCTGAGCACAAACCCGTGGGTGAGGCAGCTCTCCTGTGGAGCAGCGCTGTGCCATTCTGGGGCTCCGAGGATGGACAGCCTGGGGCAGTTCTGCTGTCACCAGAGGTTTGTGTGTGAGCAGCTGAGTCCAGCACCCGCTGTCCTTACCATGAGCTCAGGACAAGTGCAAATGAGGACGGTAACGACTGAGGCACGGACTCAGACTGACAGGGATACTGAGATGTTTATTCAAAGAAATGATCTGGTTTTATACACTTCTTCAAGACACAGTATTTCCTTATATGGTATTTTTCACTAAGAAACCTATCGCACATTGCCATGTCAAGAGCACACTTTTTTAATGCCCTTTTATGGGGGTGATCACACACTGTTCAGGTGTCTGGCCGCTTCTGGCAGGCTTCTCTCCTTAGTGCGTCTGTAACGTGGCATTTCTTCCCCCCAAGGTCAGGAAGAGAGGAGCTTCTTTGTGCTGTCATGGGGATCTGCAGGCACGTCCCACAGCCTGTAGCTCAATTCTATCTAATCTCTCTCCACATACAAGCTGTCAGCAAGGCCTTGGGAACTGAGTGGCACCTCTGCACTCCTTACAGGCCACAAGCTAGCAGTCAAGTAGAGAAAATTGTGAGAAATGAGACAACTCTTACTTAAAAATTAAAACAATTTATTAAAAACAGAAAAACTGAAAAATTGCAAAAATTAGCAAAATATAAAAATTTGGGATCCTATGGCTCGGTAGATGGTATGCCCCAGGAGCACAGGGATTTTAGATCTTCTAGCTGAAACAGCACTAGACCTCAGGTAGAGAAAAAGGGCTTGCAGTGCTAGGCTGGCCTTTGGCTGGTCCAAAAGCCAAAAAATTACTAAAAGTTCCTTGATAGGAGTACGCCTTCCCAGCACTGAACTCCACCTCAAGGCTGGAGAGAAGGGGCGTGCCTTTCTCTGACTCCTTGTTTTATAGTGCCTTTGCTCTGCCCACAGCCCGCCCACAGCCCGCCCCTTCGGTTTAAGGTGATTGGTGTTTTCCCTTTGACAGATTATCTCTGTCCACCAATGGCTCATCCTTGTCAGAGGGGTGGTATTAGTTGAGCTAAGGGTCATTAAAATTCAGGTTGCCATGGAGCTTACAGGGTAATGGCTATGGGGGCTGGGCTGTTTGTTGGAACTGGGGTTTTGAAATCTGCCTTGGAACCAAAGTACAAGTAAAAACATAAAAAAAATACATCCCACACATCTTAAAACACTTGTAAAAGTATACAGTAAACACAGGAAGGATAACTCTTATGGTGTACAAGTGATTAATGTTTGAAAAGGGATTTTAACTGGGGAACTTTTAACTGGGGATTTTTTTACTGGGAAGGGTGCAAACGAACTGCTTTGAACAAGTGAAAACCATAATAATAAAACTTGATTTGTGTACCTGGGCTGATGGGTTAATTTTAACATTCAATTTAAAAATATTTAACTCAAAATTAATTAATTAAAACACTTAATATGCAAAGACCAAGCACAAATAGGGATTTCATGTATGACAAAAATGAACCACATGCTTAAACAACAAATAGCCAAGATCTGTCGGGAGACAAATTTGTACTGGTACCAGGCATTACCCATTGCCCTCATCAGAATCAGGGTAAAGCCAAGGTCAAACGGAAAGAGCAGCCCGTTTTAAATCCTGTATGGTAGACCTTGTGGGTTAAATGCCGCTCATGATGAAAACCTGACCCAGGTTGGTATTCAAGATATTTCTGAATACTTAAAAACCATTAACACTCAGCTGCATCAGAAGTATAATACTGTATTTGAGAATCAACCTAAGCAACCATATCATAAATGGCACACAACTGATCCTGGTGAGTGTCACGGTGCATGAGGCGGTGGCCACAGCAGCAGAACATTCGGAGGACTGGTGGACAGGCCTCCAGAACACCAAGGTCTAATCCTCACCCCTTGGATATGGCGAGTTCCCATGTTCCTAGTGGTTCTTAGTTTACATGTTTTAATTTTAATGGTTCAGGAGTTCTCCACCCAGTTTTATGTATAAGTTCATGTTTATGTATTTCCCCTAGTTGCTTATGTATTAGTTCTGGAAAGTTCTCCCTTCTTCGACGCCCCATTGGTCTACTCATGTAATTCCCTCCCTGAAGTTATCCCTGTTGGATATTCCTCTATCATCTCCTCCTCCTCAGTCGATCCCCATTGGTTGTTTCCCTTTGTTCCAGCCCCATATAAAATACTGCGTTCTGTCTCACTCTCTTGTCTTTGTCCCTGGACCCTGTACCTGCAATAAACCAGATGGAACCTATACAAAGACCCCTCTCTCATCCTTTGCCTCTGACGACACTTTTACATCATCTTTGTTTGGGGTCCGCTCCTTGTGAAGGAGCCAGCTTTCCCTGCTCGCTGCAGCCGACAGCTTTCCCTGCTCACTGCAGCCAACCCCTGCCTGCTGCAGCTGACACAAAGGATGTCTGCAGCTGGATGCTGTGCTGCCTCGGGCAGCCCCAACAGTGTCAGGTGACTGGGTGTATGTTAAGAATTTTTCAGGTGATCCACTCCAGGAGAAGTGGGAAGGACCATTCCAAGTCCTCCTGACAACCTTCACTGCAATTTGCATGAGAGAAAAACCTACCTGGATTCATTATGTCCGAGTGAAGAAGTCTCCTCTTGCACCTTGGACAGTAACAACCATTGAGAATGACAGACTGAAGCTGAAACTCAGGCGAAAATCATGAATACTTTGTTATGCTTTGTTGCTTTTTGGCAGATTGTAGTCACTTTTGATGTAAATAAGTATGTAGCTTTGCTTGAGGGAATAGCTAATCCTACTGGAATAAGGGATGTTGGCTGTGTGGAGAGGTACAACAACTGCACTTACCATTGCTAGGGGTAGCCTCTAGTAATTGGACTGCATTAAGCCCGTATACCCCGTACAATATTAGTACACAATGCAAACAAATAGGTTCCCCTTTAGGAAAACCCCTTGTCACTTATCACTCATCAATCAATCTGTTATGTAAATTCACCACCTACCTCACCAGATTTTAAAGTTCAATTTGCTCAATGGCATGACTGTTGGTTTGCAAGGCATACTAACAATGCTGACATGGGCATCACAACTAGCTGTGATTTGCCAGATGGCTTTTGGTGGTTGTGTGGAAATGGAAGCAACTACCTGGAAATTAGACAGGCCAGTGTACTATGGGGTATCTCATCCCACCTATACAAGGTACAAATCATACTAGTTTAATTACAGAAATCGTTAGAGGAATTTGGAGAAACCGATTTAGTCAAAGTATACCTTCTAATTCTCTGACTAGATACAATACAGGCCTTCACAGCTTTGTCAGAGCTTTATTCCCAACTTTAGGAATTGTACACTTAGAAAAAGCAATAGCGAACATCTCAGCAGAGATGGAAATAATTGCAAACTCAATGGCAGGTGCCACTGGATGGTGGAAAACAGAAATAAATTCTTTAAAAGATGCAGTATTTCAAAACCGTATGGTATTAGATATGATCACAGCACAAATGGGAGGAGTCTGTACATTGAAAAATACCAGCTGTTTTACTTATATAGACCAATCAGGGCAAATAACAACAGATACACATACAATCTGGCAACATGCAAAGATACTCCATGAAGTAATAAAGCATGGTACATCTTGGTCAAGTCACTTATGGGAGACACTTAGGTCTTGGCTCCCTTATCTAAAGTGGTTGAAACAATTATTCATGGGACTCTTGTTGTTAGGAATAATCATCTTGTGTACCTGCGTATTTAGCCAGTGCTTTTTGTGGTGCTGCCAGCGAATCAAAACGTCTTATGATGATTGGAAGAGATATAAATTGAGACACAGAGTAGAAAGAGGAACACATTTCTGGAGTACAAGCACACGATAATTTGTGAAAGAATTCACAAAAGTAAAAAGAAAGGAGGGATTGGAAACCTAAGTGGTATGTAAGAAAAGGTTAACCACAAGTCATTTTGTAACAAGATGTGCAGGTAAAGCAAGCAAGATAGCAGGTAAAGCAAGATAGCAGAGCAAGCAAGATAACATGCCAAGCAGAAGCAAGCAAGAGAGCAAGTTTTAACAGAACTTGCAAATTGCAAAATTAGCTGAAAACAAGTTAGACTGAAGAACAAGAAGCACAAGGCGTGTGTTGAAGACAGAGGTAAATGTGGATGCTAAAAAGCAGGAGCAGAGGAATTTTCCAGCTGCTCAAGCATTTGTGAAGTTTTTCCTTTCTCGTGCTTTAGCTGAGAAACAGTGGAACACTGTTTTGTAAACTAACTTTCTATCTGGCACCTGCAAGGTCTTGTTTTGGTTCACGGAAGAAAATATTTTGAAATGGGTGGTTATACCGCTCAGCCACTCACTGTGGTGGGTGGCTAGCCAAGGGACCAGTCATGTAATTTCTCTTTTGCAATCCATGCTATAAAAAGATGGGGTTTTGGCATTAAAGGGTCGGCTTTGACAATCTTCTCTGACCTGAAATTATGTCGTTTTTCTCTGTCCCTGTGTGCAACAGCGACAGGTAAAAAGTTCAAATGTAAGGAAGACTACAGAAGTCTTCATCAAAAGACTACCAGAGACTGACAACCACCACAGAAGGAACTGATGCACGCGCGGAAGCAACAAACCGTTGTAAAACCATGACAGAGCTTTATGTAAATATGAGTATGCTAATGGTATATTGTAATTGTGACATTATGTGGAAGGACTTTTAAAATGTAACTGAAGGCTAAAGAAGATTGAGTGAGTTTTGTGGTGGGGTGACCCCCTCAGTCCCAGTGCTGAATAAACAAATACCTGCTCTCTAGCCAGGCTGACTATAGAGTTTTATTTCTTACCTAGTTTTGGGTATCAAAAGTCATTTGTTCATAGGTGCAGAAACACAGAAACAGCTCAAACTGCTGCATGCGAGCATGACGCCAGACAAAGGACCCCTGGGCTCATGTCATTTTTCTTGCCATTTTCCCTTTTCCCCCTCACATTTCCCAGCCATTTTCCCCCTCACGTCTCCTGCCATTTTTTCCTCTCACATTTACTGCCCTTTTTACCCTCACGTCTCCTGCCATTTTTTCATCTCACGTTTTCTGCCCTTTTGTCCCCTCACATTTCCCATAATTTACATCATGTTTTCTGCACTTTCCCCCCCTTGTTTCCTGTCCTTTTCCCCTCATTTTTCTAACCATTTTGTCCCCTCCTCTTTCCTGCACTTTTGTTCCACCATGTTTCCAGCCCGCAAGTCTTGTTTTTCCTCTCAAGTCTTCCATTCATGCTGGCTATCTCCGTGTCCATCCACCACGCTGTCATCACAGGCCTTGCTCTCCTTTGTTCTCCATAAGGTTCGGCAACTCAGGGCTCTTGCTTTCTTTGATTGCTGATTTTAGTCATTTGTTCTTAACTCAACCTGTGACCTCGTAACGCAGTTCTTGTGCTCGAAGCACGAGCTCTGGCGTGCCCCAGGTCAGAGAGAGTCCAGCTGCGTTCTTCTGTGTGTCGCAGAAGCGACTTCGGCATCAGGAAGGAGCTGCTGGCTGGGCTAGCTAGCTGGCTTCTTTGCAGAAGGAACACAGCAGGAGCTGATGGTATCAGCTCACGTTAGCTCAGAGACAGAGGAAGAGAGAGGCTGTTCTGGTCTGGCTCCTAACAGGTTTATTGTTAGAAGTTTCGCAACCCGAACAAGCTTGGAAGGGATGGAATGTGATGGGATGTGATGGGATGTGATGGGATGGTCCCCTGAGGCTTGTCCTCAGTTTTAGAGGCAACTTGAAAACCGCGGGGAAAGGGGAAAACAACCAATGAGTTACAAGCCAGGGGGAGGATACAATGTCACAAGAACCACTGGGGGAAACGGAGAGGCGGGAGTTATAACAGAGAACCAGTGAACAACCGATAACCGAGAATTTTCCCGAACCGGAGGAGGCGGCTTGGACCCGGGCACCGCCCAGGGGGTGCAGCTTAGGCTTCTGAGCCGCCCATCGACCCACCCTCTGAGTCTGCCTCTTTGGGAAACTCGATCCAGGGGATGGGCTGGGATTGACTGGCATCATGCTGCCCCAGCCCTGCAGTGGGCTGGGTCACTGCAACAACCTTGCACTTCTTTGCCTGCAGTTCTCCTCTCCATCCCGCTGCAGGGGAAAGGGGAGGGGGAGTGCAAGAAGGGAGCAGCACGTGATTTGGAGTGTTTCAGTGGGAGCACCATAGTGGGGGAACTGGGGTGTCACAAAGGGCCCCCTGTGACCCGCCACCTGCCCCTAGCAACGGCTCCCAGGGTTTGTTGACGTGGAACCAGCGCCCAGCCTGCAGTGTCCGGCAGGACAGCGACGGGACAGGACGGGAGCACGCAGCTGGCGAGAAGCCCGCTGGTTTTTGCTCACGTCTTGCCCTGCAGCAGGGAGTAAGATATTAAACCAAACCTTCCCCCTTTCCTGTGATCATCTCATTTCTCTATTCAGTAGAATGGAGAAGAGACCCCCAAGACGGCCCAGGGTGGCCTGGGGGGAGAACGGGGCTCCTCAGGAGAGCAGCTCTGCAGCGGAGCCCGCCGAGGCGACCAAGGTGCAGCCATTGCGGCCCAGTGAGTGAGGGGCCCTGTGGGACTGGGCAGGGCTGGGATCAGGTTTCCCCGGCCCACGGGCAGCGGGGATCACAGGGGTGGGAGTGATGCCGGAGTGCTGGGGCTGCTCGGGGCAGGACACCAGCCCCGGCACAGCCTGTGCCGAGGAGGGGGAGAGCAGAGGGGCCCCAGCTGCTGCTCTGGGGCGTGGGCAGCGAGGGTCAGTGGCTGGCAAGAGGCAGTGGTGCTGTGGGATGCTGGACGTGTCCTGCCCCTCTGCCAGAGCGCTCCTCAGCCCGGGGCACTGGGCTTTGCCCCGCCGTGCTCCAGCAGGGCAGCTCCTCTGCTGGGCATCCTCCAGTCGGGAGCTGCCCGGGAAGGCAGTGCCAAGGGAGCGGGCACAGCATGGGCAGAGGGCAGATCTCCTTCCTCTGCTCTCTGCTATTGATGCACCCTCTGCAGTTTCCTTTCTCTCCCCCTCCGTTAGAGGCCTTATCCGCACAGAAAGCCATGGACTTCATCCAGGCCTTCGTCCTCAGCCCCAAACAGGTACCCACAGCCTGCTGAATGGCAGCTGTGCCTGCACAGGGGTGCTGGCTCTGCAGAGCAGCTGCTCCCACAGGGCACTGCACCGCAAGGGCTCTGGTCCCGCTGGCTGCGTGTTCTCACTTCACGCTGCCCCGTTGTCTCTGGTCCCCAGCTCCAAGACAAGGATCTGAAGCTCAAGTTCCTTGACAGCATCTGCACATTCTGCAGAGCTGCCAAGGATTCTGGCTTCTCCAAGGACCAGGATGAATTCTGCCACAAATACAAGCTGGGAGAGAAGATCGAGGTGAGGGGGTTCCTGGCGCTCTGGGCAAGGGAGCAAGGAGCCCCAGCAGCCTGTGAGGGCAGTGCTTGGGCAGGGCAAGGCTCTGGTGGCTCTGGGTGCTGGCAGCTGCCAGGTTGCAGCCCAGCTGTGCTCTGCAGGTGCTGCTGCAATTGGAGCCCAAGAACGAGATTTGCACGGAGGTGCGGCGGCTGGCCATGCTCGCTATTGCTGGACTGAGGTACCGGCCCATCACACCTGCAGAGCCCTGCCCAGCACTCCGTGCCCACCTGCTCATCCCTCCTGCAAGCCCAGCCCCAGTGCTGCAGGAGACCTTGAGGCGCTGCTCCCAGCACCAGTGTCCAGCTGGGCCCCTCTCTCTTTGCAGCACGCTGGGGACGGTGCTGGAGAGCAGAAGAAAACTCTTAAGACTCTGCTTCAACAGCATCTTTTTCCTTCCTCCAAGCGGGAAAATGCGCAGCCGGGAAGCGTCTCTCTATGCTCAGGTAAGTGCTGAGTGAACTGGCAGAACCTCCAGTCTGTCCAGGCTGCTCCCGACCACCCCGTGCTGCCTAAGGACCAAAGATCCAAGGCAGGCCACGGTCTCAGCTTCGCTTTCCTACCCTCATCCCTATTACCGCCGGCCTAAGCCCTAGGGTATATCTCCGTGTCGCACAGAAACAGGGAGGAGGAGGAGAGAAGATCTGGCAGACAGGAATTGTGCAGCAAGATTGATTGATTTAATTATTTTAAAGCTCTTTTATAGACTTTTTTCTTCATAGTCTAATTGGACAAGGATCAGCCACCCCTTGGGGGTGATTGGCTAAAATCCTAAAACCTCCATTGTCAAAATATTTTCCTACTATACTATAAACAAGACTTTTCAATGCTGCAGCAGTTTGGTTGTTTACATAGCTCTGCTACCTCTTCTGTGAGAGAGAAAAGTCTCTCACGGACTTAGAAACTAGCAACAAAATCCTTGCTAGCAGCAGTTTTGGATCCACAAATCCCTTCATGCCTTGCCAAGCTCCAGCCACATCCTGCAATGCCGGCTGCTCTGCCCCCAGCACACGGCCTGCTCCTGTGTCCCTCCCCTCACACTGGCACTTCAGATCAGTCTCAGAGCTCCTGAGGGAGCAGCAGAATCACGGCCACTGCTCTCTGTCATCCTTGCAGACCCTGCATGCCATGGACACCATGCTGGAGGGGATGGTGTTCAGCTCTCCTGCCTCCAAAACCAGCAAGATGCTTCAGGACATCTTGGAGGTCTGGCCTGTGCACAGAGTGGGGGGTGAAAGGAATGTTCCTCCCTCAGGAGGGGAAGGAGCCCGGGCTTGTGTCCACTCTTGTCCTGGCTCCTGCCAAATGAACCCTGTCCCAGCCAGAACCAGGACATTCCCCCAGTGCCGTGCAGGCAAGAGCGCGCTGCGGGGAGGGTGCCCAGCTGGCCTGGGGAAGCAGAGGCTGGCCCCAGGCGCTGCTGGAGCACAAGGAGCAGAGGGCAGCCCCTGCCTTCCTTGCTGCCCACCAGCTTTGCCTGGGGCCTTTGTGCCAGGCCTGCCAGGGCCCCCAGGGACAGGATCCCCCCTGCAGGCTTTGCCTGAGGGCACAGGAAGTCTGGAGGGACCGTGCAAGTGTCTCTCATGAGCGCGGCCCTGCCACTGCTGCTGCTGGAGTGGGCGTCTGCTCACGGGGCTCACCTGCAGCTTCTCTCTTCCCAGGTTCTGCTGGACTACTGCCTTTATGACACAGTGGCTGTGCAGGAGAGGGTCATGGGCAGGGTCAGGCTGCTGAGCCATTTGCTGGCCGACTCTTCCACTGTGCAGGTAAGGACCGGCCACCCTCCAGCCAGGCCATCTCCCCATCCCTGTGCCCTGGCACAGCCACAACTGCAAGGTGCCTGCAAGGCCTCAGCTGCCCACCCTCAGACCTTCTGCTCTTCTGCCTGCCTCCCCCAGGCTGGCCAAACTGAGGACGGCGGTGCTGCCAGCAGCCAGGTCCAGATCCCAGTCCTCGGGAAGCTGCTGGGCCATCTGTTTTTCAAGTTATTCAGGAAAGAAGAAACCAGCTGGATGGCACTGGATATTCTCTGCTTCCTCTTCACATTCCTCTCTGAGCAGAAATGTAAGAGAAGCTGTGGTGGGCGGCATCCCCCGTGCACCACCACATGCCCACATACAGCTGCTTGTCTTCCTGGGCTTTGCGAAGGCCCCTTGTTGTGCTTGGTGCAGGTGGCACCATGTCCCCAGCACTGCTGTCACCTCCGCTCCTGCCCCACGCTCTCTGCCAGCCTCATGATGCTCCCGTGTAGCCGAGCTGCTCCTCCCAGCAGGACTCAGCCACACTCCACCCCTTCCCCATGTTCCCTGCAGAGGTCGTGTCCTGCCCTGCCACACTCCAGCCCCGCAAGCCCTTCCCCCTGAGCAGTATTGCAGCCACGGTGTAACGGGGAGCTGCATGCAGAGCTCCAGGGGCTCGGAGCTTCCCAGGCCAGCTTCCCTGGGTACGGACACTGGAGGCAGCTCCCCCTTTCCACCAGTGCCCACCATCTCCTCCCGTGACCGACTGCTCCCCAGCCATTCCTGCATCCGAACGCTTGTCAGGGTTGGGTCGGCTGCTGGCACAGCGGCTGTGTCTCAGCCACACATTCGTGTCTTTCCTCTCTTTAGGTGCCACACCGGCAGCAGTTTGTGCCCAGCTCCCAGCATACTGGGAATCTGAGATCACCTCCCTGCTGGATACGCCCAGCACCTGGAGAGTTCAGGTAACCAGCCCTCGCCTTGGCTGGGCCTCCCATCTGTGGCATCAGCAGGGAATTGGTGTGCGCAAAGGGGCGCAGAATCAGCGGGGCTGTCCCTGGTGAGAGGCTTCCCGCTGTCCCCGAGCAGGGAACACTGCGGTGTCCCAGCAGCAGCAGAAGCAGCAGCTCCAGCCCTGCTGGCCACCAGCGAGCCCCTGGTCTCCGTAGGGCCCGTGCCCCATGCCTGAGAGCCCAGCCCTCCTCCCTGCCCCGGGGCCCTCCTCATCCTCCCCTGCATAGGAACTGTGGGCACTGCTGCCAGCTTTCCTGCGGCCACTGCCGCCAGCACTGCCCGGCACCTCTGGCCAGGGCTGCTCACACTGCCCAGCCGAGCAGAAGCCTTTGGGCACTGGCTGGCACTGGCCTCCACTCCCTTCCTTCCTGCCACAGGCCTTTGGGAGATACCTCAGGCCAGCTGAGAGGACGGGCATCGTCCTTGCAGCCATCGAGATCCTGGGACACTCCAGCCTCCTGGACAAGAAGGCACCCAAGGAGTTTCTGGAGGTGGCCATGGAATTCCCTGAGCTGTGGCTGATGGATGTAAGTGGCCTGTGGCTGGATTGGCCTGCCCTTGAGCCCTGTCAGGTTCCTGCCTCCCTCCCAAAGCCTGGATTGGGGGATGCCCAAAACCACCTTGAGGCAGCAGAGAGGGTGTAAGGATCCCGCTTCTGACACCCAAAGAACGGTAGGATCTGGTCATCAAAAGATGCCTCGGCCAAAATTAAGGTGCAATCAAGACCATATGCCAAGGTCAACAGTACGGATTTCATTTAAGAGTAAATGGGAGATCGAGAGAGAGGGGGAATGAGAAAGACACACACACACACACACACACACACACACACATTACATAGAAAGATCGTCACCTGCACATGGGTCCCTGCGGCATCCCAGGACACGGCAGCACCACCTTCACCTGTGTTCCCTCCAGGTGCCAAAAATTGTGAGACACATCTTTGCATACTATGATGAAACAAATGCAGCAACCGCTCACAGCTTTCCCATAATGTTTGTCCTGATGGCCAGTAAGTGGCCTCGGCGAGTCGTCACAACAGCTCTGAAGGTCGCACCAATATTCAGGTACTGGCCCTGACCGCCCAGAGGGCTTGTTCCCTGTGGGGAGAGGGACCCCGAGACTCTCTGGCTGCCAGACACAAGAACACTGCAGCACCCCCAAAGCAAGCGGGGCCCTCCATCCCACCATGCTTCCCAGCCCAGGCCCACAGCAGCCAAAGCCGGCTGGGCCAGCCCAGAGCCAGCACGCTGCTCCCAGTCCCACCGGGAACACCCCGTCAGCCATGTCCACCTGCCCAGGCTGGGCCCCTGCGCACCCCAAGTCCTGCAGGGCTGGCCCAGGCCACGCTGCAGTGGCCGAGGCAGCCCTGCTGACAGCGCTCTGCCTTGCAGCGACAAAGTCTGTCTGTGGAAGGCAATGTTCTCCGTGCGCCAGACTCTGGAGCAGGTTTTGAAGGAGCTGCACATCAAACTGCAGGGCCGGCACAAGGACATCTTCACACAGCAGGAGAAGTCCTGCCTCACGTTCTTGGCTGTGAGTCATCAGGAAAAGCCCACATGGCCTTGCTCTCAGCTGCTGGTGGGAAGCGGGAGCTGAGCCAGGACAGCCCTGCCAGCTCTGCCCGGGCTCTCTTCTGCTTTCTTCCAGATGCTGGCCTCTGATGATGTACAAGAAGAGGAAATGGGTCCACTGTACAATGACCTGGATCTTCTGAGGTGTCCAAGAATAGAAATGGTCTCGCTGGTGCTCAGGGCCCTTGTGACGCTGTCGGAGAGAGCCGAGACGGTGAGCAGGCTGCTCTCAGGGGCAGACATGTGGCACCTGGACTCTGAGGCCTCGGGGAAGGTGGTGGCTTGGCCTGGTCTGCGAGTCAGGTGCTGGGGTGACTGCTCCAAACGCCCTGCCTGCCATGGGATGGCCTGGAGGCTGCCTGGGGAGCTGACCAGGCCCAGAAGTTCTCATGGAATGGAAACTGTCTTTCATACAGGCAAGAAAAATGAAGGGCCTCCTGTCTGAGTTGCTGAAATTCCTGTGGCATCGGTCTGGGGACGTTTCACTGATGGCCGTGGACATCGTCCGAAATGTGCTGGGGCACCTGAAAAAGAGAGAGGCCAGCACCATGGCTGTGATGGTGGTGCCGAGGCTCTGGTGCCTCTTTGACGCGGTAAGGCTGATGTGGGAACGCTCCCCATGGCTCCATCCATGGATGGATTCTGGGCCTTGCAGCCCAGCACAGCTTCTACCCACTCTGGGCTGTGACCCCGGAGCATCGCCCCTCACCTCAGGCACCTCAGCTCAGCCCCTCCTGGCCGCGGGCAGGGAGCCGCTGTGTGCAAAGCTCACCTTTCCTCCTTCCTACCAGAAGGAAGACTGTGTGCGGGAGCACTCCATCTGCCTCTTCAGAGACCTGCTGGGCAAAACGGACTGGAAGAACCAGGCGGTCATGAAGAAATATGCCTGGAAGGCCCTGGTCCAGCTCCTCCTTCACATGAGTGACCAGGCCCGCAGCGTGGCCAAGGTACCCATGTCCAGGCTGAGCACTGACCAAGAGAGGGGTGGCTGACACCCCCTGGGGGGTCCCGAGCATCAGGACAAGGGCTGCTGGCAGCCGGCAGCGTTCCCCCAGCACAGCCCCTGGGAACCAGCGCCAGCAGGGCCGGACAAGCTGGCACAGCCATTTCCAACCTCTGCCCTGCCTGCTCCAGCAGGGCTCGGCAGCAGCCCCGCACCACCGAGGCCTGGACACGTGTGTCCCCAAAGGCTTCTCAGCTGTCCCCACAGGTGTCCCTGCAGGGCTTTGCACCTCAATCCCTGCTGCCCAGGCCTGTCCCCAAGAGACCCCTGGATGCTTTGCGAGGGCATGTCCCAGCTTCCTAAGGGCACGGTCACCCCAGGAACAAAGCCCAGGACTCCTTCCACAGGCAGGCCCTGGTGCCACCTCCCAGCTTCTGTCCCACAGGCGTCTGCAGAAGCCATCCTGGCCATAGCAGAGCTCCTCAAGTGGAAAGAGCTCAAGCAGCTGGCGCAGACGGAGCAGACGTGGAGGATGGGCGAGTGCTTGGTGAGGACGAGACCCAGGCTGGGCGAGGGCTGCCCACAACACCGTGCCAGGGCTGTGAGCCCTGCAGCTGGGCCTCCCCTGGGCTGTTGTTGCCCAGAGCACCCAGCCTGGAGCTGCACCCTTGCTCCTGTCTTGAGAATTGGAGCCTCCTCCAGGCCCATGTGCCCTCAATGCCCCCAGCATGAGGGAGGGCTCTGAGCCACGGGGGTGCTGCCAGGAGGGGCTGATCTGGCCAGCTGGGGCCCTCTGAGTATTGCCCACACCCTTGTGCTCCCTGCAGTTGGCCAAGGACAGCAGCAGGGCCGAACAGTTTGTGTGGGACAGCCAGCCCTACCTGGAGAGCCCTCAGGCCCCCATGCGAGAGGCGGCCCTCAGGTTCATTGGTGAGTCCCAGTCCCCAGGTCCCTCTTTGGGCAGCCGGGCCCCATCCCCCAGCCCTGGGGCTGCCACGGGCAGGGCCTCGGCCTCCCTGTGCCCCCCTGCCAACACAGGTGGCTTTGGTGGCCACCTTGCCAGTGCCACCCTCGGGCTGCTGAGGGGGTCAGGCAGGGCCAGGGGCCACGCTGCTGGGAGCACACTGGGGAGCAGGGGCTGACGGAGCTCTGTGCCCAGGGCTGGCTGCGCGGCACCTGACAGAGCAGAGTGAGGACACCGTGGCTGAGGTTCTCTGGGGTGAGTGGGGAGCCAGGGCTCAGGCAAGCTGAGGCGTCTCAGCACACACGGGGGCTCATCTGGGCTCTCCTTCTGTCGTAGAACTTGACAGACTGCACGCAGGAGACAAGGATCCCGCCATCTGTTCCCTGGCAGCTCAGACCAGCTTGGTCCTGAAGTCTCCAAGGAAGCAGCGAAGATCAGGATTCTCCCTGCGCGCGCTGTGCTGCTGGTGCCGCTGAGCAGAGAGGGACCTTGATGTAAGGCTTGGCAGGGACACACACTCAAACACCTGCTGACTGATCAGGTGTGGAAAGGATGCCCTGGCTTTCTAAGGTCTTTCTCATAGTGCAAGCGGGCACTATGAGATGCCCTGGAAAGGATGCCCTGGCTTTCTAAGGTCTTTCTCATAGTGCAAGCGGGCGTTTCCATGACTGCTGACTCTGCCATTGCCCTGACCAGTAGGGACCCATTCCCCCCAGCCCCTGAGCATGGCGTGAGGTGGTCTAGAATAAGCCCAGGGTCATGGCCAGTCCCCTCCTGGCTCCTGTCAAAGGGCTCAGCTGCCGGCCCTCAGCCCTTCTGCTCTTCTGCCTGCCTCCCCCAGGCTGGTCAAAATGAGGACAGAGGTGCTGCCTGTGGAGAGATGCAGATCCCAGGCCTGGGGAAGCTGCTGGCACATCCATTCAAGTTGCTCAAGAGAGAAGAGACCACTTTATGGCTCTGGATGCTCTCTGCGCCCACTTCAAGTTCATCTGTCAGCAGAAAGGTAAGAGAAGCTGTGGTGGGCTGCATCCCTGCGCACGGCCGCATCCCCCCGATGCATCTGCTCGTCTTCCCGGCCTTGCGATGGCCCCTTCTGTGCAGACACGGGGCTCATGTGGGCTCTGCTTCTGTCCCAGAACTTGAAATACTGCGGGCCAGAGAGAAGGATCCTGGGCGCTCAGACCTGCCTGCCTAAAATCCTGGGAGAGGAGTCGGTGTGGCTGGATCCAAGCCCAGCCACTGACCTGTCCAAACTCTGTATATAGTCCTAGAAAGTTAATTACCTTCTATATATAATTTTTATAAGTAAACCATATATATAAATTATATATTTTATAAATATATATAAGATCTGAAAATTTTGAGTAAATAAAATATATAAATTATATCTATTATGTCATGTATATAAATTACATATATTATGAATATATATTATATATATTCACTATATATAGAGATTAGCTTTTCAAATAAAATAAACAATGACTTGAAATCGATTACAGGAATGATAGTGACTGCAGCACACAGCTCTATCTATGAGTATAGTGCACCATTTTTGAAGCAATATGGAAGTAATTATGTTAAAGCTAGCAGACTTGGGAGGAAAAGTGAGAATTGTGGGTGGGAAATGTGAGGAGGAAAGGGTGGGAAATGTGTGGGCACAAAATGGTGGGAAATATGAGGGGACAAAATGGTGGGGAAACATGAGGGGAGAAAAGGGCGGGAAACGTGAGGGGAGAAAAGGGCGGGAAACGTGAGGGGAGAAAAGGGCGGGAAACGTGAGGGGAGAAAAGGGTGGGAAACGTGAGGGGAGAAAAAGCCAGGAAACGTGAGAGGAGAAAAGGGCGGGAAATGCAACGCAGAAAAGGCACAGGACTCTTGAGCAAAAAGGATGGGAAATGAGAGGAAGAAAGAGTGCGAAACATAGGGAGAAAAGGTGAGAAACATGAGGGAAAGCATGATGGCAAATGTGAGGGGACAAAAGGGCAGGAAGTGTGAAGGGAAAAAAATGGTAGGAAATGTGAGGGAGGGAAAAAATGTGGAAAATGACAGGAGAGAAAAGAGCAGGAAATGTGAGAGGGAAGAGATGGGAAACGCGAGGAGAAAAAGATGGGAAATGGGAGGAATCATGGCTGTGAAACATAAGGGCAAAAAAGGCCGGAAACATGAGGCCAAAAATGATGGGAAATGTGAGGGGATGGAAAAGCAGGGAGCATGAGAGAAAAAGAGGTGGGGAACTTGAGGGGAAAAGGGTGGGAAATGTGAATAAAAATGGGAAAATGGAGGGACAAATGACCTGAGCCCAGGGGTGCTTTGTTTGGGGTCCTGCTTGGATTCAGCAGCTCGAGCTTGCACTGTGTTACTGCACCGTGAATAAATGGCTTTGTGGAACAAGACATCTGAGACTCTGCCATGGCAAACCTGGGGCTGAAGCAGTGAGGAAACCTGGTGGGACTGTGTGAGCAGGGACGCGTTGGGTCACTGGAGCTGCCGCCGCTGTGAAGGGGCTCCAGTCCCAGCAGTTCAAATCTGGCCTTGAAGGTTCTCCCAGAGAGACTCAACAAGGTCACACTGGATCAGTTCCTTAACACTGCCATGGCCACAGCAAGTCCTTGCACCATTGCTTTGGGTGCTTCCCTCTTTGCCCACTCCCCTCAGAGTTTGTTCCTGTCCCAGTTATCAGCTCCTGTGCTGCCTTTCCCACTCCGTTGGAAATCTCCAATCACACAATTGTGTGTGCTCGGAACCCGAGCTGCTCTCCCCACGCAGGTCTCGGGTGGTCTCAGCACACAGGGACAGGTGGGCTCAGGTCCCTGGGACAAGGGCCCCACGCCATGAAGCTCCATCATGAATGAGTTTGGGATTGGGGGTCCCGGGGGAGGTTTGGGGGTCTCAAGTGAGAGGGTCTGCAGTGGTTCAAGGTGAGGGGCTCTGGGGATCCTGGAGGGAGGTTGAGGATCCCCATTGGATTTGGGGGACCCAGGGGCTTTTTGAGGTGTTCCACAAGGTGGTTGAGTGGCCCCAAGGGCATCTGGGGGCCTGAGGAGGGGGAGAATTGAGGGTTCAAGAAGGTGTTTGGGGGACACCAGAGGGGGATTGGGGATCCCAGGGAACCACCCAGTCTGGGTGGACTTGGGGGGGTGGCTCCAGGGGGGGAAGTTCAGGCAGGGTTCAGAAAGGGAGGGTGGTGGGAGTTTGGGGGTCTGGGGTGGGTTTAGGGCTACCAGCAAAGGCTACAGGGGTCCCAGAGGAGGGCTTGGGGGATCCCAGAGAAGAGTTTGGTGGGTGCCAGGGGGCTTTTGGGAGTCTCAGAGCCTCCCAAGTTATGTGACTCCCCAGTCTGAGAACTCACAATTATCATCTCCCTCAAATTGTAAGCCCCCAGTTGTGTGGCCCTCAAGGAATTTGACCCCAAGACAGAAACCAAAAACCCATGGAACTCCCCAAAATCTGAACCTCATTCCCATGATCCCCCCAAGTTGTGACCCTGAAATCTGAGCCCCTACAAATTGTGACCCCCAAAATCTGACCCCCCCCCCCAAGTCATGTCATTCCCCACAAAATGAGAGCCCCATCATGTGAGTGTCTAATCTGCTCCCCCAGGGCTGTGTGACTCCCCCACTCCTACGACACCCCCAAGTCATGGCACCCCCCCAGTCTGAGCCCCCGCCAGTCTGAGTCCCCCACTCTGAGCTCACCCAACTCCCCAACATCTCACCCCCATTCCCATCACCCTCCAAATTGCATCATCCCCCATTCTGAGCACCCCCCAAGCCCTCTGGCCCCCTCAAACCTGACCCCTCCCATTCCCACCTATACCCAAAATCTGAACCCCCTCAAATCGTGCAACTCCCTCACATTCCCACCCCCTCAAAATCCCCTGCCTCAATTCCCCCAGGGTCCTGCCCCCACCACCTCCAAAATATCCCCAACCCCCCCTTGAGCCCTCACAACCCCCTCCTTGCTTAAAAAACACACGCAGAGCTTCAGAAATGATAAAAAGCTCTCGCCAACACCCACGACTGCAACGTAGGAATGATGCACGGTCCCCAGTCGTGGTATAACTGGAAACATTTATTAAAAGTCCACATAGCTTTTATTATATTTTCACTACTTGAGAACACAATCTTATAGAGCATGCACAGAAAGCAGGGCTGAAAAGCTCAAGCCCAAGGAAGGCTTATGAGCCTTCGTCCAAAACGACCACCAGGAGGCTGACGACCACCTCGTGCAGAAACCGCCCATGTGCTACAAGGCCTGACATCATCATCACGTCATTAGAAAATATGTTGCACTATGAAGGCAAGGAAAGTATAATGTGGGCATTAAGTAAAAAAGTGTAAAAGCTAGAACTGTGTGAAGAATGGACCAGTGAGTTTGTGGTGGAGCTATCCCCCTCACTCCCGGCGTCGAAGAAACAAATACCTGCTCTCTAGGCCTTATACTATGGAGCACTGTTTTCTTGCCTAGGTTTCAGGCATCAATACAAGAAAATATACGTGCCAAACATCATAGAATCATCAGAAGCGCTCTAAGCCCCACTATAGCGAAACCAACGGCATGTTTAACCCAAGGTCCAAAACGGAATCTGCCCAGCCAGGAGAACAGGCCAAAAGGATCCCATCCCTGCTTTGGCTGCTGTTCTCCAGACAGCTCCTTCAATTCCTGCATGCTTTTGGGAATGGATTCAGAATGGTCACTCAGGTTCATACAGCACATTCCAACAAAGGCTTCACACCTGTGTCCTTGGGCTAGCAACAAAAACTCTAGTGCTGCTCTACTTTGCAATGTTGCGTGACGTACAGAGTCGACATCTGTTAACAATCCTGTTAAAGCATTACTGGTAGCGTTACTTTCCCTCGCAAGCCAACAGCCCAGTTTATCAATTGGGATCAAGGCCTGTGCCAGACCAACAGAGGCAACTAAGGAACTCAAACTTCTTTTGGTAGGATTCCAGAATTTAACCTCAGAGTTACAATCAGGGCTGAGGGATTTAACATCACGCTTATTTTGCCTATGTCGCAGTGTCCAATCAGTTAGTGCTTCGAGATTGGGATGAAACATGGTTAAACGACCAAAAGTAATGGACCTCGCACTGCTTTTCCTGGAATGCCTTCCCATGCTCTCTTGCCACATATCAAAAATATGTTATCGGGCAGGCTTATTGCATTGGTCCCTGTTGCGACCTGGGAGGGAGTAGTGAGATTGCACCAGGCAGAGGCATCACGGTAAATGCCAGTGCCGCTTCTATCAACTCCTGTGTTGTCTGTGTGTGGATCGTTAGCGTCATTAGCGTAAAAACACACAGGAGCTTTTATAGAGCCTAGTACATCCAGCTCTTGCGGCCGCAGTGAGAGAGCAGGGAAGTTACTTATTTTTCTCACGCCTCCATTAGCATTGCCCAAATGCCATCCCACAGACTGGCCAGCATCAGACTGCCGGGATCCCAAACACGCCCACGACGACCTATGCTAACCTGGAGTTGTACAATCACGTCTCACTGTCTGATTGTATAACTTGTTCCATTCATCCTTTGACAAAGGAATGCCAACCAGACATGTCTGAAATGGATCACTAGCACTGGTCATGGAAATACAAAGGGTAGATTGCTAAATTGCTTTGGCTAATGGCAGCCAAACATTGCTCTTGGGTTGTGGGACCCGTGCTTCATTCACAATCCTCGAGAATCCGCTGAGGATGGCAAAAAAGGCTTCACATGTTGTGCCAGAACCCATTGTAACTGATCAGCAAACTAAAATTGAGATGCCTTCAAGTCTTCATTCCTGCTGCAGCGGGTTTGATGTTCTTCCCAGGTAACCAATAGGGTGCTGTGGATAGAGAAACACAGCCATAACCACGTCCCCATGTTAGCAAAGGCACGGGGCCTAACCATTGTCCGCTCTGCAGACCTTTATAATAGACAGGCGGTTGAGAATCTCTTAAGCTATCATGGGAACACCTTCTTTCACTTGCTGGAAATATTTCAAATATTTAAAACAAATGTTGCTTTGCCCCAGTTGTTCTGGAGCTCTTACACCAAGGGGATCCCCCCTTTTTTGTTTAAGAAGCATTTTCGTTCAAAGGGCATGTGTGCGTTCCACAACAGCTTGACCTGTCGAGGAATGAGGTGTGCCAGATACGTGACGTATACCCCAAGAGTGAAAAAAGGTTTTCACTGATTGGGAGACATGTGCTGCACCATTATCAGTTTTTGCTACCTTCAGGACTCCTAAGGTGGCAATAGCTCGCAACATGTGCTTAGTGACATCTCTTGCCTTTTCCCCTTTATGAGCACAGGAAACAAAAGATTTGGAATAAGTGTCAGCTGAGGCATGCACATATTTTAAGGTGACAAAAGAAGAAATGTGTGTAACATCCATCTGCCAGACTTCATTGACACCTAACCCTCTCGGATTTGTACCTACCGTGGAAAGCAAAGGTGTTAAGTGTGCACAACCAGGGCAAGAATGAACAATTTGTCCGCCTTGAGAAAATGTAAGATCAAATTGTTTACTCAAAGCTTTTGCATTCTGGTGATAGAATTCGTGTAACACCGTTGTCTGGGCAATTTGATTTGGAATTGTTTCCATCATCGTTAGAGTGTCTGCGACTGCACTGCCTTCCACCAGAGGCCCAGGCAAAGATGAGGGAGACCTAAGATGCAGAACATAATGTCCTCGGCTACAGTGTAAGATGGAACCAAAAGTATGTATTCCATTATCATCTTCACAACCTCTTAAAGCAGGTCAGGCAGTGCTTTTTATCTCCTACCATGACTCATCCCTGATAACTCTCTCCGGGGTCTGTCTCTGTTTAATGGCATGTCAAGCACCCACCACATGACTCATAGAATTACATCAGCCCATTGGGAGATGCTCTGCCCAGGGGGAGCAACCAAGCATTCCCACCTGCATATAATCTGGGCTTTGGAACAGCACAAGCAGCCCTTCCCTACTGCATTCCCAGAGGACAAGAGCTGCATGACCAACACTGGACCTTCAGAGGAGGACCAGACCTTTCTACAGGATCACCACTTCAACAGAACCACTTCAGGAGGACTGCAGCCACGGCTTCATCGGACTGCTACCACCACCCTGCCCGGCAGGGTGTCAGGTCGGATCCTGACTTATTGGAGAATGGTTAGAGGAGCAGGGACATGGCTCATTGATAGAATTAGTGGATCAATAATTCAACTGTACCAGTAAAAAGGCCTGTGTGAGAAAAATTCTACATGAGACAAATCCCTGTGTGAGAAACCAACCTGGGAACCAGAAGGGAGTTTTTGAGAGGTGCAGCTGTGCTGATAAGATGGACCATCCCTAAGAAGGGAGGAAGATCTTGGATCTCTCAAGACAAAACATAAACAATAAGAAGCTTGCCAAATGTAGTCTTTTCATCTAACCCAATTATGTAGAGGTCAGAATGTGCTTTTATAAGTTTCAACTAATTAAAGAACTGATAAGCTTGTATTCAATACTCTATATAAGTGCCTTTGTATTGCTAATAAACGGAGCTTGCAATATCAATCGTATGGGTTGCCTGCAATGTCTCTCCTCACCTAAGTCGTCGATTCATTTTGCAACATTTGGTGCCCGAGCAGAGACTGGGACTTTGTTTTCTTGACGAGGTGAGCGGCCAAGAGGCTTCGATAGCAGCGATCGAAAGGCAAAAGATCAGCGGCTGCAGGCAAGCACCTGATCCGTGCCCGGACTGACCTTCACAAGAGGGGTCCGCTGATACAGCTGACAAGGGCTAAACCTGGGAAAAGGCTGCACAACTCCTGTCAACAGGGAAAGCGGTAAGACGCTGAGATTGCGGTAAAGACTCAGATATGGAAATAAAGGTGGCCCTTAATTTATTTTTACGCTTTTTAGAAAAGCGGGGACTTAAGTATACCTTTATAAGGAACTAGCTGATCCAAGATCGTTTAAAATGAAAGCTACAGAACAAGAGCTCTCAAATTCACCTGGAGAGCACCAACCAGCACTTTCGCAGAAGTAAAAACAGAAAAGACAGTTGCCGTGGTTGCCATAGAGACTGTAGAGAGCAGCAGCGCGGGCTGTAGCAGCTCCGGGAAAGAAACAGATGCGGGACGTCCGGCAGCAGCGCGGCTTCTACGGTTTCGTCGCCTGCAGAGCCAAAGCCGGCCGGGGCAGCCCAAAAACAGCCCCAAAAGAAAGAGAAGTACCAACAAATGATACAAAAAGTAATCAAAAAGCTTGCTGACTTATCTACACAAAGCATTTTACAGTCTGTCTTTACAGCAGTTGTCCTGTGTTCAAAAGTATTACATCAGCATCCTACAGTTGTTGTTAAGCCCTTCACAGTTCCTGCTCTGGGAACGAACATGGACTGCAACACTGCAGAATGTCCTGCAACAGCAGAGACAATTCATCACTACATCACTGACCAGAGAGGTGCCCAGCAAAGTGGTGCCATGCTACAGGACCCCAAAACAAGAAAGCACAGTCAGCATCAGCTCCTGAGGAACGTGATGCCACTGCCATAACAGCTGGGACTTTGAGACCTGTCCCGAGGAGCCTTGAGAGAGGCTGAGACGTGGCTGAGTGAAGGAGCTGACGACTTGCCAGATCCACCACTCTCCGTAGCAGGAGAAATAGTGAGACTCTGGGGCAAATGTAACAGCTGCCCTAGGTGGTTGCTAGTGACTTGTGGTGGGTGCCGGGGAACCCTTTCCAAAGACAAAACTGAGAAAAATAATTGCATAAATTTTGGGGTATATTACATAAATTTTTGAGTATAACACCAAACTTAAAAGTAAAGTGAAAATTTTATTTTTCATCTGCCTTGAAATAAGAGTATTAGCAGGCATTTTCAATCAGCTGCCTGCCCATTTAGATAAGTGAAAGCAGTTAATTTAGCAATTAGTTATGCATTTATGTTTTTACCTGGTGTTTCAGCAAACAGGCTTTATGCTATTTTGCTTAAACTTGCTTGCTAGAAGATGTTATGTTTAAGTTTTGTTACATTTAAGTTCTGTTAAGTTTACGTGATGTTAAGGTTAATTTCTGTTAAAGTTAAGTTCTTATTAGTTTAATTTCTGTTAAGCTTGAGTTCTGCAGAATTTAAGTGATAAAGTTGTGTAACGTTTAAGTAGTGTTAAGGTTAATTCGTGTTAAGTTTAAGTGTTGTTAAGTTTAAGCAAAGAAGTTTAAGTAAAGTTAATTTTAAGTTCTGCTAAGTTTGTGTGGAGTTTAAGTGATGTTAAAGCTAAGTAGCCATTAAGTTTAATATAACCTTGCAAATGCTTAATAAGTTAAGTGTGTGTTAGTAGTGTTAGACATATAATATTATAAAGTTAAGTAGGCATTGGCTTTCTACTATTAGCCCACAGCCACGGCTGTGAAAGGTCCCAAGGCTTGTGCTGTTTAAATCTTTCTAACCACTTTTTCCTACTTCACTAATAGATAAGTGAGTTACATCAATTAACTACATAATTATAGAAAAAAAGAACAGAGTCTCAACTTAGAGGGATGGTTAAAGTTATTACTAGTTTTATTTGTGTAGCATTTGATTACGGTAGGACTAGTAATACTATGAGCAATAGTGTGCTTACCATGCTTGTGCCAATGCTTGCAAAAAATGATATACAAAGTTACTACATCTGTAGCCAATCAAGTATTGCTTGTACAAAAAGAAAAAGGGGGAATTATTGGAAAATGGTTAGAGGAGCAGGGACATGGCTCATTGATAGAATTAGTGGATCAATAATTCAACTGTACCAGTAAAAAGGCCTGTGTGAGAAAAATTCTACATGAGACAAATCCCTGTGTGAGAAACCAACCTGGGAACCAGAAGGGAGTTTTTGAGAGGTGCAGCTGTGCTGATAAGATGGACCATCCCTAAGAAGGGAGGAAGATCTTGGATCTCTCAAGACAAAACATAAACAATAAGAAGCTTGCCAAATGTAGTCTTTTCATCTAACCCAATTATGTAGAGGTCAGAATGTGCTTTTATAAGTTTCAACTAATTAAAGAACTTATAAGCTTGTATTCAATACTCTATATAAGTGCCTTTGTATTGCTAATAAACGGAGCTTGCAATATCAATCGTATGGGTTGCCTGCAATGTCTTTCCTCACCTAAGTCGTCGATTCATTTTGCAACACTGACTCTGTCAGGTTAAGCCAGTATTTCTCTATTATTGCCTTGTGATGTATACTACTAAAGAACTCTTGTTCCTATTTCTCATAGAATTGCCTGAAAGCCCCTTCATTTCCAAATTATAATAATTCAGAGCAAAGGGGCTTACATTTTCCATTCCCAGGGAGGCTCCTGCCTTCCTTAGCAGACACCTGTCTTTCAAACCAGACACAGAAAAACAACACGATCGGCATCGAAACTCATCTTACTGAGTAGACAACAGAATCTACAAATTCTTGTTGTGCACTTGCTTTAAAAAGGAATCTTCAATATGGCTTAGAATGCCAACTACCTATAAGGAACCTGATCTTAGGTTGAAAGGTTCATTTGAAACAATCGCAAAGCCTCTACGGCGGCTGCTAATTCTACCAGCTGTGTTGACCCTGGATGAAAAATCACAGTTTTCCCAATCCCCTGTGGAATTTTTCCAGGCAACAACTGCGTTCTCAGTTTTCCCAGAGCCATCGATGAAGACTCTCTTTGCTCCAGGCAGGGGTTGTGACCATGTTAGAAAACGCGGCTGCAAAGAAAGATCTTTGAAAGATTGCAAAAGTTTACTTTTCAGCAAAGAATTAACAGTGTTTCCCAAAAAGTCTCTCAGGGCAGTCTCTCAAGACAATGATTCCCAGAACAGATCCTGAAAAGCGTCTGCAGGCAAAGGAACGTGGATGTGAGAAGGATCTTCCCCACTTAGGCTCTGGCATCGTTTTCGTCCTGTGGAAACAAGTCTAACAATCATGTCAAGTCAAGTGCTCACTGGTTTTGAAAATGTGTGAGGTAAAAATACCCACTCTAGCACCCACAGTCGTTGTTTATCAACACACCGCTGTGCTGTTAGTGCATATGGTTGGAATTCAGCCAGGATAAGGAAAAGCCTCAGTGGTAACTCTGCTTGTCGTCTGGATACAAAGGATGTCTGAATTTTATCTGTCACAAGTTGCAATGCTTCACGGGCTTCTGGATTGAGTTTGTGAGGACGTGTTAAACCTGAGTCTCCCTTAAGTAAATTAAATAAAGGTGACAATACCTCAGTGCAGATACCAAGGGTAGGTCTGAGCCAATGAACAGCTCCTAATAATTTTTGCAAATCATTTAGTGTTTCAATAGAGGTCCTCAGCACAATGGGCTGAGGAACAATTTTCTGTTCAAATAATAGAACCCCTAGGTATTTTCAGGGTGGGACAGTTTGAACTGCTGCAATACAAAGACCAAATTTGTCAAAAGAAAGAAGCAAAAAGGCAAAACAGTTCTGCAATACAAGAGCCATCTGCTACTAGCAGTGTATCATCCATATCATGATGCAATAGAACTGTTGAAAACTGTTGCCACACCGGTTGTAAAGCACCTGCTACCACAACCTGGCATAGTGTAGGACTGTTTTCAGCCATCCTTGAAGCCCACCGTTGGTGCAGCCCGGAAACGTTGCAGGTCTAGGATCATTTTAGGAGACTGTAAGTCTCTGTTCAAGGAGCCATTTGCAACGTATGAACGATGCACGGTCCCCAGTCCTGGTACCACCTGCAACATTTATTGAAAGTGTACAAAGCTTTTATAGTATTTTCACTCCCGGGTTGGAATAGCGTGAGCCTGGATAGCCAATAGTAGAACTGCTCATACGTCTGCTAGCCAAGAACATACGTGATCAAGTCCCTCACAGCAACATCAGCCTTTCTTCCCTGAGACAAGTGCTTGTAGAACAATTCCTTCTGCAAAACTACTGTGCTTCTGCTACTTGTTCCATTTTACATCTCTCCTGCCTTGACTGAACAGTCCTTTCTTTCTAACGAAACCTCTTTGTTCTCTTATTACAACTTTTCTTTGTTTTCCCTCCCCACGCACAGCACATCACAATTCACCATAGAAAAGGGGGGGATCCCCCAATCCTCACTCAAAAACCCCCTCGGTGAGCCCCCCAATTCCAACACCAATTTCCCCCGGGGACTCCCAGTCTCCCCACAACCTCCCCATCTCAGAGGGGGTCCCTGACCCCTCCAATGTCCCCCCCCAGGCCCCGCTTGGGAGGGGCTTCTCCTCTTCCTCAAGGGGACAGCAATGGCCTGAGGGGAGCACAGGGCAATGCTGGGGAACCCCGAACCATAAAACCACCTCAAAAACCCCCCTTTTCACCTCAAATCACCCCCATTTCTGCCACACCCAGGGGGTCTTCTTCTATTCCTCCCCCTCCTCCTTCATGGGCATGGGAGGGACACAGGGGGGACTGGGCTCTGCCCAAAACCCAAGCCTCCCCCAAAACCCCACATACTCCCCTATCTCCCCCTGTACCGGTTTGGCCAAATTTAGAAATATATCCTCTGAGAGAAGGCACAACCACCCCTCCCCCACCAGGTTCAGGAAAAAAAATAAATTTTCCTCGAAGGAAAGTGCAGAAGATAAAACTATTTATTTAACGAACACATGGGAAAGGAAAATGAGGTTAAATGGTAAAATCTCTCACTGTGGAGGAAAAACCTGGGAAAGCGTTAGAGTCCCCCCTTTGGTCTCCTCGGAGCTGGGGCTTGGCCCAGGGCCAGGCCCTCTGTGCCCGGTGGAAAGTCCTCCCGATGTGCTCTGAGGTTGAAAGCAGGCCAGTAGCAAAGGGAGAAAATCCGGAATTCCAGAGAAGGAAAAGCAAAGTCCAACTCTCAGTCTCTCTCTGGAGAACAAGAAACTGAAACAACTGGCCAAAAGCTGACTGGAACACAGCAAGCCGGGTGCTTCCTCGCTCCCCTGCCGCGGCTGGGGAAAAAATAAAAACCTCCTGTCTTTATGTGACCTTGAACAAGCTGCAAACTGCTTTGAGAAAGTTTTGCTCAGTTTTTTCTTCTTCCCTCTCTCAGGCTCAGTTTAGAGGCATAGAAAGGCACAAAAAATTAATTTCTGGGCATAGGCAGCGATATGGGATACACATCATAACGTCACCCCAAGACACCCCCACTCCCCCTTTTCCCCCCAATCCATATTTGCTCCTTTCTCCCACTTTTTGGCCTCAAGGAGCCCCTTTTACACCTCTAATCCTGCTCCCAAGCCCACACATTCCTACTCTGCACCCCAAATTTCCCCTTCTCACAGCAGAAATCTCCCATTCACACCCCAAATTCCTCCCAAAACCCCCAAATCCCCTCAATGCCCCGCCCCTCCCTCGCCCCGGCCCCTCCCGTCCACCGAATTCTCCCAAATCCTGCTCTTCCCCCCCCAAAGCACCCCGCACCCCCCCTTCTCCCTTCTCCCCTAACCCGACCTCCCCCTCACATCCCCTCCCCACCCCTCCAACCCCCCCAGGCTGCCCCACAACCACCCCGATCCCCCCCGACCCTGCCCGGGCCCTGCCGCCAGCTGACCGCGCCTCTTCCGCTGCCTAGCGCCGCCTACCGGGGGGGAGGACCCGCGTCCCGCTGCCTTGCCAGGCGACACCGCCTGCCCGGCCGCGCTCCCTCACGGAGCACCCCCGCTGCAGCCACGCCACGCCACAGCCACACTGGCAACTCCAGCGGCGTCTCCGTGTCCCTCCTGCATCCCCCGGCCTCGCTGCCCTTGGGCACGCACCTTCCTGTTCTGCCTCATCTCCGACACGAGAGCCCTGCTCAGCCCAGCCGGCTTTCTGCCTTCTCACTTCTACTGAAATCCCTTTGCAGAAATAAAACTCCTACGATTTTCCATCTCCCCACTGTACTCTGTTTCCTCCCATCAGTTCTTGCCAAGAGGCAGTTCCCTTCCGTGGGAAGCAAGGTGATAGGAATGGGGCACGGCTTTGGATTCTCCAGGTCAGGGTCAGTGGTGTGGGCCGCCAGAGCCAACAGCGCACAAGCGAAGCCTCTGCGTGCTGGCACCAGCCGAGAACTGCATGGGGAGAGCAGCTGGACTTCCAGGAGCACACGACTGGACACGGAGATTTCCAGCGGGGTGGGAAAGGCAGCACAGGAGCTGATAACTGGGGCAGGAACAAACCCAGAGGGGAGCGGGCAAACACAAGGAACCACCCAAAGCAATGGTGCAAGGACTTGCTGTGGCCATGGCAGTGTGAAGGAACAATCCAGTGTGACATTGCAGAGTCCCTCTGGGAGAAATCCCAAGGCCATAGATTTGAACTGCTGGGACTGGAGCATATCCACAGCAGCGGCTCCAGTGACTCCACGCATCCCAACTTGAGTCCCCACAGCCCCCATTCACACAGTCCCACCAGGTTTCCTCACTGCATCAACCCCAGGTTTGCCATGGCAGAGTCTCAGATGTCTTGTTCCACAAAGCCATTTATTCATGGTGCAGTAACACAGTGCGAGCTGCTGCATCTGAGCAGGACCCCGAACATAGGACAGCTGGGCTCATGTCATTTCTCCTGCCATTATCTCTTTTCCCCTCACTTTTCCCGACCTTTTTTTCCCCCTACCTTTCCTGCCATTATTTCCCCTCATGTTTCCGGCTCTTTCCTCCCCTCATGTTTCCCACCATTTTTTCCTCTCCCATTTCCCACCCTTTTGTCCCCTCATGTTTGCCATTTTTTACCTCACATTTCCAGACCTTTTTCCCCTCAGGTTTCATGCCCTTTTCCTCTCCCATTTTCCACTATTTTCTCCCCTCCTGATCCAGCCCTCTTCTCCCATCATATTTACCGCACACAAGTCTCGCTTTTCCTCTTGATGCATCCACTGATGCTGGGTGTCTCTGGGCCCATCCCCCTCACTGTCATCACAGGCCTTGCTCTCCTTTGTTGCCAATAAGCTTTGGCAGCTCAGGGCTCTTGCTTTCTTTCATTGCTGGTTTTAGTCAGTTTTTCTTAATTCAACATGTGACTTTTCACTTTTTTTGCCTGCAGTTCTCCTCTCCATCCCGCTGCAGGGGAAAGGGGAGGGGGAGTGCAAGAAGGGAGCAGCACGTGATTTGGAGTGTTTCAGTGGGAGCACCATAGTGGGGGAACTGGGGTGTCACAAAGGGCCCCCTGTGACCCGCCACCTGCCCCTAGCAACGGCTCCCAGGGTTTGTTGATGTGGAACCAGCGCCCAGCCTGCAGTGTCCGGCAGGACAGCGACGGGACAGGACGGGAGCACGCAGCTGGCGAGAAGCCCGCTGGTTTTTGCTCACGTCTTGCCCTGCAGCAGGGAGTAAGATATTAAACCAAACCTTCCCCCTTTCCTGTGATCATCTCATTTCTCTATTCAGTAGAATGGAGAAGAGACCCCCAAGACGGCCCAGGGTGGCCTGGGGGGAGAACGGGGCTCCTCAGGAGAGCAGCTCTGCAGCGGAGCCCGCCGAGGCGACCAAGGTGCAGCCATTGCGGCCCAGTGAGTGAGGGGCCCTGTGGGACTGGGCAGGGCTGGGATCAGGTTTCCCCGGCCCACGGGCAGCGGGGATCACAGGGGTGGGAGTGATGCCGGAGTGCTGGGGCTGCTCGGGGCAGGACACCAGCCCCGGCACAGCCTGTGCCGAGGAGGGGGAGAGCAGAGGGGCCCCAGCTGCTGCTCTGGGGCGTGGGCAGCGAGGGTCAGTGGCTGGCAAGAGGCAGTGGTGCTGTGGGATGCTGGACGTGTCCTGCCCCTCTGCCAGAGCGCTCCTCAGCCCGGGGCACTGGGCTTTGCCCCGCCGTGCTCCAGCAGGGCAGCTCCTCTGCTGGGCATCCTCCAGTCGGGAGCTGCCCGGGAAGGCAGTGCCAAGGGAGCGGGCACAGCATGGGCAGAGGGCAGATCTCCTTCCTCTGCTCTCTGCTATTGATGCACCCTCTGCAGTTTCCTTTCTCTCCCCCTCCGTTAGAGGCCTTATCCGCACAGAAAGCCATGGACTTCATCCAGGCCTTCGTCCTCAGCCCCAAACAGGTACCCACAGCCTGCTGAATGGCAGCTGTGCCTGCACAGGGGTGCTGGCTCTGCAGAGCAGCTGCTCCCACAGGGCACTGCACCGCAAGGGCTCTGGTCCCGCTGGCTGGGTGTTCTCACTTCACGCTGCCCCGTTGTCTCTGGTCCCCAGCTCCAAGACAAGGATCTGAAGCTCAAGTTCCTTGACAGCATCTGCACATTCTGCAGAGCTGCCAAGGATTCTGGCTTCTCCAAGGACCAGGATGAATTCTGCCACAAATACAAGCTGGGAGAGAAGATCGAGGTGAGGGGGTTCCTGGCGCTCTGGGCAAGGGAGCAAGGAGCCCCAGCAGCCTGTGAGGGCAGTGCTTGGGCAGGGCAAGGCTCTGGTGGCTCTGGGTGCTGGCAGCTGCCAGGTTGCAGCCCAGCTGTGCTCTGCAGGTGCTGCTGCAATTGGAGCCCAAGAACGAGATTTGCACGGAGGTGCGGCGGCTGGCCATGCTCGCTATTGCTGGACTGAGGTACCGGCCCATCACACCTGCAGAGCCCTGCCCAGCACTCCGTGCCCACCTGCTCATCCCTCCTGCAAGCCCAGCCCCAGTGCTGCAGGAGACCTTGAGGCGCTGCTCCCAGCACCAGTGTCCAGCTGGGCCCCTCTCTCTTTGCAGCACGCTGGGGACGGTGCTGGAGAGCAGAAGAAAACTCTTAAGACTCTGCTTCAACAGCATCTTTTTCCTTCCTCCAAGCGGGAAAATGCGCAGCCGGGAAGCGTCTCTCTATGCTCAGGTAAGTGCTGAGTGAACTGGCAGAACCTCCAGTCTGTCCAGGCTGCTCCCGACCACCCCGTGCTGCCTAAGGACCAAAGATCCAAGGCAGGCCACGGTCTCAGCTTCGCTTTCCTACCCTCATCCCTATTACCGCCGGCCTAAGCCCTAGGGTGTATCTCCGTGTCGCACAGCCACAGGGAGGAGGAGGAGAGAAGATCTGGCAGACAGGAATTGTGCAGCAAGATTGATTGATTTAATTATTTTAAAGCTCTTTTATAGACTTTTTTCTTCATAGTCTAATTGGACAAGGATCAGCCACCCCTTTGGGGGTGATTGGCTAAAATCCTAAAACCTCCATTGTCAAAATATTTTCCTACTATACTATAAACAAGACTTTTCGAGGCTGCAGCAGTTTGGTTGTTTACATAGCTCTGCTACCTCTTCTGTGAGAGAGAAAAGTCTCTCACGGACTTAGAAACTAGCAACAAAATCCTTGCTCGCAGCAGTTTTGGATCCACACATCCCTTCATGCCTTGCCAGGCTCCAGCCACATCCTGCAATGCCGGCTGCTCTGCCCCCAGCACACGGCCTGCTCCTGTGTCCCTCCCCTCACACTGGCACTTCAGATCAGTCTCAGAGCTCCTGAGGGAGCAGCAGAATCACGGCCACTGCTCTCTGTCGTCCTTGCAGACCCTGCATGCCACAGACACCATGCTGGAGGTGATGGTGTTCAGCTCTCCTGCCTCCAAAACCAGCAAGATGCTTCAGGACATCTTGGAGGTCTGGCCTGTGCACAGAGTGGGGGGTGAAAGGAATGTTCCTCCCTCAGGAGGGGAAGGAGCCCGGGCTTGTGTCCAGTCTTGTCCTGGCTCCTGCCAAATGAACCCTGTCCCAGCCAGAACCAGGACATTCCCCCAGTGCCGTGCAGGCAAGAGCGCGCTGCGGGGAGGGTGCCCAGCTGGCCTGGGGAAGCAGAGGCTGGCCCCAGGCGCTGCTGGAGCACAAGGAGCAGAGGGCAGCCCCTGCCTTCCTTGCTGCCCACCAGCTTTGCCTGGGGCCTTTGTGCCAGGCCTGCCAGGGCCCCCAGGGACAGGATCCCCCCTGCAGGCTTTGCCTGAGGGCACAGGAAGTCTGGAGGGACCGTGCAAGTGTCTCTCATGGGCACGGCCCTGCCACTGCTGCTGCTGGAGTGGGCGTCTGCTCACGGGGCTCACCTGCAGCTTCTCTCTTCCCAGGTTCTGCTGGACTACTGCCTTTATGACACAGTGGCTGTGCAGGAGAGGGTCATGGGCAGGGTCAGGCTGCTGAGCCATTTGCTGGCCGACTCTTCCACTGTGCAGGTAAGGACCGGCCACCCTCCAGCCAGGCCATCTCCCCATCCCTGTGCCCTGGCACAGCCACAACTGCAAGGTGCCTGCAAGGCCTCAGCTGCCCACCCTCAGACCTTCTGCTCTTCTGCCTGCCTCCCCCAGGCTGGCCAAACTGAGGACGGCGGTGCTGCCAGCAGCCAGGTCCAGATCCCAGTCCTCGGGAAGCTGCTGGGCCATCTGTTTTTCAAGTTATTCAGGAAAGAAGAAACCAGCTGGATGGCACTGGATATTCTCTGCTTCCTCTTCACATTCCTCTCTGAGCAGAAATGTAAGAGAAGCTGTGGTGGGCGGCATCCCCCGTGCACCACCACATGCCCACATACAGCTGCTTGTCTTCCTGGGCTTTGCGAAGGCCCCTTGTTGTGCTTGGTGCAGGTGGCACCATGTCCCCAGCACTGCTGTCACCTCCGCTCCTGCCCCACGCTCTCTGCCAGCCTCATGATGCTCCCGTGTAGCCGAGCTGCTCCTCCCAGCAGGACTCAGCCACACTCCACCCCTTCCCCATGTCCCCTGGAGAGCTCGTGTCCTGCCCTGCCACACTCCAGCCCCGCAAGCCCTTCCCCCTGAGCAGTATTGCAGCCACGGTGTAACGGGGAGCTGCATGCAGAGCTCCAGGGCGTCGGAGCTTCCCAGGCCAGCTTCCCTGGGTACGGACACTGGAGGCAGCTCCCCCTTTCCACCAGTGCCCACCACCTCGTCCCGTGACCGACTGCTCCCCAGCCATTCCTGCATCCGAACGCTTGTCAGGGTTGGGTCGGCTGCTGGCACAGCGGCTGTGTCTCAGCCACACATTCGTGTCTTTCCTCTCTTTAGGTGCCACACCGGCAGCAGTTTGTGCCCAGCTCCCAGCATACTGGGAATCTGAGATCACCTCCCTGCTGGATACGCCCAGCACCTGGAGAGTTCAGGTAACCAGCCCTCCCCTTGGCTGGGCCTCCCATCTGTGGCATCAGCAGGGAATTGGTGTGCGCAAAGGGGCGCAGAATCAGCGGGGCTGTCCCTGGTGAGAGGCTTCCCGCTGTCCCCGAGCAGGGAACACTGCGGTGTCCCAGCAGCAGCAGAAGCCGCAGCTCCAGCCCTGCTGGCCACCAGCGAGCCCCTGGTCTCCGTAGGGCCCGTGCCCCATGCCTGAGAGCCCAGCCCTCCTCCCTGCCCCGGGGCCCTCCTCATCCTCCCCTGCATAGGAACTGTGGGCACTGCTGCCAGCTTTCCTGCGGCCACTGCCGCCAGCACTGCCCGGCACCTCTGGCCAGGGCTGCTCACACTGCCCAGCCGAGCAGAAGCCTTTGGGCACTGGCTGGCACTGGCCTCCACTCCCTTCCTTCCTGCCACAGGCCTTTGGGAGATACCTCAGGCCAGCTGAGAGGACGGGCATCGTCCTTGCGGCCATCGAGATCCTGGGACACTCCAGCCTCCTGGACAAGAAGGCACCCAAGGAGTTTCTGGAGGTGGCCATGGAATTCCCTGAGCTGTGGCTGATGGATGTAAGTGGCCTGTGGCTGGATTGGCCTGCCCTTGAGCCCTGTCAGGTTCCTGCCTCCCTCCCAAAGCCTGGATTGGGGGATGCCCAAAACCACCTTGAGGCAGCAGAGAGGGTGTAAGGATCCCGCTTCTGACACCCAAAGAACGGTAGGATCTGGTCATCAAAAGATGCCTCGGCCAAAATTAAGGTGCAATCAAGACCATATGCCAAGGTCAACAGTACGGATTTCATTTAAGAGTAAATGGGAGATCGAGAGAGAGGGGGAATGAGAAAGACACACACACACACACACACACACACACACACACATTACATAGAAAGATCGTCACCTGCACATGGGTCCCTGCGGCATCCCAGGACACGGCAGCACCACCTTCACCTGTGTTCCCTCCAGGTGCCAAAAATTGTGAGACACATCTTTGCATACTATGATGAAACAAATGCAGCAACTGCTCACAGCTTTCCCATAATGTTTGTCCTGATGGCCAGTAAGTGGCCTCGGCGAGTCGTCACAACAGCTCTGAAGGTCGCACCAATATTCAGGTACTGGCCCTGACCGCCCAGAGGGCTTGTTCCCTGTGGGGAGAGGGACCCCGAGACTCTCTGGCTGCCAGACACAAGAACACTGCAGCACCCCCAAAGCAAGCGGGGCCCTCCATCCCACCATGCTTCCCAGCCCAGGCCCACAGCAGCCAAAGCCGGCTGGGCCAGCCCAGAGCCAGCACGCTGCTCCCAGTCCCACCGGGAACACCCCGTCAGCCATGTCCACCTGCCCAGGCTGGGCCCCTGCGCACCCCAAGTCCTGCAGGGCTGGCCCAGGCCACGCTGCAGTGGCCGAGGCAGCCCTGCTGACAGCGCTCTGCCTTGCAGCGACAAAGTCTGTCTGTGGAAGGCAATGTTCTCCGTGCGCCAGACTCTGGAGCAGGTTTTGAAGGAGCTGCACATCAAACTGCAGGGCCGGCACAAGGACATCTTCACACAGCAGGAGAAGTCCTGCCTCACGTTCTTGGCTGTGAGTCATCAGGAAAAGCCCACATGGCCTTGCTCTCAGCTGCTGGTGGGAAGCGGGAGCTGAGCCAGGACAGCCCTGCCAGCTCTGCCCGGGCTCTCTTCTGCTTTCTTCCAGATGCTGGCCTCTGATGATGTACAAGAAGAGGAAATGGGTCCACTGTACAATGACCTGGATCTTCTGAGGTGTCCAAGAATAGAAATGGTCTCGCTGGTGCTCAGGGGCCTTGTGACGCTGTCGGAGAGAGCCGAGACGGTGAGCAGGCTGCTCTCAGGGGCAGACATGTGGCACCTGGACTCTGAGGCCTCGGGGAAGGTGGTGGCTTGGCCTGGTCTGCGAGTCAGGTGCTGGGGTGACTGCTCCAAACGCCCTGCCTGCCATGGGATGGCCTGGAGGCTGCCTGGGGAGCTGACCAGGCCCAGAAGTTCTCATGGAATGGAAACTGTCTTTCATACAGGCAAGAAAAATGAAGGGCCTCCTGTCTGAGTTGCTGAAATTCCTGTGGCATCGGTCTGGGGACGTTTCACTGATGGCCGTGGACATCGTCCGAAATGTGCTGGGGCACCTGAAAAAGAGAGAGGCCAGCACCATGGCTGTGATGGTGGTGCCGAGGCTCTGGTGCCTCTTTGATGCGGTAAGGCTGATGTGGGAACGCTCCCCATGGCTCCATCCATGGATGGATTCTGGGCCTTGCAGCCCAGCACAGCTTCTACCCACTCTGGGCTGTGACCCCGGAGCATCGCCCCTCACCTCAGGCACCTCAGCTCAGCCCCTCCTGGCCGCGGGCAGGGAGCCGCTGTGTGCAAAGCTCACCTTTCCTCCTTCCTACCAGAAGGAAGACTGTGTGCGGGAGCACTCCATCTGCCTCTTCAGAGACCTGCTGGGCAAAACGGACTGGAAGAACCAGGCGGTCATGAAGAAATATGCCTGGAAGGCCCTGGTCCAGCTCCTCCTTCACATGAGTGACCAGGCCCGCAGCGTGGCCAAGGTACCCATGTCCAGGCTGAGCACTGACCAAGAGAGGGGTGGCTGACACCCCCTGGGGGGTCCCGAGCATCAGGACAAGGGCTGCTGGCAGCCGGCAGCGTTCCCCCAGCACAGCCCCTGGGAACCAGCGCCAGCAGGGCCGGACAAGCTGGCACGGCCATTTCCAACCTCTGCCCTGCCTGCTCCAGCAGGGCTCGGCAGCAGCCCCGCACCACCGAGGCCTGAACACGTGTGTCCCCAAAGGCTTCTCAGCTGTCCCCACAGGTGTCCCTGCAGGGCTTTGCACCTCAATCCCTGCTGCCCAGGCCTGTCCCCAAGAGACCCCTGGATGCTTTGCGAGGGCATGTCCCAGCTTCCTAAGGGCACGGTCACCCCAGGAACAAAGCCCAGGACTCCTTCCACAGGCAGGCCCTGGTGCCACCCCCCAGCTTCTGTCCCACAGGCGTCTGCAGAAGCCATCCTGGCTATAGCAGAGCTCCTCAAGTGGAAAGAGCTCAAGCAGCTGGCGCAGACGGAGCAGACGTGGAGGATGGGCGAGTGCTTGGTGAGGACGAGACCCAGGCTGGGCGAGGGCTGCCCACAACACCGTGCCGGGGCTGTGAGCCCTGCAGCTGGGCCTCCCCTGGGCTGTTGTTGCCCAGAGCACCCAGCCTGGAGCTGCACCCTTGCTCCTGTCTTGAGAATTGGAGCCTCCTCCAGGCCCATGTGCCCTCAATGCCCCCAGCATGAGGGAGGGCTCTGAGCCACGGGGGTGCTGCCAGGAGGGGCTGATCTGGCCAGCTGGGGCCCTCTGAGTATTGCCCACACCCTTGTGCTCCCTGCAGTTGGCCAAGGACAGCAGCAGGGCCGAACAGTTTGTGTGGGACAGCCAGCCCTACCTGGAGAGCCCTCAGGCCCCCATGCGAGAGGCGGCCCTCAGGTTCATTGGTGAGTCCCAGTCCCCAGGTCCCTCTTTGGGCAGCCGGGCCCCATCCCCCAGCCCTGGGGCTGCCACGGGCAGGGCCTCGGCCTCCCTGTGCCCCCCTGCCAACACAGGTGGCTTTGGTGGCCACCTTGCCAGTGCCACCCTCGGGCTGCTGAGGGGGTCAGGCAGGGCCAGGGGCCACGCTGCTGGGAGCACACTGGGGAGCAGGGGCTGACGGAGCTCTGTGCCCAGGGCTGGCTGCGCGGCACCTGACAGAGCAGAGTGAGGACACCGTGGCTGAGGTTCTCTGGGGTGAGTGGGGAGCCAGGGCTCAGGGGAGCTGAGGCGTCTCAGCACACACGGGGGCTCATCTGGGCTCTCCTTCTGTCGTAGAACTTGACAGACTGCAAGCAGGAGACAAGGATCCCGCCATCTGTTCCCTGGCAGCTCAGACCAGCTTGGTCCTGAAGTCTCCAAGGAAGCAGCGAAGATCAGGATTCTCCCTGCGCGCGCTGTGCTGCTGGTGCCGCTGAGCAGAGAGGGACCTTGATGTAAGGCTTGGCAGGGACACACACTCAAACACCTGCTGACTGATCAGGTGTGGAAAGGATGCCCTGGCTTTCTAAGGTCCTTCTCAAAGCGCAAGCGGGCGTTTCCATGACTTCTGACTCTGCCATTGCCGTGACCAGTAGGGACCCATTCCCCCCAGCCCCTGAGCATGGCGTGAGGGTGGTCTAGAATAAGCCCAGGGTCATGGCCAGTCCCCTCCTGGCTCCTGTCAAAGGGCTCAGCTGCCGGCCCTCAGCCCTTCTGCTCTTCTGCCTGCCTCCCCCAGGCTGGTCAAAATGAGGACAGAGGTGCTGCCTGTGGAGAGATGCAGATCCCAGGCCTGGGGAAGCTGCTGGCACATCCATTCAAGTTGCTCAAGAGAGAAGAGACCACTTTATGGCTCTGGATGCTCTCTGCGCCCACTTCAAGTTCATCTGTCAGCAGAAAGGTAAGAGAAGCTGTGGTGGGCTGCATCCCTGCGCACGGCCGCATCCCCCCGATGCATCTGCTCGTCTTCCCGGCCTTGCGATGGCCCCTTCTGTGCAGACACGGGGCTCATGTGGGCTCTGCTTCTGTCCCAGAACTTGAAATACTGCGGGCCAGAGAGAAGGATCCTGGGCGCTCAGACCTGCCTGCCTAAAATCCTGGGAGAGGAGTCGGTGTGGCTGGATCCAAGCCCAGCCACTGACCTGTCCAAACTCTGTATATAGTTCTAGAAAGTTAATTACCTTCTATATATAATTTTTATAAGTAAACCATATATATAAATTATATATTTTATAAATATATATAATATATGAAAATTTTGAGTAAATAAAATATATAAATTATATCTATTATGTCATGTATATAATGTACATATATTATGAATATATATTATATATATTCGCTATATATAGAGATTAGCTTTTCAAATAAAATAAACAATGACTTGAAATCGATTACAGGAATGATAGCGACTGCAGCACACAGCTCTATCTATGAGTATAGTGCACCATTTTTGAAGCAATATGGAAGCAATTATGTTAAAGCTAGCAGACTTGGGAGGAAAAGTGAGAATTGTGGGTGGGAAATGTGAGGAGGAAAGGGTGGGAAATGTGCGGGCACAAAATGGTGGGAAATATGAGGGGACAAAATGGTGGGGAAACATGAGGGGAGAAAAGGGCGGGAAACGTGAGGGGAGAAAAGGGCGGGAAACGTGAGGGGAGAAAAGGGCGGGAAACGTGAGGGGAGAAAAGGGCGGGAAATGCAACGCAGAAAAGGCACAGGACTCTTGAGCAAAAAGGATGGGAAATGAGAGGAAGAAAGAGTGCGAAACATAGGGAGAAAAGGTGAGAAACATGAGGGAAAGCATGATGGCAAATGTGAGGGGACAAAAGGGCAGGAAGTGTGAAGGGAAAAAAATGGTAGGAAATGTGAGGGAGGGAAAAAATGTGGAA